>NW_027507785.1:335170908-335546035 GCF_037356315.1 Lithobates pipiens
CTGAAAGATATCATCACTTCATTTACACCTTTATATGTATTATTATCCATGAAAGACTCCGCCCACCTAGAGGTGATAACTCAGGTATAGGTGGGCGGAGTCTTAGGGTCTCTTCATCCAATCGTTCCTCGTTCAGTTTCCGGCTCAACCCCAAAGTTTCAGGAATGTTCCCACTTTCTTCCTTAATTATATTGACCATCCAACAGCTGATAATGTCTGTGTAGAGACCCGGGAATACTGATACAGGGGGCCCGGGACCCCCAAAGGTACCTCATCCCTATTGATACCTATCAAACCCCTGTTAGCCTGTTTTGGACATTTTTTGGTCATCATACATAAAACTCATCAATGTGATGGTTAAATAACACATAAGACTCCTCCCTCTATACATGACATGCATACCCCACAATTCTCGTACCCACTAAATATGCTCCATTGCTGTGCCACAAGACACACATAAACCTCTGCACAAAGGATTCTTGAATGGAACTCTTCCATCACATAGACTTTCCCGCACTTGGAAAATAGATGGAGCTACAGAGAAAGTGATTGTAAATTCTCACCTTGTAAAACAACCCATTCCGTTTAAAATAGAAATGAAAGACACCTTTGTGTAGATATTAAAAAAAATTATATAAATACCTTTTTTTTCCCCCCCTTTTTTATAAGTGATCACATTCCCTCTGTTCTCAGCTGCATAAGAGCTGGGGGAGGGGGAGGAGAAGCAGCAGCGCACTGAGCTTTCCCAGTGAAAGGCTGTGCAGTGGGGGGGCGTGTCAGGACAAGTCTGATCATTGGAGGAGAGGAGGCTGAGTTCCCAGCACAGCTAGAGAACTGACAACGCTGTGTTCCCCTTTTTAGTGTGGTCAGTTTTTAATAGCAAAAAGGAGGGCCTGGCAGGAA
Organism: Lithobates pipiens; assembly: GCF_037356315.1. Taxonomy (NCBI): domain Eukaryota; kingdom Metazoa; phylum Chordata; class Amphibia; order Anura; family Ranidae; genus Lithobates; species Lithobates pipiens. The sequence continues at coordinate 335,171,812 of NW_027507785.1, forward strand.
CACCGGGGATGTCACACAAGGGAAGTAATACAAAGAGAACAGGAGACTTTCTCATACCAGTACATGGGACAGCAGCCACCATATCAGGAATAGGAAATGTTGGGGTAACAAACATTTTGACACTTCATCTGAGCCAACCCGAAATTGGTGAGGGACTCTTTAGCACCCAGAAGCTGCTGATACAATGAACACTTTTCTAGATGTAATGTATAAATAAGCATACAGAGTGCGGGGGTCAGGACTATGTAACACGCAGATAGGAGGGGTCAGAGGCAGTCAGTGGCGTCACTATGGGGGTGCAAGGGGTGGTCCGCCCCCCCCCCCCCCGGGTTACAGCCACCAGAGGGGTAGGGTTGCCACCTTTTCTTCAAGCTAAACCTGAACACTTCAGCGACACGGGGCACATTTTTATTCGTTGTATACGCTATAGGATTATAAAAGACCTGGGACACCTTTGGGTGCCCCAAGGAGAGTGGTAATGCAGCATGCTGCGGCAAACAGTGGGTGTGGCCAAACTGCTTTTGCTGACATCATGCCCCCCCCCTCCCCCCCAGTGATGCCAATCCTGCCCTCAGACAGGGTCCCGCAGCTCACGAATGGCAACAGATTTTTGTGTGACTATCTCAGTTACTTGGGGAGCCACAGCTCAGTCTAAATAATGTGTCCGGGTTTCAGGCAGACTGAAACCCGGACACAAGATTCCAAACCCGAACTGTCCGGGTGAATCCTGGACAGGTGGCAACCCTACAGAGGGGTGACACCAACAAGGGAACCGGCGGACGAAATTTGTATTATTCTGAGATTTGGATGTATCTCAATTTTTCGGATTACAATAGTAACGAATTTAAACTTATCTGAAATATTAAAACAAAATCTTGTCCGAAACAACCAATTATCTGAATTCTAATCAAATTCACAACCCAAAATCAAATTTGAAACAAATTTTCGAAAAGTAAACATATTGCTGATTTCCTTCAAAGACTGCGAGTATTAGAATATAGATGTCTTCCGAAATTCGGATTTCAAACATAATCTCACTTGAGGTGATTGTAGCCGTATTAGCGCACTTGTGACAGAGACAACTGAGTACTGTCCGCGATACTATTTTTTATTATTCATATATTATTGTTAGGGCAAATAAAAAAAAAGTATCACAAACAAAAATAACCTTGAAATAATAGAATAAAGCAAAATAGAACAGCACAGAAAAGAAAAAAAAAGGATAGAATAGAAAATAAAGGAATAGAATAGAAAAAAATTTGAAAATATAGTCTTCTTCTGAAATTCGAATTTGGAATAGAATAGAATAGAATAAAACAGAATAAAATAGAATAGAAAATAGAGAAACAGAATAGAATAAAAAAGAATAGAATATAATAGAAAATAAAGAAAGAATAGAATAGAATAAAACAGAATAGAATAGAATAAAAACTAAAATACTTCACAATGAATTTGGATCAACTCGATATATTCAATTCAAATTCGATTTGAATACTTTTGAATCCCTTGAGAGAATTTTGGATCTGGTTGAAAACGAATAAATGGATCGAAACAAATTTCGTTAGGAATGCAAGAAAACAAAATGAATAACTTAACAAATCGATCCAAAACGAAATGAAGCGAATGTCCTTGTTCTGCACGTGTGTAGTGTGGGAGGGTCCTCAGGCCCCCTTGGCACACATCGGATTCCAGTGCCAGCAATCAGCGGGTTCTTGTGACACACTGACAGGTGGATGCGATTACGGACCGATATAAACGAATGACAGGCTGACAGCGGCTGCTTACATGTAGCCGCACAGTCTAGAATTTCCTGCGGTTAGGGGGCGGGAGTCTGAGCCTGGAGGAAGCTGACGAACCAGGGGGTCAGCTGACCGCGCTGTCAGCCTGTCATTACTTCACATGGGCTGAGTGGCCGCTGCCATTCATATGCACCTGCGATTCCGGCCACAAGAGGGCGCTCATTCTTGCTACTGTGATTTGGTGTATGCGGCTACACCGCCACGGGGAGGAGGCCTTAAAGGGGTTGTAAAGATTTGTTTTTTTATTTTCTAAATAGGTTCCTTTAGGCTAGTTCATTGTTGGTTCACTTACCTTTTCCTTCGATTTCCCTTCTAAATGTTTTTTTTTTCCTGTTTTCTTTGTCTGAATTTCTCACTTCCTGTTCCTCCTCACTAAGCTGTTCTGGCTGACTAAACACGGCTCGGATGATGGTGTGAAGTTTACTGAGGAGAAACAGGAAAAGACAAGAACAGACAAAGAAAAAAAACATTTAGAAGGGAAATCGAAGGAAAAAGAAAGTGAACCAACAATGCACTAGCTTAAAGGAACCTATTTAGAAAATAAAAAACGAACTTTTACAACCTCTTTAACCAGATTTTGTATTTTGGCCATGAGATGTATCTTCTTGCTGAATCGGGGACTGGAGAGTATTAGACTGGCCAGGAGGATGGGGGGATGGGGGGGGGGATGGGAGGGGGGAAGGGGAACCTACAGTATAGTTGTAAGTGCAATTAGTTGGTGTGGCTATATAATCCATATAGAAATGCCCTCCAGAGGGCGCTCTCAGCAGCTCAGTGACATTACTTCCTTTCATGACAACAGCCACACGTGGAGTGCATTGTTTTTGATGCACATAAACATGCGAGGAGGAAATTCAGAATCAAGCGTTATAATAAATGAGACAAATCGCACAAAATTCACATTCTACAGATTGAGGAGTTTCCCAAACTGAAGATACATTTTGATTGCAATGATGTTGATTAAAATTCGGGTCTCTTATTATGATGGCTCGTGGGTGCGCCGCATACGGCAATGTGACATCATCAAGTCCTTCCAAACTCTCTGCTGAGGAATGTCCAGAAGATCGAATTCCCCACATGAGGTCAGGAGGTCAACATAATCGCCTCCTGACCTCTGACCTCTGACCTCAACCAGCTGAACCGCGTGTTTTTATCATCAGGCAGTAAATGGAATGAAATAACGGAGGATTAGTAACTAAAGAAGGAAAAATTGGATGGTGGGGGGAGGGCAGGGGGTAGGATGTTCCCGCTCAATCACACCAAGAAGGCTAGCACTCCATTGGTGGAGGAAATGACGGCGGTGGCGTCTGGTAGCCAATGAAAAGACGTCATGAGTTTCCATATCTTAGCGTAATTGTTTAGGCCAATCATTCTCAAGTAGGCGGGGCCAGGACAAGGGGTGGGTGGGAGGGACTGCTGCCCTGGGCACACCTTCCTTCTGTCGCATGGCTGACAGGAGTAGGGAGAGCGGTAGGGATTTTGACAAGTAAGTGACCGCCGGGTGTGGGATCCCCCAAGCTGGCACATCCTGGATGTGGGAGGGGGCCACGGTTTGGCATTTTTGCCCCGCCACTGCATGTAGGGTTCTTCCAGAGGTTGTTGGGGGTTTCTTGACCTGTGGCTGATTATCTTCCTGCCAGGACCCGGGTCTGAACCTGCGACCTCCGCTGTGTCTGATGGTATCTCTCCTTCCTGAGCCACCTGAGATGCTGGACAGCTCCCTGCCTGATTCCATAGACAACCGCGCCTCGTGTCTTGTTTTTCTTGGACCTTGAACTCTTTGCTCCTCCCATAAACTTCCTATCGTAGCCACGCCTTTCCACTTCCTGTGTGTCAGATTATTGTGCTCCCACCAGCTTATATCTCACTTGCTCCCCTCCTGGTCATCGCAACCTGTTGCTAACTCACAGCAAAACCCATCCCCACCATCAGGAGCTCTGGTGAATACCAGTTAGTGCTTAGACCCCCCACCCCCCCCCCCCCACAGCTCGGGTGATGTACGTGATCTGAAACGCGTCAACGTACATAAATTCATCCACGTCCAGTACAACTTCTCACCTACTCCATATCTGGCTCTTCCTGGCCTGAGATTTACTGTGATCGTTGTTTGTTCTGCCAGATCAGATTTACTTTTATTTCACATCTCACCATTCACCTGCCAGAACACGCAGCCAGAGAGTTCATTCTAATCCTTCAACAATATATTCATTTATTAGCACTCGAGGCCAATAAACACCAAATAATTCCATTATATTTTCATTAATAATCACTCAATGTGATTGCAACAAGTGTAACTCCTCCTCCTGTGACCCCATAATGTGCCAGAGGAGCTTACACTCTAATGTCCCCTCCCCCCACAGTCACATCAATCTTTGTACAGAGGAGCTTACACTCTAATGTCCCCTCCCCCACAGTCACATCAATCTTTGTACAGAGGAGCTTACACTCTAATGTCCCCTCCCCCCCACAGTCACATCAGTCTCTGTACAGAGGAGCTTACACTCTAATGTCCCCTCCCCCACAGTCACATCAGTCTCTGTACAGAGGAGCTTACACTCTAATGTCCCCTCCCCCCACAGTCACATCAGTCTCTGTACAGAGGAGCTTACACTCTAATGTCCCCCCCCCCCCACAGTCACATCAGTCTCTGTACAGAGGAGCTTACACTCTAATGTCCCCCTCCCCCACAGTCACATCAGTCTCTGTACAGAGGAGCTTACACTCTAATGTCCCCTCCCCCACAGTCACATCAGTCTCTGTACAGAGGAGCTTACACTCTAATGTCCCCTCCCCCCCCCCCCACAGTCACATCAGTCTCTGTACAGAGGAGCTTACACTCTAATGTCCCCTCCCCCACAGTCACATCAGTCTCTGTACAGAGGAGCTTACACTCTAATGTCCCCTCCCCCCACAGTCACATCAGTCTCTGTACAGAGGAGCTTACACTCTAATGTCCCCTCCCCCACAGTCACATCAGTCTCTGTACAGAGGAGCTTACACTCTAATGTCCCCTCCCCCACAGTCACATCAGTCTCTGTACAGAGGAGCTTACACTCTAATGTCCCCTCCTCCCACAGTCACACCAGTCTCTGTACAGAGGAGCTTACACTCTAATGTCCCCTCCACCACAGTCACATCAGTCTCTGTACAGAGGAGCTTACACTCTAATGTCCCCTCCCCCCACAGTCACACCAGTCTCTGTACAGAGGAGCTTACACTCTAATGTCCCCCTCCCCCCACAGTCATATCAGTCTCTGTACAGAGGAGCTTACACTCTAATGTCCCCCCCCCCCCCACAGTCACATCAGTCTCTGTACAGAGGAGCTTACACTCTAATGTCCCCTCCCCCCACAGTCACATCAGTCTCTGTACAGAGGAGCTTACACTCTAATGTCCCCTCCCCCCACAGTCACATCAGTCTCTGTACAGAGGAGCTTACACTCTAATGTCCCCTCCCCCACAGTCACATCAGTCTCTGTACAGAGGAGCTTACACTCTAATGTCCCCTCCCCCCACAGTCACATCAGTCTCTGTACAGAGGAGCTTACACTCTAATGTCCCCTCCCCCACAGTCACATCAGTCTCTGTACAGAGGAGCTTACACTCTAATGTCCCCTCCCCCCACAGTCACATCAGTCTCTGTACAGAGGAGCTTACACTCTAATGTCCCCTCCCCCCACAGTCACATCAGTCTCTGTACAGAGGAGCTTACACTCTAATGTCCCCTCCCCCACAGTCACATCAGTCTCTGTACAGAGGAGCTTACACTCTAATGTCCCCCCTCCCCCACAGTCACATCAGTCTCTGTACAGAGGAGCTTACACTCTAATGTCCCCTCCCCCACAGTCACATCAGTCTCTGTACAGAGGAGCTTACACTCTAATGTCCCCTCCCCCACAGTCACATCAGTCTCTGTACAGAGGAGCTTACACTCTAATGTCCCCTCCCCCACAGTCACATCAGTCTCTGTACAGAGGAGCTTACACTCTAATGTCCCCTCCCCCACAGTCACATCAGTCTCTGTACAGAGGAGCTTACACTCTAATGTCCCCTCCCCCCACAGTCACACCAGTCTCTGTACAGAGGAGCTTACACTCTAATGTCCCCTCCACCACAGTCACATCAGTCTCTGTACAGAGGAGCTTACACTCTAATGTCCCCTCCCCCCACAGTCACACCAGTCTCTGTACAGAGGAGCTTACACTCTAATGTCCCCCTCCCCCCACAGTCACATCAGTCTCTGTACAGAGGAGCTTACACTCTAATGTCCCCTCCCCCCACAGTCACATCAGTCTCTGTACAGAGGAGCTTACACTCTAATGTCCCCTCCCCCCACAGTCACATCAGTCTCTGTACAGAGGAGCTTACACTCTAATGTCCCCTCCCCCACAGTCACATCAGTCTCTGTACAGAGGAGCTTACACTCTAATGTCCCCTCCCCCCACAGTCACATCAGTCTCTGTACAGAGGAGCTTACACTCTAATGTCCCCTCCCCCACAGTCACATCAGTCTCTGTACAGAGGAGCTTACACTCTAATGTCCCCTCCCCCCACAGTCACATCAGTCTCTGTACAGAGGAGCTTACACTCTAATGCCCCCTCCCCCCACAGTCACATCAGTCTCTGTACAGAGGAGCTTACACTCTAATGTCCCCTCCCCCCACAGTCACATCAGTCTCTGTACAGAGGAGCTTACACTCTAATGTCCCCTCCCCCCCACAGTCACATCAGTCTCTGTACAGAGGAGCTTACACTCTAATGTCCCCTCCCCCACAGTCACATCAGTCTCTGTACAGAGCAGCTTACACTCTAATGTCCCCTCCCCCCCACAGTCACATCAGTCTCTGTACAGAGGAGCTTACACTCTAATGTCCCCTCCCCCCACAGTCACATCAGTCTCTGTACAGAGGAGCTTACACTCTAATGTCCCCTCCCCCACAGTCACATCAGTCTCTGTACAGAGGAGCTTACACTCTAATGTCCCCTCCCCCACAGTCACATCAGTCTCTGTACAGAGGAGCTTACACTCTAATGTCCCCTCCCCCCACAGTCACATCAGTCTCTGTACAGAGGAGCTTACACTCTAATGTCCCCTCCCCCCACAGTCACATCAGTCTCTGTACAGAGGAGCTTACACTCTAATGTCCCCTCCCCCCACAGTCACATCAGTCTCTGTACAGAGGAGCTTACACTCTAATGTCCCCTCCCCCACAGTCACATTCTATTATTATTATACATTATATTGCTCTTTATATCAGCCAATCAGAAATCAGCACAGACAGTGGCTACAATGTTTCGTATTCTGTACATCGCGGATCTGTGACGGGTTTATTACATAACTTTGTATTTGCCAAATTTCCGTCTCCCCCTCCCCCCTTATCCATTTCCTCAGCACTCTAAGTCTTCTTTGCTGACACTCCGGGTGGGGGAGGGGGAGGGGATCTGTAAACTTTCATCCACTTGGCATCGCACCCCCTGGCATCTCTATTACCTGTCTTATATAATACAATGTACATAAGGCGGGGCTCCGCTTCCTGCAATCAATGTTGTTGTTTTGCAGGTGAGTATCGAAAACACAGAGATGATCCGTATATCACAGTGCCGGGTCAGCGCCGAGTATACCGGGGGCCCCATTATACAGCCGGGCTACCTACAGATGAGCTTTTATATTATTATTATTATTTTATAGTAGAATATCTTTGATGCCCACCCTAAGGTGTCCCTCCGGTGTCCTTCAGGTGTCCCTCCGGTGTCCTTCAGGTGTCCCTCCGGTGTCCTTCAGGTGTCCCTCCGGTGTCCTTCAGGTGTCCCTCCGGTGTCCCTCCGGTGTTCTTCAGGTGTCCCTCCGGTGTTCTTCAGGTGTCCCTCCGGTGTCCTTCAGGTGTGCCTCCGGTGTCCTTCCAGTGTCCCTCAGGCGTCCTTCCAGTGTCCCTCCGGTCTCCCTCAAGTGTCCCTCAGGTCTCCCTCCAGTGTCCCTCAGATCTCCCTCCAGTGTCCCTCAGGTCTCCCTCCAGTGTCCCTCCGGTCTCCCTCAAGTGTCCCTCAGGTCTCCCTCCAGTGTCCCTCAGATCTCCCTCCAGTGTCCCTCAGATCTCCCTCCAGTGTCCCTCAGGTCTCCCTCCAGTGTCCCTCCGGTCTCCCTCAAGTGTCCCTCAGGTCTTCCTCCAGTGTCCCTCAGGTCTCCCTCCAGTGTCCCTCCGGTCTCCCTCAAGTGTCCCTCAGGTCTTCCTCCAGTGTCCCTCAGATCTCCCTCAAGTGTCCCTCAGGTCTTCCTCCAGTGTCCCTCAGATCTCCCTCCAGTGTCCCTCAGGTCTCCCTCCAGTGTCCCTCAGATCTCCCTCCAGTGTCCCTCAGATCTCCCTCCAGTGTCCCTCAGATCTCCCTCCAGTGTCCCTCAGGTGTCCTTCCAGTATCCCTCAGGTCTCCCTCCAGTGTCCCTCAGGTCTCCCTCCAGTGTCCCTCAGGTCTCCCTCCAGTGTCCCTCATATCTCCCTCCAGTGTCCCTCAGATCTCCCTCCAGTGTCCCTCAGATCTCCCTCCAGTGTCCCTCAGGTGTCCTTCCAGTATCCCTCAGGTCTCCCTCCAGTGTCCCTCAGGTCTCCCTCCAGTGTCCCTCAGGTCTCCCTCCGGTGTCCCTCAGGTCTCCCTCCAGTGTCCCTCAGGTCTCCCTCCGGTGTCCCTCAGGTCTCCCTCCAGTGTCCCTCAGGTCTCCCTCCAGTGTCCCTCAGGTGTCCTTCCAGTGTCCCTCAGGTCTCCCTCCAGTGTCCCTCAGGTGTCCTTCCAGTGTCCCTCAGGTCTCCCTCCAGTGTCCCTCAGGTCTCCCTCCAGTGTCCCTCAGATCTCCCTCCGGTATCCCTCAGGTCTCCTCCAGTGTCCCTCAGGTCTCCCTCCAGTGTCCCTCAGATCTCCCTCCAGTGTCCCTCAGATCTCCCTCCAGTGTCCCTCAGGTCTCCCTCCAGTGTCCCTCAGATCTCCCTCTGGTGTCCCTCAGGTGGGGTAATTTTAGTATTAAAGGTATTTTTAAAAGTGGACTACAAGATAAAATCCCTGACATCACAATATACAGCAACAGGATCATTTCTCAGAAAAGCTCCACCTTTTATTATAAAAAAATTGTCCTTAAGCTCCAGTTAGACCCCATTCACACTGGGGCGTTTTTCAGGCGCTTTAGCGTTAAAAAAAGCGACTGTAAAGCGCTTGAAAGAAGCCTCATCTGCAGTCCCAATGTGAAAGCCCGAGTGCTTTAAGAGCCCTTTCACAATGTCAGTGCCCAAGAAACGCTCGTAAAGCACCGCTTAAACTAAAACAGCGTTTTTCGAGCGTTATTGGGGAGCTTTTAACCCCTGCTAGTGGCCAAATAAAGGGTTAAAAGCGCCCACAAAACGCTGCTGCCAATAGCGCTTTTCAGGCGTTTTTCAGGCGTTTTACAGGCGCTTCCCATTGATTTCAATGGGAAGGGGCGCTTTAGGAGCGTTGTATTCACCGCTCCAAAAGCGCTGCAAAGAAGCTGCTTGTAGGACTTTTTTTGACGCCCTGCCAGCGCAGCGCCTCAATGTGAAAGCACTCGGGCTTTTACATTGGGATTGCAGTTGCAGCTTCTTTCAGGCGCTTTTTTTATTTTAACGCTAAAGCACCTGAAAAACGCCCCAGTGTGAAAGGGATCTCGGTGTGAAAGCACTCCGGCTTTTACATTGGGATTGCAGTTGCGGCTTCTTTCAGGCGCTTTTTTTAACGCTAAAGCGCATGAAAAAACGCCTGAAAAACGCCCCAGTGTGAAAGGGGTCTTAGTGATTTTCCCCCTCAGGCTGAGATGATGTCATCAGTCTGCTGCAGGCAGGAGGAAGCATTTCTTCAGTCTCCTCCTCAGGAACATTCACTCCCTTTAACTTCCACATACAGAAAGGATTCTTTACAGTAAGAGCTGTGAAAATGTGAAATAGACGCCTCAGGAAGTGGCCGGCTCAGTAGATTGTTTTTTTTTAAACAAAGCTGGATGTTTTCCTAAATACACAAATTGTAACGAGATATTAATATTTATAGGTAATGACACCAGAAATTGTTCACCCCGGGAACATCGAGTCGCCTCCTCCGGGGAATCGGGAAGGAATTCATTTTTCCCTGATGGAGCAAATTCTCTCACACTTGGCGGGAGTTGCGGCGCCTCCCTCTGGGTGCCGGATCGTGTATATGGAGGTTTTCTAGATTTCTATTCTTTGGTTGAACTGGATGGATTTGTGTCTTTTTTTTTTTTTTCAACCAGACTAATAACAATGTCACAATGTGATCCCGACAATATCTGCCGCGACCTTTTACGATCGGCTCATCACCTGAGTGGGACGCGGAGTGCGCGGCTTGCGATTCTCTTCTCACCGTGTTGGGCGGACGCCATGAAATCGGAGAAGTCCGCGAGTCTAATCCGTCTTTTATATGATAAACATTAGTCACGTTGTTGTTCTATTTTCTTTATCACAAACACGTTGGATGTTGTAATCGCGATCGCTGATTGGCTCCTCCTCCTCCTTCTTCTTTATTATTCTCTGTTATTCTTACCAATTGTTTCCCCTTCCCAGGTAACGGAGACGCCGTTTTCTCTATAAACAAATCACTTCACAAAACTTCATCACCGGGATAAGGATCTTTATGTAGCCATCGGACCGCAATCTGCAATAAGGATCCCGATGCCGGGAAGGTTCACTCTCTGAACTGAGGGTGGAGATCTCTGGAGGGGGCAGGGCCGTCTTTAATATTGATTGGACCCTGGGCAAAACTTCTCTTGGGGCCCCCTCCATGCAGTTTTTCTCTCCACCTGCTCTGAGACATACAATAAATAGCAGCTAGACTCAAATTCAGTTTACTGAATCAGATCAGGCAGCTATTGCGATTGGTTGCCAGAGGTTACAGTGTATCATTATCGCTCACTGACTGGTTGCTAGAGGTTACAGTGTATCATTATCGCTCACTGACTGGTTGCTAGAGGTTACAGTGTATCATTACCGCTCACTGACTGGTTGCTAAAGGTTACCGTGTATCATTATCGCTCACTGACTGGTTGTTAGAGGTTACAGTGTATCATTACCGCTCACTGACTGGTTGCTAGAGGTTACAGTGTATCATTACCGCTCACTGACTGGTTGCTAGAGGTTACAGTATATCATTACCGCTCACTGGCTGGTTTCTAGAGGTTACAGTGTATCATTACCGCTCACTGACTGGTTGCTAGAGGTTACAGTGTATCATTACCGCTCACTGACTGGTTGCTAGAGGTTACAGTGTATCATTATCGCTCACTGACTGGTTGCTAGAGGTTACAGTGTATCATGACCGCTCACTGACTGGTTGTTAGAGGTTACAGCACACATTATGGCTCACTGATTAGTTGCTAGAGGTCACAGCAAATGATTTCTGCTTGTTGATTGGTTGCTACAGATTACTGTGGATATGACCACATGGGGGGGGGGCATAATATACATATCAATCCCGCTGGCGGCTGCTATTTACATATGAATGCCACCTTTACATATGAATGCCACAGCTATTTGCATATGAATGCCAGTAATCTACATGTAAAAACAGGGTCTGCAGGTGAGTCATCTGTACACAACAATAGGGCAGAGCTGGGCAGCATTAGTAGCGGCACTTCACACTGAGATATTGGGACACAGCACAGGACTAAAACCTCAAGGGACAAAGGAATTTAAAGCAGGATAGTTGGCAAGTATGAGGCAGCTGCTTTGGGCCCCACAACAATGACAGGGCTCAGGGCAGCTGCCCCTTTTGCCCTGGGAGGGAGTAAAATCAACTAGAGAGTCAGCTCTGTGACAAACAGGGGAGACCTTGGGGGTCCCCGGAGGAATCACAGGAAAACAGGCGAGAGAGCCAGAAGTCTGATCAAAGTCTAATAAGTCTTTATTTCATGTGACAGAAGAGAAATAAAACGTTTCCTCCCTCCCCCCTCCCTCCCTTCATCAGGGCTGGAGGACAAGTCAACATTTATTATCTATAACCAACCCAACAGGAAATGAATAAAGAATCCAAACAGAAAATTGGAACAGAAAATAGACAAAAAAATAAATAAAAAAATAACGAAAAGTAATAATTAAAAAAATAAAAACCACATCACACCCAATGAGGGGCCTCCAAGCCCTCTAATAATCCGAGTGCAGGAATACAATTCATACAAGAGAGCCACAAAAATACTACCAGACCAGACCAGACTACCATGGGCAGAACCCGAGGTCTTCTCTCTCCTCCGCCTATCAAGCGCTCCTTCACTGCCCCCCTACAACCATACAGTATCACCTCCTCTCCACCCCTTTTGGGGTCTCCACGTCCGTTGAGGTCCCTCAAGGCTCTTTTCTAGGGCCCCTTCTATTCTCTGTATACACTTCCTCCTCCCTGGGTCACCTCCCATGACTTCCCATACCATCTCTATGCTGATGACACCCAAAATCTCATCTCCTCACCTGACCCCTTTACTAACTAACTGACATATCAGTATGGATGTCACACCGATTCCTAAAACAAAATATTTCCAAAAACCGGCTCCTTATATTTCCTGTGTTTCCTTCATCCAATCACTCCAAAGATTTTCCGGCTTCATTTCCCTAACATTGCCAAAATCTGTCCCTTTTTAACCAACAACACCACCAAGCTACTAATTCCCTCCTTGTTATCCCTGCCCATTGACTATTGTAACCCTCCTCACCAGCTACCCCCCCCCCCCCCTCTTCAGTCTATAATAAATGCTACTGCCAACCTCATCCACCTTGGACACCCCTCTCCACCAATCCCTCCACTGGTCTCCATTCAGTGTCCTCCACCCCTCTCTACCAATCCCTCCACTGACCTCCATTCAGTGTCCTCCACCCCTCTCTACCAATCCCTCCACTGGTCTCCATTCAGTGTCCTCCACCCCTCTCTACCAATCCCTCCACTGACCTCCATTCAGTGTCCTCCACCCCTCTCTACCAATCCCTCCACTGGCCTCCATTCAGTGTCCTCCACCCCTCTCTACCAATCTCTCCACTGACCTCCATTCAGTGTCCTCCACCTCTCTCTACCAATCCCTCCACTGACCTCCATTTAGTGTCCTCCACTCCTCTCTGCCAATCCCTCCACTGGTCTCTATTCAGTGTCCTCCACCCCTCTCTACCAATCCCTCCACTGACCTCCATTCAGTGTCCTCCACCCCTCTCTACCAATCCCTCCACTGACCTCCATTCACTGTCCTCCACCCCTCTCTACCAATCCCTCCACTGGTCTCCATTCAGTGTCCTCCATCCCTCTCTACCAATCCCTCCACTGGTCTCCATTCAGTGTCCTCCACCCCTCTCTACCAATCCCTCCACTGACCTCCATTCAGTGTCCTCCACCCCTCTCTACCAATCCCTCCACTGGTCTCCATTCAGTGTCCTCCACCCCTCTCTACTAATCCCTCCACTGACCTCCATTCAGTGTCCTCCACCCCTCTCTACCAATCCCTCCACTGACCTCCATTCAGTGTCCTCCACCCCTCTCTACCAATCCCTCCACTGGCCTCCATTCAGTGTTCTCCACCCCTCTCTACCAATCCCTCCACTGGTCTCTATTCAGTGTCCTCCACCCCTCTCTACCAATCCCTCCACTGGTCTCTATTCAGTGTCCTCCACCCCTCTCTACCAATCCCTCCACTGGTCTCCATTCAGTGTCCTCCACCCCTCTCTACCAATCCCTCCACTGGTCTCCATTCAGTGTCCTCCACCCCTCTCTACTAATCCCTCCACTGACCTCCATTCAGTGTCCTCCACCCCTCTCTACCAATCCCTCCACTGGCCTCCATTCAGTGTTCTCCACCCCTCTCTACCAATCCCTCCACTGGTCTCTATTCAGTGTCCTCCACCCCTCTCTACCAATCCCTCCACTGGTCTCTATTCAGTGTCCTCCACCCCTCTCTACCAATCCCTCCACTGGTCTCCATTCAGTGTCCTCCACCCCTCTCTACCAATCCCTCCACTGACCTCCATTCAGTGTCCTCCACCCCTCTCTACCAATCCCTCCACTGGCCTCCATTCAGTGTCCTCCACCCCTCTCTACCAATCCCTCCACTGACCTCCATTCAGTGTCCTCCACCCCTCTCTACCAATCCCTCCACTGACCTCCATTCAGTGTCCTCCACCCCTCTCTACCAATCCCTCCACTGGCCTCCATTCAGTGTCCTCCACCCCTCTCTACCAATCCCTCCACTGACCTCCATTCAGTGTCCTCCACCCCTCTCTGCCAATCCTCCACTGACCTCCATTCAGTGTCCTCCACCTCTCTCTACCAATCCCTCCACTGACCTCCATTCAGTGTCCTCCACCCCTCTCTGCCAATCCTCCACTGACCTCCATTCAGTGTCCTCCACCCCTCTCTGCCAATCCCTCCACTGACCTCCATTCAGTGTCCTCCACCCCTCTCTACCAATCCCTCCACTGACCTCCATTCAGTGTCCTCCACCCCTCTCTGCCAATCCCTCCACTGGTCTCCATTCAGTGTCCTCCACCCCTCTCTACCAATCCCACCACTGGTCTCCATTCAGTGTCCTCCACCCCTCTCTGCCAATCCCTCCACTGGTCTCCATTCAGTGTCCTCCACCCCTCTCTACCAATCCTCCACTGACCTCCATTCAGTGTCCTCCACCCCTCTCTACCAATCCTCCACTGACCTCCATTCAGTGTCCTCCACCCCTCTCTTCCAATCCCTCCACTGGTCTCCATTCAGTGTCCTCCACCCCTCTCTACCAATCCTCCACTGACCTCCATTCAGTGTCCTCCACCCCTCTCTACCAATCCCTCCACTGGTCTCCATTCAGTGTCCTCCACCCCTCTCCACCAATCCCTCCACTGGTCTCCATTCAGTGTCCTCCACCCCTCTCTGCCAATCCCTCCACTGACCTCCATTCAATGTCCTCCACCCCTCTCTACCAATCCCTCCACTGACCTCCATTCAGTGTCCTCCACCCCTCTCTACCAATCCCTCCACTGACCTCCATTCAGTGTCCTCCACCCCTCTCTACCAATCCCTCCACTGACCTCCATTCAGTGTCCTCTACCCCTCTCTACCAATCCCTCCACTGACTTCCATTCAGTGTCCTCTACCCCTCTCTACCAATCCATCCACTGACCTCCATTCAGTGTCCTCCACCCCTCTCTACCAATCCCTCCACTGGTCTCCATTCAGTGTCCTCCACCCCTCTCTACCAATCCCTCCACTGACCTCCATTCAGTGTCCTCCACCCCTCTCTGCCAATCCCTCCACTGACCTCCATTCAGTGTCCTCCACCCCTGTCTGCCAATCCCTCCACTGACCTCCATTCAGTGTCCTCCACCCCTCTCTGCCAATCCCTCCACTGACCTCCATTCAGTGTCCTCTACCCCTCTCTGCCAATCCCTCCACTGACCTCCATTCAGTGTCCTCCACCCCTCTCTACCAATCCCTCCACTGACCTCCATTCAGTGTCCTCTACCCCTCTCTGCCAATCCCTCCACTGGCCTCCATTCAGTGTCCTCCACCCCTCTCTGCCAATCTCCTCACTGGCTGCTGATTGCCCAAGAAATACAATTCTAAATAGTAACAGCAACATACAAAGCCATCAACTCTGCCCTGAGCTACATCACCAATCTTATCTCAAAACATCAGTTAAGGTGATAAGTACCATAACATCTTCACTTTTGATGCCAGTAATCGGAAACCCCCGACTTTCCACCAGTTCTCAGAGGTAGGTAAGTTCCAATTTCTGGATTTTCAAGATTGAAATGGTTGGAAATTCATAAGAGACATACAATCCGTGCATACACCATCTTTACCGACATGGAAGGCAATACAACTACGGCGCTCTCTTATTTCACTCCCTCGGGGGGGTCAGAATTTTTAGAGTGATTGTGTGTAGAGGAGCGGCCAGCGCGGCGGGGGCTATCTCAGGGGCACACACTGTGTTAATAGCCCTCTCTGATTCACATCTTCCCTTTTTTTATGTCTGTATGGGAAAAAGATTTGAATATAAGATTTTCAGCTGATCAAAGAGATTGTATCTATTATTTCATACATAAATCTTCTATCACTTCGAAAACTGCAGGACGCCGGGTACAAGCTTCCGACTCGATGGCAAAGATCTCCAGAGAAGCTTCACCCCAATCTTCTCTCGTGCTGCTGACACTATTTGTTGGCGCTGCAGAGAAGAAAGAGGAAAAACTCTTTTCTATATTTCCTGGACATGTCCCGGAATTCTCCTCTATTGGCGCGAGGTGTGCGCTTTCACTGACGATAACAAAACTCAGCTTTAGGCCAATATACCAACAGTACAGCACCGCGTCCCTTATTTAACCACTTGCAGACCGGACCATTTTGCTGGTCAAAGACCAGACCACTTTTTGCGATTCGGGCACTGCGTCGCTTTAACTGACAATTGCGCGGTCGTGCGACGTGGCTCCCAAACAAAATTGACGTCCTTTTTTCCCCCACAAATAGAGCTTTCTTTTGGTGGTATTTGATCACCTCTGCGGTTTTTATTTTTTGTGCTATAAACAAAAATAGAGCGACAATTTTGAAAAAAACTCATTATTTTTTACTTTTTGTTATAATAAATATCCCCCAAAAATATATAAAAAAACATTTTTTTCCCTCAGTTTAGGCCGATATGTATTCTTCTACATATTTTTGGTAAAAAAAATCGCAATAAGCGATTATTGATTGGTTTGAGCAAAAGTTATAGCGTTTACAAAATAGGGATAGTTTTATAGCATTTTTATTAATAATTTTTTTTTTTTTTTTTTTACTAGTAATGGCGGCGATCAGCGATTTTTATTGTGACTGCGACATTGCGGCGGACACGTCGGACATTTTTGACACATTTTTGGGACCATTGTCATTTATACAGCAATCAGTGCTATATAAATGCAGTGATTCCTGTGTAAATGACACTGGCAGTGAAGGGGTTAACCAGTGGGTGGCAGTGTAGGGGTTAAGTGTTCCTAGGGGCGTGTTACTAACTGTGGGGGGGTTGGGCTTTCATTTAGTGAACACTGATCTCTGCTCCAATCACATGGAGCAGAGATCAGCGTCACTAGTTGCTAGGCAGAACGGGGAAATGCGGTTTACAACGGCACTTCTCCATTCGGCCGCTCCGTGAGATGATCGCGGGTATGCCCGCGGCGATCGAGTCCGCGGGTCCCGCGACCGGACTCACGAGGGTCCCGACCAGCGCGGGAGCGCGCCGCCGGCGGCACGCTCCCGATGGCAGGGCGGCAAATTTAAAGGGACGTACAGGTACACCCATTTGCCTGCCCGTGCCATTCTGTCGACGTACATCGGCGTGCGCTGGTTGGCAAGTGGTTAATTGGTAGATAGGAGGTCTGTGGGATTTTTAAGTGCATATTAAATCAACTAGAAAAAAGATTATTTAACCACTTGGTGCCCACACGACGTCACATGACGTCATGGGCTTTCAGTGGTTATATCTGAATGATGCCTGCAGGTACAGACATCATTCAGATATTGCCGTTTTCAGCCGGCGATTCCCTGCACCATAAGAATGATCACAGCGGCTGTTCCGCCGCTTGATCGTTCTTACGGGCGGCGGGAGGGGATGCCCCCCCCTCCCGCCACCCTCCGGTGCTTGTACCGACTCACCGTTTCCATCGACAGGATTCGCCGTCCCCAGCAAGTAATCATAGAGATTTCCAGCGGACTAGATTGTCCCCGGAGTCTCTATGATCGTTCGGAGGCCGGGCGCGATGTTATGACGCCACGCCCGGCCTCTGTATTCAAATTAACGGTGCCGATCTGGCTAGGAAGCCAGGATCGTTTTTTTTTTTTTTTGTTTTTTTATTCTTCCAAGCCTAGAGGTGAGATGTGGGGTCTTATTGACCCCATTTTCACTGTAAATAGATCTGATCGTGCCATATTCCTATTACACGGGATGTTTACATTCCTTGTAATAGGAATAAAAGTCATCAATTTTTTTTTTTTTAAGTGTAAAACTAAAAAAATAAAAATAAAATTAACAATAAAAAAATAAAAATAAAAATTTAAAGCGCCCCTGTCCCCGTGAGCTCGCACGCAGAAGCGAACGCATACGTAAGTCCCGCCCACATATGAAAACGGTGTTCAAACCACACATGTGAGGTATCGCCGCGAACGTTAGAGCGAGAGCAATAATTCTAGCCCTAGACCTCCTCTGTAACCCAAAACATGTAACCAGTAAAAAAAAATTTAAAGTGTCGCCTATAGGGATTTTTAAATACCAAAGTTTGGCGCCATTCCAGCGATCGCGTGCAATTTTGAAGCGTGACATGTTGGGTATCTATTTACTCGGCGTATCCTCCTCTTTCACATTATGCAAAAAAATTGGGCTAACTTTACTGTTTCGAAAAATTGCTGCGCAAATACCGTGCGAGTCTTTGCTAAAAAAAAACATATATAATGTTTGGGGGTTCTATGTAATTTTCTAGCAAAAAAATTAGAAATTTTACATGTAGGAGAGAAATGTCAGAATTGGCCTGGGCGCGAAGTGGTTAAAAAAATGTAAATTTTATTAATACATAAAAACAACGCAATTGCGTTAAGGAAGACTCATAGAGTACAGTCCTTTAACCACTTAAGACCCCGGACCAATTTGCAGCCAAAGGACCAAGCCCCGATTCGGCGCTGAGTCGATTTAACTGACAATTGCGCGGTCGTGCGACGTGGCTCCCAAACAAAATTGGCGTCCTTTTTTTTTCCCCACAAATAGAGCTTTCTTTTGGTGGTATTTGATCGCCTCTGCGTTTTTTATTTTTTGCGCTATAAACAAAAATAGAGCGACAATTTTGAAAGAAATTCAATATTTTTTACTTTTTGCTATAATAAATATCCCCAAAAAATATATAAAAAAAAAAAAAATTTTTCCCTCAGTTTAGGCCGATACGTATTCTTCTACATATTTTTGGTTTAAAAAAATCGCAATTAGCGATTATTGGTTGGTTTGCGCAAAAGTTATAGCGTTTACAAAATAGGGGATAGTTTTATGGCATTTTTATAAATTTTTTTTTTTTTTACTAGTAATGGCGGCGATCAGCGATTTTTATTGTGACTGCGACATTATGGCGGACACAGCGGACATTTTTGACACATTTTTGGGACCATTGTCATTTATACAGCAATCAGTGCTATTTAAATGCAGTGATTCCTGTGTAAATGACAATGGCAGTGAAGGAATTAACCACTAGGGGGCAGTGTAGGTGTTATTTATGACGTTATGAGTATTTTTTTATTTGTAGGGGGGCGTGGCCTGGCATGTGACGTCACTGGTCGTCTTTCCCTATAAAAGGGAAGAGATGATAGCGACAGCCACAGTAGGAAGCACGAGAGAGGTTTGTTTACACAGACCTCTCCTCATTCTTCAGCTCTGTGACCCGATCGCGGGACACCAGCGGCAATCGGGTCTGCTGGTCCCGCGGCCACGGTCACGGAGCTCAGGACCGGGTCGGGAGCTCCCGACTTACGGCTGGGCACTTAAAGAGCAACGTACCGGTACATGCTTGTGCCCAGCCGTGCCATTCTGCCAACGTATATGTGCAGGAGGCGGTCCTTAAAGCGGGACTCTGCGTTTTTTTTTTTTTTTAAAGACAGCAGCTACAAATACTGCAGCTGCTGACTTTTAAAATAGTGACACTTACCTGCCCAGCGCGCCCGCGATGTCGGCACCCGAAGCCGATCTCTCGATCGTCTCTCGGGTGCTGCCGCCGCCATCTTGGGTATGGGAATCAGGAAGTGGAGCCTTTCGGCTTCATTTCCCGGTTCCCTACTGCGCATGCGCGAGTTGCGCTGCGCAATAAGGACGGTCCCCGCTGTCTCTGGGATCTGTGTGTTTCCCAGCAGGCAGCGGGGGACTTTCGGAAAGGGGCGTAATCTACGCCCCTTTCCGCAGAGAGCTATCCCGGAAGTGGGTGCAGATACTGTACTGTACAGGTACCTGCGCCCCCCTCCCCCCTGAAAGGTGCCAATTGTGGCGCCGGAGGGGGGGGAGGAATCCAATGAGCGGAAGGTCCACTTTAGGGTGGACCTCCGCTTTAAGTGGTTAAGGTATAGCACGATGGTGTGGTTCCCAACATGTTTCGCCCTATAATGTGGCTTCCTCAGGGGATGCTGTCCAGTAAATATCAGAGCCTTCCCAGAGTGTATTGCAATAGATAATGGTTTGGTGGTCAAGTAGACACTATGAGACAGAGCATCATGTGCAATGCATTTTCTATTACATTTCTCGCCCCATTTCTCCCATCATTGATTTGAAAATCGTTCGTATTTAAAAAAAAATTCCAACATGCCTGATTACTCAAATTGAATGGCCGCACAAAAAATCGGCTGTTGCTGCAGCCCCACTAATGGTGTGAAATTCAAACGAAAATTCCGAGATAAGATTTTCGAAAGAGAAAATGATTTAGAAATTCGACCCCGTGTATGGCCAGCCTTAGGCTTATGAATGTGCGAAATTTTTAATAAGTTGTTATAAAACAAAAGTTAAAAAAAAAACATCCTCTCCACTCCTCGCAGCACTTCCTGCTAGACGTGCAACTGCCAAAAAATTTCTTCGCTTTCGTTTCATTCATCTTCTGTTTTTTTTTTCGTATATACGATAATTTGTAAATTTCGAAAATAAGAAAGGAAAAATAATAACTAACTAATAAATAAAAATTAAAATTAAATAAAAAATAAATAATAAATAATGTTTTATAATAATAATAATAATAATAATAATAATAAATAAATAAATAACAATTAAATGATCGGTATTGGAATTTCCTTTCAAATTTGGCTGTTAGTGAACGCAACGAATACGAATTTATCCGAAGTTGCGAATTATCTGAAATAAAGAATGCTGCATATAAAGAAATGTAACTGAACTAAATAATAATAAATAATAATACATTTTTATTATTATTACTATTATTGTTATTTATTATTATTAGTTAGTTCCATTTGTTTTGATGCAGCATTACTTATTTTGGATAATTCGTAACTTCGCATAAATTTGTATTCGTTATGTTCACTAACAGCCAAATTTGATAGGAAATTCCAATCCCGATAATTTAATAGTTAGGAATAGTTAAGTTATTATTAGTTAGTCATTATTTCAGATTTCTGAATTTAGAAATTTCGGAATTTTTGAATTTTCGAATTTACAAATTTCCAAACTTCCGAATTTACGAATTTTCAACGAATTTGTCTAAATTCGTTAAAAAACTAATTCGGAACTAAATGGATTGCATCCTGCTCTGTAGCTCCCTTGTCACTTACTTAATTTCTTGCCTCCCAGGACTTCTCCAGAGCCCCTCCCATCCTCTGGAATTCACTACCCCAATCTGTCCAACTATCTCCTACTCTATCGACCTTTTAGGTGATCCCTGAAATCTCATCTCTTCAGGGAAACTTATTCCATCTCCACCTAACTACATTTTTTTTTTCCTCTTTGTTAACTCTTCCCCCACAGTTATTGCCTCTTGTATAACTTGCCCATCCCTTTTATAGATTGTAAGCTCTCACAAGCAAGGCCTTCCTAGCCCTCATCATCCCGAAATTGTACTGTTGCTGTACTGTCTCTGTTTATTTTGTAAAGTGCTACACAAACTGTTGGCGCTATGGAAATCCTGCAAACTAATAATTAGGGTTGCCCCCTGTGCGGGATTCACCCGGACAGTCTGGGTTTTGAATCCTGTGTCCGGGTTTCAGTCCTTCTGAAGACATTATAGAGACATGAATGTGGCTCAGGAACAGAGCCTGACTGGTGGGGGAGGGGGCACTATGCGCGCCACAATAGTATTATTTTTGGACCGCCCCAAAGGTGCCCCAGATCTGTTATCCTATAGTATTGTGTGTACTAAAAAAAAAAAAAAAATTTGCTGTGTGCAGCTTAAAAATTGTTCGGGTTTAGCTTGAAGTTTTTTTCTTCAAGCTAAACCCGAACACTTAGGGTCCTTTCACACGGGGCGGATCAGTTCTGATCCGCCCCGTGGATATCCGTTTGCTCAGCGGTGATCACTCCGCCGATCCCCCGCTGAGCAGGGAGATGACAGCTCCGTCTCTGCACACTGCGCAGGGACGGACCTGTCACAGCGCCGCTCTCCCCTATGGGAGATCGGATGACGACGGACCGCAGTGCCCGTCGTCATCCGATCCGATCCGCAGACGGATGGAAAAATAGCTTTTTCCTCCGTTACACTTTTTCGGATCGGAGCGGGTCGGATGTCAGCGGACATGTCACCGCTGACATCCGACGCTCCATAGACCTCTATGGAGCACCCGTTCAGGTCCGCCTGAAAAACTGACAGGCGGGCCTGAACGGGACATCAGTGTGAAAGAGGCCTTAAAGTCCCGCGCTCGCCCCCGATGTCCTCTTCACCACTCTCGCCTGGCCACTGATTGGATGGATTGGATGGATTGAAAGCAGCGCAGCCATTGGCTCGCGCTGCTGTCAATCACATCCAATGACGCGGTGCATCGCGGGGGCGGGACCGAGTGATACAGCCGGCGGCTATAGCCGCCGGCTGTATCACGGGAGAGCGCCTGCAAGTGCTTCTCACCATGTGAGGGAGCTCCCATGAACGTGACAAGTACCTGCGGAGGGAAGCAGAGACAGCCGCCGAGGGACCCCAGAAGAGAAGGTTCAGGGCCACTCTGTGCAAAACGAGCTGCACAGTGGAGGGAAGTATGACATGTTTGTTATTAAAAAAATAAAAATAATAACTTTACAATCCCTTTAACCACTTCAATACCGGGGGGGGCAATTAAACCCCTTCCTGCCCAGACCAATTTTGAGATTTCAGCACTTTGAATGACAATTGCGCGGTCATGCTACACTGTACCCAAATGACATTTTTATCATTTTTTTTCCCACAAATAGAGCTTTCTTTTGGTGGTATTTGATCACCTCTACGGTTTTTATTTTTTGCTAAATAAATAAAAAAAGACCAAAAATTTAGAAAAAAAAATGTTTTTTTTGTTTCAGTTTCAAAACGTTGTAAATAAATACGTTTTCTCCTTCACTGATGGGCACTGATGGGGCTGCACTGACGGGTACTGATAAGGCGGCAATGATGGGCACTGATGAGCTGGTACCAATGAAGTGGCAGTGATGGGCACTGATGAGCTGGCACCAATGAAGTGGCACTGATGAGGCGGCACTGATGGGCACTGATAGGAGGCACTGATGGGCAACACGGATGGACACTGATAGGTGGCACAAATTGGCACTGATAGCTGGCACAGATTGCCATGGATAGGCGACATGAATGGGCATGGATAGGCGGCACAGATGGGCATGGATAGGCGGCACAGATGGGCATGGATGGGCACTGATAGTTGGCATGGATGGGCACTGATAGGTGGCACGGATGGGCACTGATAAGCGACATTGTATTGCATTGTTTTGTACTGATGGATGCCAATCAGTGCCAAACAATAATGCATGCCAATCAGTGATGCCCATTGTGGGCACTGATTGGCATCCATTGTGGGCACTGATTGGCATCCCTGGTGGTCTAGGGTGGCATACTTGGTGCTGGGCATCCCTGGTGGTCTGGTGGCATCCCTGGTGGTCAAGTGAGGGCATCCTCGGGGGGGCTGTGCTGATAATCGATCAGCACAGACCCCCCCCCCCCCCTGTCAGAGGAGCAGCCGATCGGCTCTCCTCTACTCTCATCTGACAGACACGAGTGAGGAAAAGCTGATCACCGGCTCTTCCTATTTACACTGTGATCAGCCGTGATTGGACAAGGCTGATCACGTGGTAAAGAGTCTCCGTCGGAGACTCTTTACCGAGATCGTAGTTGCCGGGTGTCAGACTGACACTCCGTAACAACGATCGGCGCGATGCGCGCCCCGGGGGCGCCCAGGGGCTCAAAATTCTGAGGACGTCATATGACGCCCGGTCAGGATTTTGAAACCACTTTGCCGCTGTCATTTGACTATTGGCGGGCGGCAAGTGGTTAAGCTGAGAAGAATATACATACATACAGAAGATTTATTTATGGAGGGGAAGAAATCTATTCTCAATGGAGACGGTTCTCATCTCCACTCCAAGTCGCCTGAAGCCCAGACAAGTTCTGGACCCATTTTTGTCGCTCGAATCGGGGGAAAGATTTGTGCATTTTTCTTCTTTTTACATTGGTGACCTTTTGCCCCACACAAAATCGTGGCAAAACGCGATAAAAAACCGCAGCAAAATCGCGGTAAAACACGCACATTTCTGCCTGACAACGCTATGCTCAGGTGTGAATGGGGCCTAATTAAAAAAAAAATAGATTTTTTAAAAATAAATATCTTTTGTGCAGATGAAAAGCCCCAAATCACAGGTGACTTTGTATCTTCCGATGATAATAAATTGGTGTTGATCGGGTTGCAGCGGTAGAGTCAGACTGGACCATTGATTGGTGCGCCATCGCATTAAGGCCGGGTTCACACCGCTGCGATGCGGGAACGCCGCGAATCCGCGGCGTTTTCCCGCATCGCATTACTCCCGCCGGCAGTTCACACTGCCCTATGCGGACGGCTGGGAGTGTCAGTGAAATGTTAATGACACCCCCAGATCCGTCCGCATATCGCAGTGCGATCTGCCGACTCGCACAGGAATCGGATCGCATGGTGTGAACCCCCATGCGATCCGATTCTGTTGCGGACCAAAAAAAGGGTCCCGTGCGAGTTTGCTGCGGGAGCGATGCGAATTCAGCCATACTATCTGTATACTATCTGTATACTATCTGTATACTATCTGTATGGCTGAACTCGCATCGCTACGGAGATCGGATGTGATTTGCGGTGCGAATCACATCCGGATCTCCCCCCGCAGCAGTGTGAACCCAGCCTCAAGGGTAACTGCACTTCTCTGGGGGGGGGGGGGGGAATAGCAAATAAACAAATAATATAGTGTACACAATCGCTACACAAATCATATTGTAATTGAATGTTATTAAAAATGATCTTTTCTTTTATAAATCTGCAGCCGCTGTAATTTTGTGTAAAATTCAATATGGCCTTCTGGAGGCGCTCTGTACGCAGATGGGATACAGAACCCCCCCCCCCCCACACCCACCCCCCCTCAGAAATGTAATTTCCTTCTTATGTGATTGGCTCTGATTTTCACAGAAGTCTGAACTAAGATACAAGTCAGGTTTTGGGCATCCCCCGCAACAAAAGTGTCATTTATTTTCTTTGGTGAGTTACTCGCAATAGGAAATAATGTCTGAAGGGATGCAGACCCTGCCACTTTCCTTATCGGTGCCCTGCAGGTGCAGCAGCTGGTTGGTAATGACCAAACTAGTCCCATTAGATTCACTTACCACATGGACACAGAGAAACCCACAGGGAGGGATTCTTCAGAATAACAAAAGGCAGGAAAATGCAACAAAGTTTGTTAAAATCCTTGTAATGTACAGAGATCCCCCGGGGAGGGGGGGGGGGGAGGGGGGTTGCTCAAGAAAAGCGGGGTTACTCTTTAAGAGTTTGCATGCTTGGCCGGTCTCACCGGATTGTCCGGGTGTCACAGAAGGCTTCTCTGATTGTCCTCATTAATCTCCATTCACATTTGTCTGATTTTCCACCTTGGGCACCAATTATGAACACTTTAGATGTAGTTGACCCCCCCCCCCCCCCCCCGAGTGATTCTTCTTCATTGTACCCCCCCCCCCCATGTCTGCCTGTCTTATCTTGCAGAAATATCAATCACTCTTCTAATGGAATCCTACAAATGTGTTGACGCCGGTCACATCTGACCCCCATAGATTGGGTGGTCGCATACCAACCAGACTGTCTGCTGTGTGGACAAAGGGAACATTATTTATTTAATTATCTGTTTATTCATTTAGTTAATTAAATGATTTATTTATTGCAAACATTTTTATATCACTATCACTTTTATGCAACACTTTTTTTTTTTGTACATGTAGAAAAATCATATAGTGCTGCGCTGCAAAAGTTACCTTCGTAATCACAATAATAAACATAAATTATACGCCACCTGTCAGCGCTATATACAGTGCCTTGCGAAAGTATTCGGCCCCCTTGAACTTTTCAACCTTTTGCCACATTTCAGGCTTCAAACATAAAGATATAAAATATTTATTTTTTGTGAAGAATCACCAACAAGTGGGACACAATTGTGAAGTGGAACGAAATCTATTGGATTTTTGAAACTTTTTTAACTAATACAAAACTGAAAAGTGGTGCGTGCAAAATTATTTGGCCCCCTTTACTTTCAGTGCAGCAAACTCACTCCAGAAGTTCAGCGAGGATCTCTGAATGATCCAATGTTGTCCTAAATGACTGATGGTGATAAATAGAATCCACCTGTGTGTAATCAAGTCTCTGTATAAATGCACCTGCTCTGTGATAGGCTCAGGGTTCTGTTGAAAGGCGCAGAGAGCATCATGAAGACCAAGGAACACACCAGGCAGGTCCGTAATACTGTTGTGGAGAAGTTTAAAGCCGGAATTGGATACAAAAAGATTTCCCAAGCTTTAAACATCCCAAGGAGCACTGTGCAAGCCATCATTTTGAAATGGAAGGAGTATCAGACCACTGCAAATCTACCAAGACCTGGCCGTCCCTCTAAACTTTCAGCTCAGACAAGGAGAAGACTGATCAGAGATGCAGCCAAGAGGCCCATGATCACTCTGGATGAACTGCAGAGAACTACAGCTGAGGTGGGAGAGTCTGTCCATAGGACAACAATCAGTTGTACACTGCACAAATCTGCCCTTTATGGAAGAGTGGCAAGAAGAAAGCCATTTCTCAAAGATATCCATAAAAAGTCTCGTCTAAAGTTTGCCACAAGCCACCTGGGAGACGCACCAAACATGTGGAAGAAGGTGCTCTGGTCACATGAAACCAAAATCAAACTTTTTGCCCACAATGCAAAACGATATGTTTGGCGTAAAAGCAACACAGCTCATCACCCTCAACACACCATCCCCACTGTCACACATGGTGGTGGCAGCATCATGGTTTGGGCTGCTTTTCTTCAGCAGGGACAGGGAAGATGGTTAAAATTGAGGGGAAGATGGATGCAGCCAAATACAGGACCATTCTGGATGAAAACCTGTTGGAGTCTGCAAAAGACCTGAAACTGGGACGGAGATTTATCTTCCAACAAGACAATCATCCCAAACATACAGCAAAATCTACAAAGGAATGGTTCACAAATAAACGTATCCAGGTGTTAGAATGGCCAAGTCAAAGTCCAGACCTGAATCCAATCGAGACTCTGTGGAAAGAGCTGAAAACTGCTGTTCACAAACACTCTCCATCCAACCTCACTGAGCTCCAGCTGTTTTGCAAGGAAGAATGGGCCAGAATTTCAGTCTCTCGATGTGCAAAACTGATAGAGACACCCCAAGCGACTCGCAGCTGTAATCGCAGCAAAAGGTGGCTCTACAAAGTATTAACGCAAGGGGGGGCCCAATCATTTTACACGCCCCACTTTTCATTTTTTTTATTTGCTAAAAAAGTTTAAAATATCCAATAGATTTCGTTCCACTTCACAATTGTGTCCCACTTGTTGGTGATTCTTCACAAAAAATAAAAATGTTATATCTTTATGTTTGAAGCCTGAAATGTGGCAAAAGGTTGAAAAGTTCAAGGGGGGTGAATACTTTCGCAAGGCACTGTATATCCTGTATAATAATAATATAATAATACACTAAATTAATCATTAATTAACTCGACAAAAATCATTTCTTTTTTATTTTATTTTTATTTTTTTATTGCCCCCTGCTTTGGAATTTTTCTCCAATTATCTACAACAAAACTATTACTTTGATGCCGCGCACACACCACCGGACTTTCCCGCAGACTAGGTCGGACAATCCGATCGTGTGTGGGGTAATCCGATCGTTTTTTGTTTTTAAAAATCTGACTGACCTAGAAATAGAAGATGTTTCAAATCTGTCCGACGGACTCAACTCCTATCGGGGAAAACCGTTCTTCTGTGTGCTGATCTGACGGACCAACAACGACGCAAGGGCAGCTATTGGCTACTGGCTATTGAACAAAGGAAAAGTTCTCCCAGGGGTGTTTTTGAGCGACATGATGTTTTAGTCAAAGGAGATGGAGAAATAATAAAATTAAATCATTTAATTTATTTGTACAGTGGATCAAAATACACATAGATTCATTTCTTAAAATTATGGTTACTAAGACGTGTGCCATCCATGTTAGTAAAAATCAGCAATACAACACATTGTATACAATTGACATTCATGTGAGTACACCGACGCATTTCGACCAAAAGTATCACGGTCTTCTTCAGGGGGATTTGTACTCTGGTGAGATAAATCAGAAAAATATTAGGATTCTGACACTCTAGCAAAATGTTGGCATCTGTTATACATAAATTATATTATATTTACCGCTCAAAAAATACGATTCGGAGCGTGAGACTTTAACCAGAGATTGTGGATAAAATATACAACATGGTCCCAAGATCCTCATTGACGTCCCCCTCTCCTCCGAGTAGGAACCAATCCAATAGAGAGCTTGCAGGAAGTCACACATACGGGCTTCAAAGGGGGAGGGGATGGATGACATCTGCGATATGATTGAATTAGTAATTTAATAAAAATAATAATATATTTTGGCAACATTTTTATAGCATTAGGTGGAATTCTCCCAACCCACATGTTTAAAGAGGAAGTAAACCCTGATGAGTTTACTTCCTCTTTCATTCCCTGCAAAGGTAAAGCATAATGGACTACTATGCATCGCATCGCATCGCATCGCATCGCATAGTAGTCCATTATGAAGTCCCCGCTGTCCCCTGTAGTCTGGAACATCCATCTTCTCGTTGGGTCTCGCCGCTCTCGCCGCTCCGCTGCTGTCATTCAGTGAAGCCCTCACTCCCGCGCATGCGCACGGGAGCCGCCACACGTGGCATATCGCCGTTGATGGTGCCGCGCTCAGTGCGCCTGCGCGCCGCTGTCTACGGCACATGCGCCGTAGACGGCGGTGCCCGTCTTTCGGCAAATATCTCCTAGACCGTGTAGGTTTAGGAGATATTTCTTGGACCTACAGGTAAGCCTTAATCTAGGCCTTAATCTAGGCCTTACCTGTAGGTCAAGGTGTGTTGTAAAGGTTTACAACCACTTTAAGTCTATTTTAGTTTGAATTGCAATATATGTCAAGGCAAAAATGCATTCGTTTTATTATATTATTATAACCATATCTTGTTGTTATGTATATTAACCCCTTGCCGCCGAGTGTACGCAGATGTGCATACTCGGCTTTCGGGGGTTATACTGGGATGATGGCCACAGCTGCATCATCTCCGTTCTGTTTTTTAGAGCCGGCGATCGGCTTTCCAGATATAACAATCGATGCAGCTAAAAGCCGCTCGGCTGTTATACCGGAGGAGCGGGAGGGGACGTCCCGCCGCCTCCTGCCGCTCTTACCGGGGCTCCCATTTCACCGGGAGCCCCGATCAACAATCCGCCGCTTCTGGCGGCTAGGGACAGACTGGCTTGAAGCCATAAGCAGCTTCATTCCAGCTTCCTAATTGTAAACACGGAAGCCACGTCATGATGTCACTTCCTGTTTACTCGGCTGCCAATGGCGCCAGTTTTAAAAAAATATACAGTATTGAGAATCGCCGAAAACGGTGATCTGAATACTTTGAAGTGTAAAGGAGGGATCGGGGGTCTTTTAGAGCACCTATTACTGTCACAAGAGATTCACATTCCTTGTGACAGCAATAAAAGTGAAAAACATTTTTTATTTTTTTAAAAACAATTTATTAATTTTAAAATAAATAAGATTATTTTTTTTTAAAAGCCCCCACTGTCGCCACGAGCTCGCGCAGCAAAGAAAACGTATATGGAAGTCGCATCCGCATATGTAAGCGGTGTTCAAATCACAAATGTGAGGTATCGCCGCGATCCTCAGAGCGAGAGCAATAATTCTAGCACTAGACCTCCTCTGTAACTCTATCCTGGTAACCGGAAATTTCTTTTAAAGCGCCACCTATGGAGATTTTTAGGTACCGTAGTTCTTCGTCATTCCACGAGTGCACGCAATTATAAAACGTGACGTGTTGGGTATCTATTTACTCGGCGTAACATCATCTTTCACATTATACAAAAAAATTGGGCTAATTTTACTGTTTTTTTTTTGTTTTGTTTTTTTAATTCATGAAAGTCTCCCTTTTCCCAAAAAGTTGCTTTTAAAACACCGCTGCACAAATACCGTGTGACATAAAATATTGCAACAATCGCCATTTTATTCTCTAGATTCTCTGTTAAAATATATATATATATATATATATATATATATATATATATATATAAATGTTTGTGGGTTCTAAGTAATTTTCTAGCAAAAAATACGGATTTTATCTTGTAAACACCAAATGTGAAAAATAGGCTTAGCCATGAAAGGGTTAATATACCAAAACCGTTACAATGTGGTAGATATAATAAGTAATAAGTACGGGGTCACTCACCTACTGATAAATGAGTGATGAAAAAAACAAAAGTTGGCTACTGGCTATTGAACTTCCTTTTCTAGTCCCGTCTTACGCCATCGCGTTCGGACTTTCGAACGGACTTATTCTGTTCCTGTGTTGGCAAGTCCGATCGTTCGGAAGGTCTGTCGGAACTCCTCTGAAAAGTCAGTCGGGAAGACCGTCAGACCTAGTCTTCCGGAAAGTCCGGTCGCCTGTACGCGCGATTAAACATCAACCTGTGTATTTGAAACACTCTATAAATCTCTATAAACTCCGTACACCAAAAAAAAAAAAAAAAAAACATTAAACCTACGTGAGACATCACCATGTGTACAGTGAAAAAAAAAAAATGTAATTAAAATGAATTGTCCAACTTTAATACCATTCTCATTAATATGACCTATTGGGGAAATAAGTCTAAGGCTGCGTACACACGCGCGGACTGTTCTCCCAACCTTGTTCGTCAAACAGTTTGACAAACAGTCCGCTCAAAATTAGCATGAACAGACTTGACCACACACGATGAACGAACAGTCCGCTGAAACCGTGCGCGATGACGTGAACGGCACGTACGACGGGACTAGAAAACGACGTCCTATACACTGCATTATAACTTTCGGCGTGTAAATCCTTTCTGAGTATGCGCGGAACTTAGTTTGACGAACAAGCCTACACACGAGGGGACTGTCCGCTCAAACCAAGTTTCAGCGGACAGTTTTACGGAAATTCCGAAAAACTTTGTTCGTCAGACTGTCCGCTGAAACTGTCCGCTGACAAAGTTGGGCGAACAGTCCGCCCGTGTGTACGCGGCCTGAATTGGCCTTTCCCTTTAAGGGGCTCCAAATCTCCCACTTCCAAAATCTCCTGATATGGATCGGTTGTCTCTGTACACCGCATTCCTTTATAGCTCCTTACTACAGGATCTTCCCTCTCAGGTATACACAAAGTTTATTGCCTCATAACGTTCCTCAATAAGTGCTAAAGGAGAAAATAATACCCCACCATAGTGTCTCACTGGAAATTTATATCACTTTTAAAGAGGAAGTAAACCCTGATGGGTGTTACTTCCTCTTTGTCTACCTGCAAAGGTAAAGCATATAATGGGCTACTATGCATCGCATCGCATCGCATCGCATTGCATCCAGCCCATTATGTGTCATTTACCCGACACAGGAGCCAGCGATGTCACCGCTGTCCCCTGTAGCTCGGAGCGTCCATCTTCTTCCGGGTATCACTGCTCCGGCCACTCACAGCGCCGGAGCAGCGACGATGTCACTCCCGCGCGTGCACACGGGAGCCGCCACTAATGGCATATCGCCGTTAGCAGCGGCATGCTCAGTGCACCTGCGCGGCGCTGTCTACAGCGGTGCCTGTCTTTTTGCAAATATCTCCTAAACCGTGTAGGTTTAGGGGATATTTCTTGGACCTACAGGTAAGCCGTAATCTTGGCTCACCTGTAGGTCAAAGTGGTTTGTAATGGTTTACAACCACTTTTAAACCCAATAAAATATCACTCCCATTATCCTAAGTACTATCACTGGTGCATCACAGATGAATACCTATGTAATGTCTCCTTAAAGTGTATCACTCTGCGGCTGTAATCTTTACAAACTTTCCTTACTTCTGGTCTGGAAATGTGCTGATGTCACTGGCTCCGCCCCTTACACGTTACACCAATGTTACTTGACTTCATCAGCACATGGGGACTTTTTTTTTTTTTAAGATTCCTTTTGTTCAGTTAGTTAATGTTAAAGTTAAACTTGTGCATTCTCAGGTGTACTGGGAAACTCGTGCATTGGCAGGTGCACTGGGAAACTCATGCATTCTCAGGTGTACTGGGAAACTCGTGCATTCTCAGGTGTACTGGGAAACTTGTGCATTCTCAAGTGTACTGGGAAACTCATGCATTGGCAGGTGCACTGGGAAACTTGTGCATTCTCAGGTGTACTGGGAAACTCGTGCATTCTCAGGTGTACTGGGAAACTCGTGCATTCTCAAGTGTACTGGGAAACTCATGCATTGGCAGGTGCACTGGGAAACTTGTGCATTCTCAGGTGCACTGGGAAACTCGTGCATTCTCAAGTGTACTGGGAAACTCATGCATTGGCAGGTGCACTGGGAAACTTGTGCATTCTCAGGTGCACTGGGAAACTCGTGCATTCTCAGGTGTACTGGGAAACTCGTGCATTCTCAGGTGTACTGGGAAACTTGTGCATTCTCAAGTGTACTGGGAAACTCATGCATTGGCAGGTGCACTGGGAAACTTGTGCATTCTCAGGTGCACTGGGAAACTCGTGCATTCTCAGGTGTACTGGGAAACTCGTGCATTCTCAGGTGTACTGGGAAACTCGTGCATTCTCAGGTGTACTGGGAAACTTGTGCATTTTCAGGTGTACTGGGGAAACTCATGCATTGGCAGGTGCACTGGGAAACTCATGCATTGGCAGGTGCACTGGGAAACTCATGCATTCTCAGGTGTACTGGGAAACGCATGTATTGGCATGTGTACTGGGAAACTGGTGCTTTCTCAGGTTTACTGGGAAAATCATACATTCTCAGGTGTACTGGGAAACTCATGCTTTCTCAGGTGTACTGGGAAACTCATGCATTGGTAGGTGTACTGGGAAACTCGTGCATTCTCAGATGTACTGGGAAACTTGTGCTTTCTCAGGTGTACTGGGAAACTCGTGCATTGGCAAGTGTACTGGGAAACTCGTGCATTGGCAGGTGTGCTGTAGCACTTTTAGGAGCGGAAGCCCTGCAGGACATCTACACATGTGCAGAATGAGGGGGGGGGGGGGGGGCTCTGGATGTCACTCTGTTGTTAAAAAAAGTAAAAGAGGGAGGGGGTAGTAGGGAGGGTAACAGAAGATTCGGGTTAGGGTGAAAGTGTGACTGGGGCCCGGGCTCTTCGTTTTGGATGGAATGGGAAAAGCTCAAGCTTTAAACACCGTGTCCCCCTTTTGCAAGATTTAACTTCAGTTCCTGTTCTGTCTGACACCCTTCATACAGAAAGCAAGTAAATGGGGATGAAGACAGCAATACAAACTCAGCAGAGCTTCCAGAACTCTTCCCCGCTGATTTCAGGCTTTAAAAAGAAAATGTTTTCCTGAAACTGGACTTTTATTTCTAGGCAAAAACGTTTCCACCCCCGCTACATACATGATAATAGGAAGATTACATTGTTGCATTTTAAAAAATCATTAATAACCATAAAAATGTTTCACACGGGATATTTGAGGATCGGTTGGTCGCGGTGACCTATGACCCCTGGGCCTTCCGATCGATCGCTCCGCAGGTGAAAAGAAGAAGAAGAAAAGCTCCAGAACAAGTCTTGCCGGATTCTGAGTGCGGCGCTCACCTCCGTCCACCACTCCGCCGTGTACACTCCACGTTCCAGGACAGTAACATACATGTAATGCTGGGAGGCATGGCGGGGAGGGGGGGCGGGGGAGGGGGTTGTGTGTAATGCGGATGCCTCATAGAATATTCCGGGCCATGCACAGAGCAAGCCGCTCTTTATACTTTGCATAAAGCGCATTACAATCCTGATATCTCTCCTGCGGATCTCAGCGCAATATTTACACAGAGATCATCGCGCTCCTCCCCGACGGAGATCACAGCCAAGATTGGCCGCTCGCCGATTTCTGCTCTGGGATTAGCGCCAGCACTGAACAGCAAACACGGCCTTTGTGATCGCTTTTACCAACTTACCAAATGTTTCGTTTGTAAAAAATACTAGACGTGCACTGCCGAAAAATTCGTTCATTCTCGTTTCAGTCGATTTTTTTTTTTCTTTTTTGTTTCTTTTTTTTAATTTATTTCTTTTTTCGTTTTTCCAGGTCATTCATTATGATTGCAATTCGTAAATTTGAAAATTCGCAAATCCGAAAATAAGAAAGAAAATCCCAAAAATTCAAAAGCATAATAAATAACGATTAAATTCTAGGTATTGGAATTTCCTTTCGAATGTGGCTGTTAGTGAACGCAACGAATACGAATTTATCTAAATTTATGAATTATCCGAAATAACGAATGCCGCCTCTAAACCAATGGAACGTAACGAATTAATAATAATAAAATCTTATCTTATATTATTGTTATTATTTATTATTAATTTGTTACGTCTCATTCATTATTTCAGATTATTTGTAACTTCAGATTACGAATGACACATCTAAACCAATGGAACGTCAAAAATTAATAATAAATAAGAATAATAACAATAATAATAATAAAAAGTTTTTATTATTATTAATTTGTTACGTTCCATTTGTTTAGATACGGCATTCGTTATTTCAGATAATTCGTAACGTCAGATAAATTCGTATTCGTTACTTTCACAAACAGCCAAATTTAAAAGGAAATTCCAATACCGATAATTTAATAGTTAGTAATAGTTAAGTTATTTCAGATTTTCAAATTTTCTAATCTACAAATTTTTCTAATTTATGAATTTATGGATATTCGAATTTAGGAATAGTCAGGAAAATAATTTAAATGGGTTTTTGGATATTTCCGAATTAACGAATTTGTCGAAATTCGTTAACAAAATGATGGGGAAGAGCCGGAACAATACAGGGCCGGTGCAAGGATTTTTAGTCTACTTAGGTGAAAATGTATTCCCCCCCCCACTTGTCCATCTGCCCCCCCCCACACACACACACACACACACACACACCATCCTCCCACCAAAGGAGGGTATTTTTTTCAAAAGCATAAATTTTTTTTTTAAATAGCAACCAATCATTTTGACAGGGCAGGCATCGGGTGGGATTTCCCTGTGTAAATCACAAATTTTACTGCCCTCCCCCTCTCTGGAGCCGTCAAGCGGCTGCTTCAGCTGCCTATGGCTTGTGCCGGCGCTGACCGCATCATTTAAAGGTCATATATGACAGGGAGGGTTGTAGGCGTACCGCAGTAGTTTGTGTCTCTGCCCCTCCCACAATGGGGAGATTTCCCTGCAGTAGTTTGTGTCTCTGCCCCTCCCACAATGAGGAGATTTCCGGCAGTAGTTTGTAGCTCTGCCCCTCCCACAATGGGGAGATTTCCTGCACTAGTTTGTGTCTCTGCCCCTCCCACAATGAGGAGATTTCCTGCAGTAGTTTATGTCTCTGCCCCTCCCACAATGGGGAGATTTCCTGCAGTAGTTTGTGTCTCTGCCCCTCCCACAATGAGGAGATTTCCTGCAGTAGTTTGTAGCTCTGCCCCTCCCACAATGGGGAGATTTCCTGCAGTAGTTGTGTCTCTGCCCCTCCCACAATGAGGAGATTTCCTGCAGTAGTTTGTGTCTCTGCCCCTTCCACAATGAGGAGATTTCCTGCAGTAGTTTGTGTCTCTGCCCCTCCCACAATGGGGAGATTTCCTGCAGTAGTTGTGTCTCTGCCCCTCCCACAATGGGGAGATTTCCTGCAGTAGTTGTGTCTCTGCCCCTCCCACAATGGGGAGATTTCCCTGCAGTAGTTTGTGTCTCTGCCCCTCCCACAATTTGGAGATTTCCTCCAGTAGTTGTGTCTCTGCCCCTCCCACAATGGGGAGATTTCCTCCAGTAGTTGTGTCTCTGCCCCTCCCACAATGGGGAGATTTCCTCCAGTAGTTGTGTCTCTGCCATTGAGGTAAAAAAAGAAGCAGAGTCTGGGCTGCCCTGTCTAAAATTCCCGGGCCTATCTTTAGTCCCAGTCTGGGTCTGGCACCAGGTGTGAGCAATTCCGATTGCCTGACGCCCCTGACATGCAGTTCCGGGTGCCAGGCAGCTGGTTTAAAAAACTGGCTCCTAACTTTTTTTACATTGATTGGACATTGATCGCTCAAACTTGTCTTGCACACACACGGTCACACAAAGTTGGTCGGAAATTCCGAACATCAAGAACGCGGTGACGTACAAGACGTATGACGAGCCTAGAAAAATGAAGTTCAATAGCCAGTGCGGCTCTTCCGCTTGATTCTGAGCATGCGTGGCACTTTGTGCGCCGGAATTGTCTACACACGATTGGAATTTATGAGAACGGATTTTGTTGTCGAAAATTTTAGATCCAGCTCTCAAACTTTGTGTGTCGGAAATTCCGATGGAAAAAGTCAGATGGAGCCCACACACGGTCAGAATTTCCGACAACAAGCTCCGATCGAACGTTTTCCGTCGGAAAGTCCGACCGTGTGTATGGGGCATAAGGCTGGAGGGAGGCACCATCATTTGGCTGTGTAGAGGCTGAGTCAGCAATTAACTGGAATTAGGAATTCTGATGGGAAAATCTCACCGCCAACTTCTGCATGAGATACAATAATCCAGCCTGTCACCATATTAGCTGCCAAAGAAATACCGGCACATCAGGTTTGGGTGGAGTTGGTCTTTATCTGGTTAGATTGTTATATTGTTTTTGATCAATGATGTCAGGACAGCCGCTACCTACTACAGCCTATCAGTACTGTTCCTGAAGACTACCATTACCCTATTACTGAAGATTACCATTACCTTGTTCCTGAAGACTACCATTAACCGGTTCCTGAAGACTACCATTACCTTGTTCCTGAAGACTACCATTACCTTGTTCCTGAAGACTACCATTACCTTGTTCCTGAAGACTACCATTACCTTGTTCCTGAAGACTACCATTACCTTATTCCTGAAGACTACCATTACCTTGTTCCTGAAGACTACCATTACCTTGTTCCTGAAGACTACCATTACCCTATTCCTGAAGACTACCATTACCTTGTTCCTGAAGACTACCATTACCCTGTTCCTGAAGACTACCATTAACCGGTTCCTGAAGACTACCATTACCCTATTCCTGAAGACTACCATTACCTTGTTCCTGAAGACTACCGTTACCCTATTCCTGAAGACTACCATTACCTTGTTCCTGAAGACTACCATTACCCTGTCCCTGAAGACTACCATTACCCTATTCCTGAAGACTACCATTACCCTATTCCTGAAGAGTAAGACTACCATTACCATATTCCTGAAGACTACCATTGCCTTGGTCCTGAAGACTACCATTACCTTGTTCCTGAAGACTACCATTACCCTATTCCTGAAGACTCCCATTACCTTGTTCCTGAAGACTACCATTACCCTGTTCCTGAAGACTACCATTACCCTATTCCTGAAGAGTAAGACTACCATTACCATATTCCTGAAGACTACCATTACCTTGTTCCTGAAGACTACCATTAACTGATTCCTGAAGACTACCATTAACTGATTCCTGAAGACTACCATTACCCTATTCCTGAAGACTACCATTGCCTTATTCCTGAAGACTACCATTACCCTGTTCCTGAAGACTACCATTACCCTGTTCCTGAAGACTACCATTGTCTTGTTCCTGAAGACTACCATTACCCTGTTCCTGAAGACTACCATTGTCTTGTTCCTGAAGACTACCATTACCCTGTTCCTGAAGACTACTGTTACCCTATTCCTGAAGACTGCCATTGCCTTGTTCCTGAAGACTACCGTTACCCTATTCCTGAAGACTACCATTACCTTGTTCCAGAAGACTACCATTACCCTGTTCCTGAAGACTACCATTACCCTGTTCCTGAAGACTCCCATTACCCTGTTCCTGAAGACTACCATTACCCTGTTCCTGAAGACTACCGTTACCCTATTCCTGAAGACTACCATTACCATATTCCTGAAGACTACCATTGCCTTGTTCCTGAAGACTACCATTACCTTGTTCCTGAAGACTACCATTA
This sequence comes from Lithobates pipiens, assembly GCF_037356315.1. NCBI lineage: Eukaryota > Metazoa > Chordata > Amphibia > Anura > Ranidae > Lithobates > Lithobates pipiens. Next base: position 335,209,795 of record NW_027507785.1, read on the forward strand.
CCCTGTTCCTGAAGACTACCATTACCCTGTTCCTGAAGACTACCATTAACTGATTCCTGAATACTACCATTACCCTATTCCTGAAGACTACCATTACCCTATTCCTGAAGACTACCATTGCCTTGTTCCTGAAGACTACCATTACCCTGTTCCTGAAGACTACTGTTACCCTGTTCCTGAAGACTACCATTACCCTGTTCCTGAAGACTACCATTACCCTGTTCCTGAAGACTACCATTACTCTATTCCTGAAGACTACCATTACCTTGTCCCTGAAGACTACCATTACCCTATTCCTGAAGACTACCATTACCCTATTCCTGAAGACTCCCATTACCCTGTTCCTGAAGACTACCATTACCTTGTTCCTGAAGACTACCATTACCCTGTTCCTGAAGACTACCATTACTCTATTCCTGAAGACTACCATTACCTTGTCCCTGAAGACTACCATTACCCTATTCCTGAAGACTACCATTACCTTGTTCCTGAAGACTACCATTACCTTGTTCCTGAAGACTACCATTACCCTGTTCCTGAAGACTACCATTACCCTGTTCCTGAAGGCTACCATTACCCTGTTCCTGAAGACTACCATTACTCTATTCCTGAAGACTACCATTACCTTGTCCCTGAAGACTACCATTACCCTATTCCTGAAGACTACCATTACCCTATTCCTGAAGACTCCCATTACCCTGTTCCTGAAGACTACCATTACCTTGTTCCAGAAGACTACCATTACCCTGTTCCTGAAGACTACCATTACTCTATTCCTGAAGACTACCATTACCTTGTCCCTGAAGACTACCATTACCCTATTCCTGAAGACTACCATTACCTTGTTCCTGAAGACTACCATTACCTTGTTCCTGAAGACTACCATTACCCTATTCCTGAAGACTACCATTACCTTGTTCCTGAAGACTACCATTACCCTATTCCTGAAGACTACCATTACCTTGTTCCTGAAGACTACCATTACCTTGTTCCTGAAGACTACCATTACTCTATTCCTGATGACTACCATTACCTTGTTCCTGAAGACTACCATTACCCTATTCCTGAAGAGTAAGACTACCATTACCCTATTCCTGAAGAGTAAGACTACCATTACCTTGTTCCTGAAGACTACCATTACCTTGTTCCTGAAGACTACCATTACTCTATTCCTGAAGACTACCATTACCCTATTCCTGAAGACTCCCATTACCTTGTTCCTGAAGACTACCATTACCCTGTTCCTGAAGACTACCATTACTCTATTCCTGAAGACTACCATTACCTTTTCCTGAAGACTACCATTACCCTGTTCCTGAAGACTACCATTACTCTATTCCTGAATGCTACCATTACCTTTTCCTGAAGACTACCATTACCCTGTTCCTGAAGACTACCATTACTCTATTCCTGAATGCTACCATTACCTTTTCCTGAAGACTACCATTACCCTATTCCTGAAGACTACCATTACCCTGTTCCTGAAGACTACCATTACCCTATTCCTGAAGACTACCATTACCTTGTTCCTGAAGACTACCATTACTCTATTCCTGAAGACTACCATTACCCTATTCCTGAAGACTCCCATTACCTTGTTCCTGAAGACTACTATTACCCTGTTCCTGAAGACTAGCATTACTCTATTCCTGAAGACTACCATTACCTTTTCCTGAAGACTACCATTACCCTGTTCCTGAAGACTACCATTACTCTATTCCTGAATGCTACCATTACCTTTTCCTGAAGACTACCATTACCCTGTTCCTGAAGACTACCATTACTCTATTCCTGAATGCTACCATTACCTTTTCCTGAAGACTACCATTACCCTATTCCTGAAGACTACCATTACCCTGTTCCTGAAGACTGTCATTACTCCATTTCCAAATTCTACCATTACCATATTCCCAAAGACTGTCATTACTATATTCTTAAAGACTGCCATTACTTACTATACAGTAAGCGTCGCCCTCCTATTGCCCCTCCTGTCCAGGTTCTGAGAGTCGGCATAGGATTATGGCCTACCCATCACCTGCCGATCGGTACAGACACCTGCACCAGTTGTCAACCCCCAGATTAGGGTGTGCCCAGGCACACCTGGCGCACCCCCTGCGCATGTCAATGATATTATTATTATTCACGATTTATATAGCACCAACCGTTTACGCAGCTCTTTACAATGTAGACGGGGGGACAGCACAATTACAGTACAATACAAAAGGTACAGGAGGGCCCCGGCTTGTAGAGCTTACATTCTAAAGGGAGGGGGTGGTGGTACAAAAGGTAACAGATGCGGGGAATGATTTTATGGGGTTGTTAGGTGGGGGTGGGGAAGGCTTCCCTGAATAAATGAGTTTTCAGGGATCTCCTAAAGGGGGACAGGTTAGGGGCTGATCGGATATATCGGGGCAGGGAGTTTAAGGACTGCTTGTACCCCTGGGGGGTTATCTGGATGGATTCAATTACTGAGGGTAACCCCACTGTGGCTTTCCTCCCCTCTCCAGCCCCACAAACACAGCGGTGTCCTCTTTGAACACCAGGCGGTGATTTCAAGTGTATCTGGTTCATTTGTTCATTTATGGTAATCGTAGGTAGGGAAGAGGGGAAGTCCCAAAATGGCCACGGCAGTTTCGCACATGTGTGGAACGTTGCCGCTTAGGTAGAAGGAAAAAATAAATTGAAAAGGGAAAAACTGAGTTTCTAAAATGGCCGCGTGTTTTCGCTCAGGCGCGGAACGTTGCAGCTTAGGTAGAAGGAAAAAATAACTTAGTAAGGGAAAAATGGAGTTTCTAAAATGGGTGCAGTGGGATCGCGCATGCGCGGAACGTTGCCGCTTAGGTAGAAGGAAACAATAACTTAGTAATGGAAAAACTGAGTTTCTTAAATGGGCATGGGGATTTCGCTCAGGCGCGGAACGTTGCCACTTAGGTAAAAGGAAAAAATAACTTAGTAAGGCAAAAACCGAGTTTCTAAAATGGCCGTGGCGGTTTCGCTCAGGCACGGAACGTCGGCGCTTAAGTAGAAGGGAAAAAAGAACTTAGCAAGGTAAAAACTGAGTTTCTTAAATGGGCGCGGCGGTTTCACTCAGGAGTGGAAAGTCGCCGCTTAGGTAGAAGGAAAAAATAACTTAGTAAGGCAAAAACCGAGTTTCTAAAATGGCCGTGGCGGTTTCGCACATGCGCGGGACGGCGCCGCAGGAGATTCAGCATCCTGTTCTTTTTTACCAACAGCTGTCGATCAGCCAATGATGGCTCCTATCTCAGTGGTGACCGCAGACGCGGTTGGGATTAGGTGGTTATTTAAGTGCCCAAAGGCTAGGAGAGATCGCCGCGGCCGATCGCCTTGTTACCTGCAAGATTTTTAAACCAAGTTAAAAAGTAAGTTAACAACAGTTTGATTCCGGCAGCGAGACGTCGGCTCTTCGTGGACGATAAACCACAACTTTAACCACTTCCGGAACGTCGCACGCCGATATACGTCCTCACTCTGAAGAGGGATATAAAGGGCTCTTAAAGGGACATTTCTTTTTTTTTCTTTTTTTTTTACTGCAGAGTAGTGATGGACGAACTTCCGACGGGACGTTTCGCGAACGCGAAACGCGAACGGACACAAACGTTCGCGAAAACGACCGTTCGCCGCGGGCTCCATTGACTTCAATGGGAGGCGAATTTCGCAAACCTTTAGGTCGAATTTGCGGCCACGGGGTAATTATTAGGGGGTAGCACGTAGTCCCACCACCTGGACAATAGCATAATACATGTATGAGGTGAATTTGGGATCGATAACTACAAGCATTTTTTTTTTATTTGGGAAATTGTTCTGACAATTCAGGACTATGGAGCTAATGAAGGCAATGGAGGAGAGGGAAGGTCAGGGACCAGGGTAGGCAAACAAGAGGGTGCAGGAGATACAGAGCACTGACAGCAGCACCGTAATACAGAGCACTGACATCAGCACCGTGACATACAGCGCTGACAGCAGCTCCGTGACATACAGCGCTGACAGCAGCTCCGTGACATACAGCGCTGACAGCAGCTCCGTGACATACAGCGCTGACAGCAGCTCCGTGACATACAGCGCTGACAGCAGCTCCGTGACATACAGCGCTGACAGCAGCACCGTGACATACAGCGCTGACAGCAGCTCCGTGACATACAGCGCTGACAGCAGCTCCGTGACATACAGCGCTGACAGCAGCTCCGTGACATACAGCACTGACAGCAGCTCCGTGACATACAGCGCTGACAGCAGCTCCGTGACATACAGCGCTGACAGCAGCACCGTGACATACAGCGCTGACAGCAGCTCCGTGACATACAGCGCTGACAGCAGCTCCGTGACATACAGCGCTGACAGCAGCTCCGTGACATACAGCGCTGACAGCAGCTCCGTGACATACAGCGCTGACAGCAGCTCCGTGACATACAGCGCTGACAGCAGCACCGTGACATACAGCGCTGACAGCAGCTCCGTGACATACAGCGCTGACAGCAGCTCCGTGACATACAGCGCTGACAGCAGCTCCGTGACATACAGCACTGACAGCAGCTCCGTGACATACAGCGCTGACAGCAGCTCCGTGACATACAGCGCTGACAGCAGCACCGTGACATACAGCGCTGACAGCAGCTCCGTGACATACAGCGCTGACAGCAGCTCCGTGACATACAGCGCTGACAGCAGCTCCGTGACATACAGCGCTGACAGCAGCTCCGTGACATACAGCGCTGACAGCAGCTCCGTGACATACAGCGCTGACAGCAGCTCCGTGACATACAGCGCTGACAGCAGCTCCGTGACATACAGCGCTGACAGCAGCTCCGTGACATACAGCACTGACAGCAGCTCCGTGACATACAGCGCTGACAGCAGCTCCGTGACATACAGCGCTGACAGCAGCACCGTGACATACAGCGCTGACAGCAGCTCCGTGACATACAGCGCTGACAGCAGCTCCGTGACATACAGCGCTGACAGCAGCTCCGTGACATACAGCGCTGACAGCAGCTCCGTGACATACAGCGCTGACAGCAGCTCCGTGACATACAGCGCTGACAGCAGCTCCGTGACATACAGCGCTGACATCAGCACCGTGACATACAGCGCTGACAGCAGCTCCGTGACATACAGCGCTGACAGCAGCTCCGTGACATACAGCGCTGACAGCAGCTCCGTGACATACAGCGCTGACAGCAGCTCCGTGACATACAGCGCTGACAGCAGCTCCGTGACATACAGCGCTGACAGCAGCACCGTGACATACAGCGCTGACAGCAGCTCCGTGACATACAGCGCTGACAGCAGCTCCGTGACATACAGCGCTGACAGCAGCTCCGTGACATACAGCACTGACAGCAGCTCCGTGACATACAGCGCTGACAGCAGCTCCGTGACATACAGCGCTGACAGCAGCACCGTGACATACAGCGCTGACAGCAGCTCCGTGACATACAGCGCTGACAGCAGCTCCGTGACATACAGCGCTGACAGCAGCTCCGTGACATACAGCGCTGACAGCAGCTCCGTGACATACAGCGCTGACAGCAGCTCCGTGACATACAGCGCTGACAGCAGCTCCGTGACATACAGCGCTGACAGCAGCTCCGTGACATACAGCGCTGACAGCAGCTCCGTGACATACAGCGCTGACAGCAGCTCCGTGACATACAGCGCTGACAGCAGCTCCGTGACATACAGCGCTGACAGCAGCACCGTAAGCAGCCCCAGGAGGAAGTCAGCACAGCACAGGGATGGTGTGATCCCCTCATAATAAGAACCCCCAGGAGGAAGTCAGCACAGCACAGGGATGGTGGGAGCCCCTCATAATAAGAACACCCAGGAGGAAGTCAGCACAGCACAGGGATGGTGGGAACCCCTCATAATAAGCAGCCCCAGTAGAAATATGACACCGCTCAACCTCTTCAAAGAGGAGGGTAGGGGCATATAGTACGGTGTGCTTTTTTGGGTCAGGGAAGTGAGCCAAATGAATTAAGAAGGTCTGTGTGCTTGATTCCAAAAATTGTTTATAGACATATACATGGTCTACTGATCACATGTGTTGAATTCCTCCGAGATCCATGCCTCATTCATTTTTAGAAATGTGAGGTAGTTAACACTGTGGTGAGCTAGGCGAGTACGCTTATCGGTCACAATCCCCCCTGCTGCGCTGAACGTCCTTTCGGACAGGACACTGGATGAGGGGCAAGCCAACAGTTCGATTGCAAATTGGGCAAGCTCTGGCCAGAGGTCAAGCCTGCCCACCCAGTAGTCTAGGGGTTCATCACTCCTCAGAGCGTCCACATCGGCCGTTAACCCAATGTAGTCGGACACCTGACGGTCTAGGCGTTCCCTGATGCTGGATCCGGATGACACCTGTCGATGGGTCGGCTGAAAGAATGACCTCATATCCGAAGTCACCAACACATCTTCAAACCGGCCTCTTCTTGCAGGCGCTGTTGGATTGGTACCCGCAAATCCTTCTCTGGGAGTGGGAATTGCTCCTCTGCCAGCGCACGCAAAAGCAGAATGCAGCATTTCTCGAAGCAAGGCCTGGAAGTGCTGCATTCTGACAGCCCTCTGCGACGGCGGTAACATTTCCGCCATTTTGTGTTTGTACCGGGGGTCTAAGTACGTTGCCACCCAGTACTGGTCCTTGACCCTCATGCTTTTTATACGGGGGTCCCTATTAAAACACTGGAGCATGAAGGCCCCCATTTGCACTAAAGTGGAAGCGGTGTGGTGGCCTGGCTCCTGCTCATCATCCAGGATAATGTCGTCCTCTTCATTCTCCTCTCCCCATCCTCGCACAACAGGGATCCCAGAAAGGTTTAAAGCATGCTCTTCTTGCTCCTGCTCATCCGCCCCGGCACCATCCTCCTCTGACTCCTCATCAGACTCCTGTTGTTGACTTGTCTCAGATAGAGTAGCCCCCCCTGGGAATTCATCCAGCATTGCGACTTCCTCATCTTCCCGCTCCTGCTCCTCCACAGCCTGATCAATGACACGACGCAATGCACGCTCCAGAAAGAAGGCATAAGGTACCATGTCACTGATGGCGCCATGGCTGCGACTGACCAGTTTGGTGATCTCCTCAAATGGCCGCAGAAGTCTGCATGTGTCGCGCATGAGCAGCCACTGGCGCGGTGAAAAAAAACCCAGCTCCCCAGAACCGTTTCTTTCGCAGAGTTCATACAGGTAGACGTTAACTGCACGTTTCTGCTGGAGCAGCCTATCAAGCATATAGAAGGTTGAGTTCCATCGCGTCGGGCAATCGCAAATAAGACGTCTGACCGGCAGATGGTGTCGCCGCTGAATGTCAGCAAGGCGAGCCATGGCCGTGTAAGATCTTCTGAAATGGGCCGAGATTTTCCTTGCCTGCCGCAAGATGTCCTGGACCCCAGGGTATTTGACAAGGAATCGCTGCACGACCAAGTTTAAGACGTGTGCCATGCACGGCACGTGCGTGATTTTGCCCTGTTTCAATGCGCTAAGCAGATTGGCACCGTTGTCACACACCACTTTACCAACTGTCAAATTGAGCGGTGTTAGCCACTCATCTGCCTGTGAACGCAAAGCTGAAAGGAGTGCCGGGCCAGTGTGGCTCTTTGCTTCCAGGCACAACAGACGCAGCACGGCATGGCAACGTCTCACCTGGCATGTGGAATAGGTTCTGGGGAGCTTGGGCGGTGCAGTGGAAGAGACGCTAGCAGCGGAAAAGGAGGAGGCAGCTGAGGAGGAGAGGGAGGAGGATGGAGTAGGAGGAGGAGAAGAAGAGTCAGGCCTGCATGCAATCCGTGGCGGTAAAACCAAATCTACACGGGTGCCACGGGTTACATGCTTGACGGCCGTCAGAAGGTTCACCCAGTGGGCAGTAAAACTGATATACCTTCCCTGCCCGTGTTTGCTAGACCACGTGTCTGTGGTCAGATGTATCTTGGCACCGACACTGTGTGCCAGAGATACATTCACTTGCCGCTGAACATGGCCATATAGCTCTGGGATGCCCTTCTCTGAGAAATACTTCCTTCCTGGGACCTTCCATTGTGGTGTTCCAATGGCCACAAATTTGCGAAAGGCCTCCGAGTCCACCAGTTTATATGGCAGTAGTTGGCGGGCTATGAGTTCTGACAAGCCAGCCGCCAACCGTTGGGCAAGAGGGTTATCCGGCGTCATCATTTTTTTACGCTCAAACATTAGGCCCACGGAAGCCTGCCTTTTTGCAGAAAAATGTGAGCTTGGCGTGATGGAAGGTGGAGTGGAGGACAATTGTGAGGAGAGAGGAGAAGGAGAAGTAGAAGACGAGGCTGGACGGTGAGAGCCTGCAGTGTGGCTTTGTGTGTTCCGTTGCTCCCACTGGGCTCGGTGATGGCTGCTCATGTGCCTTCTTAAGGCGGTCGTCCCTAGGTGAGTATTGGGCTTACCGCGACTAACGCGTTGACTGCAAAGATTGCAGATGGCAACGCTATTGTCAGCAGCGGACACGTTAAAAAAAGCCCACACTGCGGAGCCATGTGCCGGTGTCCTGGGAGCGCCAGATGTGACCGTACATGGTCGATGACTCGCTCCTGATACATTTGCAGTCTGCTTTGTCCCTGCTGTGCAATGTAAGTCATTGCTGCTTCTCCTCCCTATCTGCTGGTCCATATCTCCCTCTGAACTCCCCTCCTCTTCCTCTCTTGTGGGCACCCACGTGACATCACTAGACACGTCATCATCAACGTCACCTTCCCCACCGCTATAAGTAGAGTAGGCAGCAACACCGGGGACCAACCTCCTCCTTGGGCTGATCTGGGTACTGGCGTCAGACTGCTGAGTAGCGCTTGTTGCTACCTCCTCTTCCTGATCCAATACCAAGAGTGGCTGCGCATCAGAAATGTCCTCTTGATATGGATCGGAAAATAATTCCAGTGACTCAAGCGGAAGGTATGTGGTGGTGGTGGTGGTGGTCGTGTTGTTGGTGGTAGTGTCTTTGGGGGTGCACATAGCAGAGAGTGAAGAAGAGGGTGCAGATCGAGAGGATGAGGAGGGTGCAGAAGAGTAAGGCTGAGCGAGCCACTCAACCAAGTCTGGTGCATCCTTTAAAGTAATTGAACGCACCTTCTGCAACTTCCCACTTTGGCTCAAGCCTGTTGCTCCTGCCCTACCCCTACCACCCCTGCGGAAGGGCCTGCCTCTTCCTCTGCATGTCATTTTTTAAATGACCCTGTGACAAAACTCTTAGTCCCTATACCGCTGAAGGACTGCTGCAGTATAGGTGAGCGGTCAGCAGTGGTGCACGTCAACCCTATCTATTGTGGACCTATAGCGGTCCTTACAGAACAGCAGACTGTACCGCACTCAAGCCTATGTACCGTAGCACCCTATACCAAGTTACCAGTCCTTATAAGAACTTTTGTGGACCAAGCAGGTTGTGTATTAGTGTTTAGCAGACTGTACGTCAGTCCCTATACCGCTGAAGGACTGCTGCAGTATAGGGCAGCGGTCAGCAGTGGTGCACGTCAACCCTATCTATTGTGGACCGATAGCGGTCCTTACAGAACAGCAGACTGTACCGCACTCAAGCCTATGTACCGTAGCACCCTATACCAAGTTACCAGTCCTTATAAGAACTTTTGTGGACCAAGCAGGTTGTGTATTAGTGTTTAGCAGACTGTACGTCAGTCCCTATACCGCTGAAGGACTGCTGCAGTATAGGGCAGCGGTCAGCAGTGGTGCACGTCAACCCTATCTATTGTGGACCGATAGCGGTCCTTACAGAACAGCAGACTGTACCGCACTCAAGCCTATGTACCGTAGCACCCTATACCAAGTTACCAGTCCTTATAAGAACTTTTGTGGAACAAGCAGGTTGTGTGTTAGTGATTAGCAGACTGTACGTCAGTCCCTATACCAATGAAGGACTGCTGCAGTATAGGGCAGCGGTCAGCAGTAGTGCACGGCAACCCTATGTATTGTGGACCGATAGCGGTCCTTACAGAACAGCAGACTGTACTGCACTCAGGCCTATGTACCGTAGCACCCTATACCAAGTTACCAGTCCTTATAAGAACTTTTGTGGACCAAGCAGGTTGTGTGTTAGTGTTTAGCAGACTGTGCGTCAGTCCCTATACCGCTGAAGGACTGCTGCAGTATAGGGCAGCGGTCAGCAGTAGTGCACGGCAACCCTATGTATTGTGGACCGATAGCGGTCCTTACAGAACAGCAGACTGTAACGCACTCAGGCCTATGTACCGTAGCACCCTATACCAAGTTACCAGTCCTTATAAGAACTTTTGTGGACCAAGCAGGTTGTGTGTTAGTGATTAGCAGACTGTACGTCAGTCCCTATACCAATGAAGGACTGCTGCAGTATAGGGCAGCGGTCAGCAGTAGTGCACGGCAACCCTATGTATTGTGGACCGATAGCGGTCCTTACAGAACAGCAGACTGTAACGCACTCAGGCCTATGTACCGTAGCACCCTATACCAAGTTACCAGTCCTTATAAAAACTTTTGTGGACCAAGCAGGTTGTGTGTTAGTGTTTAGCAGACTGTGCGTCAGTCCCTATACCGCTGAAGGACTGCTGCAGTATAGGGCAGCGGTCAGCAGTGGTGCACGTCAACCCTATCTATTGTGGACCGATAGCGGTCCTTACAGAACAGCAGACTGTACCGCACTCAAGCCTATGTACCGTAGCACCCTATACCAAGTTACCAGTCCTTATAAGAACTTTTGTGGACCAAGCAGGTTGTGTATTAGTGTTTAGCAGACTGTACGTCAGTCCCTATACCGCTGAAGGACTGCTGCAGTATAGGGCAGCGGTCAGCAGTGGTGCACGTCAACCCTATGTATTGTGGACCGATAGCGGTCCTTACAGAACAGCAGACTGTAACGCACTCAGGCCTATGTACCGTAGCACCCTATACCAAGTTACCAGTCCTTATAAGAACTTTTGTGGACCAAGCAGGTTGTGTGTTAGTGATTAGCAGACTGTACGTCAGTCCCTATACCAATGAAGGACTGCTGCAGTATAGGGCAGCGGTCAGCAGTAGTGCACGGCAACCCTATGTATTGTGGACCGATAGCGGTCCTTACAGAACAGCAGACTGTACTGCACTCAGGCCTATGTACCGTAGCACCCTATACCAAGTTACCAGTCCTTATAAAAACTTTTGTGGACCAAGCAGGTTGTGTGTTAGTGTTTAGCAGACTGTGCGTCAGTCCCTATACCGCTGAAGGACTGCTGCAGTATAGGGCAGCGGTCAGCAGTAGTGCACGGCAACCCTATGTATTGTGGACCGATAGCGGTCCTTACAGAACAGCAGACTGTAACGCACTCAGGCCTATGTACCGTAGCACCCTATACCAAGTTACCAGTCCTTATAAGAACTTTTGTGGACCAAGCAGGTTGTGTATTAGTGTTTAGCAGACTGTACGTCAGTCCCTATACCGCTGAAGGACTGCTGCAGTATAGGGCAGCGGTCAGCAGTGGTGCACGTCAACCCTATCTATTGTGGACCTATAGCGGTCCTTACAGAACAGCAGACTGTACCGCACTCAAGCCTATGTACCGTAGCACCCTATACCAAGTTACCAGTCCTTATAAGAACTTTTGTGGACCAAGCAGGTTGTGTATTAGTGTTTAGCAGACTGTACGTCAGTCCCTATACCGCTGAAGGACTGCTGCAGTATAGGGCAGCGGTCAGCAGTGGTGCACGTCAACCCTATCTATTGTGGACCGATAGCGGTCCTTACAGAACAGCAGACTGTACCGCACTCAAGCCTATGTACCGTAGCACCCTATACCAAGTTACCAGTCCTTATAAGAACTTTTGTGGACCAAGCAGGTTGTGTATTAGTGTTTAGCAGACTGTACGTCAGTCCCTATACCGCTGAAGGACTGCTGCAGTATAGGGCAGCGGTCAGCAGTGGTGCACGTCAACCCTATCTATTGTGGACCGATAGCGGTCCTTACAGAACAGCAGACTGTACCGCACTCAAGCCTATGTACCGTAGCACCCTATACCAAGTTACCAGTCCTTATAAGAACTTTTGTGGAACAAGCAGGTTGTGTGTTAGTGATTAGCAGACTGTACGTCAGTCCCTATACCAATGAAGGACTGCTGCAGTATAGGGCAGCGGTCAGCAGTAGTGCACGGCAACCCTATGTATTGTGGACCGATAGCGGTCCTTACAGAACAGCAGACTGTACTGCACTCAGGCCTATGTACCGTAGCACCCTATACCAAGTTACCAGTCCTTATAAGAACTTTTGTGGACCAAGCAGGTTGTGTGTTAGTGTTTAGCAGACTGTGCGTCAGTCCCTATACCGCTGAAGGACTGCTGCAGTATAGGGCAGCGGTCAGCAGTAGTGCACGGCAACCCTATGTATTGTGGACCGATAGCGGTCCTTACAGAACAGCAGACTGTAACGCACTCAGGCCTATGTACCGTAGCACCCTATACCAAGTTACCAGTCCTTATAAGAACTTTTGTGGACCAAGCAGGTTGTGTGTTAGTGATTAGCAGACTGTACGTCAGTCCCTATACCAATGAAGGACTGCTGCAGTATAGGGCAGCGGTCAGCAGTAGTGCACGGCAACCCTATGTATTGTGGACCGATAGCGGTCCTTACAGAACAGCAGACTGTAACGCACTCAGGCCTATGTACCGTAGCACCCTATACCAAGTTACCAGTCCTTATAAAAACTTTTGTGGACCAAGCAGGTTGTGTGTTAGTGTTTAGCAGACTGTGCGTCAGTCCCTATACCGCTGAAGGACTGCTGCAGTATAGGGCAGCGGTCAGCAGTGGTGCACGTCAACCCTATCTATTGTGGACCGATAGCGGTCCTTACAGAACAGCAGACTGTACCGCACTCAAGCCTATGTACCGTAGCACCCTATACCAAGTTACCAGTCCTTATAAGAACTTTTGTGGACCAAGCAGGTTGTGTATTAGTGTTTAGCAGACTGTACGTCAGTCCCTATACCGCTGAAGGACTGCTGCAGTATAGGGCAGCGGTCAGCAGTGGTGCACGTCAACCCTATGTATTGTGGACCGATAGCGGTCCTTACAGAACAGCAGACTGTAACGCACTCAGGCCTATGTACCGTAGCACCCTATACCAAGTTACCAGTCCTTATAAGAACTTTTGTGGACCAAGCAGGTTGTGTGTTAGTGATTAGCAGACTGTACGTCAGTCCCTATACCAATGAAGGACTGCTGCAGTATAGGGCAGCGGTCAGCAGTAGTGCACGGCAACCCTATGTATTGTGGACCGATAGCGGTCCTTACAGAACAGCAGACTGTACTGCACTCAGGCCTATGTACCGTAGCACCCTATACCAAGTTACCAGTCCTTATAAAAACTTTTGTGGACCAAGCAGGTTGTGTGTTAGTGTTTAGCAGACTGTGCGTCAGTCCCTATACCGCTGAAGGACTGCTGCAGTATAGGGCAGCGGTCAGCAGTAGTGCACGGCAACCCTATGTATTGTGGACCGATAGCGGTCCTTACAGAACAGCAGACTGTAACGCACTCAGGCCTATGTACCGTAGCACCCTATACCAAGTTACCAGTCCTTATAAGAACTTTTGTGGACCAAGCAGGTTGTGTGTTAGTGATTAGCAGACTGTACGTCAGTCCCTATACCAATGAAGGACTGCTGCAGTATAGGGCAGCGGTCAGCAGTAGTGCACGGCAACCCTATGTATTGTGGACCGATAGCGGTCCTTACAGAACAGCAGACTGTACCGCACCCAAGCCTATGTACCGTAGCACCCTAGACAGACCAAGTTACCAGTCCTGATAAAGAGCTTTGTGGAACAAGTGAGTTGTGAATGATTAGCAGACTGCAGCAGAAGGGCAGCAGTCAAGTATAATATTCTTTCTATATTTGGAAGAAAGAATATTATACGTGTACAAGCCTATTACCGTACCACTGATACCAGTCCTGAAAAGAACCTTTGTGGAACTAATAGTAACAGCAAGTCTTTAAAATTATCCTCACTGCCTGACACACTGCTTCCTGCCTGTCCCTATACAAATTGGCAAAAAAGAGTAGGCTGGAACGATTAGCTGGAACAGCTCTTTTGTGGACCTGATAGTAACAGCTAATGATGATGATGATGATGATGATGAAGAAAGACTAATCTGGCTGAGCTGTCCCTAAAATAGCAGCATACAGCGCTCTGTCCCTTTATCTAAACTGACAAAAGAAACTCAGGCTGCTGACCTAACACCTATACCAGTCCTGAAAAGAACTTTTGTGTACCAAATAGCTAGCGTTTTCTCTGTCCCTACTCCACACAGGATCCTTTCCCTACAGTGACAGAAGAAAGAATGTAAAATGGCCACCGGATCGGGTGTATTTATAGGTTAGGGGGAATGTCCAAGTGTCCATGAGCTGTCATGTCTCAATTGGTTGTCCTGTAACACATGATAAACGTGTCACGAAAGGTTAAAGTTCTTGTATACATTAAACACGTAAGTCCGCCGGGGCGAACGACGGAAAAAGGCGTTCGAACCCGCGGACGGCGAAAGTCGGAAATTCGCCGCGAAACGACCGCCGGGCGAACCGTTCGGCCATCACTACTGCAGAGTAAATATGAGATGTGAGGGCTTTTTGACCCCCCAAATCTCATATTAAAGAGGACCTGTCATGCTTTTTTTTCTATTACAAGGGATGTTTACTTTCCTTATAATAGGAATAAAAGTGACACAATTATTATTATTTTTAAACAGTGTAAAAAAATAAAATAAAAGGTAAAATAAATTTTAAAAAAAATGTTGTGATCCGATGCCACCATTGATTTTCGAAAATTTCGGCTGACCAAGCCTTCAATCTAATGTTGCTACAGAAAATAATTTTCGTGGCCGGGAATCTTCTTTTCTCTCTGTAAATTTTCTTTTCTTGCACTTTTTTTTTTTTTTTTTTACATTTCTCGCACGATTCTCCCATCATTGATTAGAAAATCATTTGTTTTTCAAAAACTTTCCAACATGTCCGATTACTCAAATCTGATTGCCGCACAGAAATCGGCCGTTGCTGCAGCTCCACCAATGGTGCGAAATGCATCCGAAAATTCTTATGCCGGCCATACACGGTTCGAATTTCGAAAGAATTTTCGTACGAATTTCACACCATTAGTGGGGGGCGGCAGCAACGGCCGATCTTCGTGCGGAAATCAAATTTGAGGAATCGGAACATGTTGGAAATTTTTTGAAAAACACACGATCTTCTAATCAATGATGGGAGAATCGTGCGAGAAATGTAATAAGAAAAGAAAATTTACGGAGAGTAAAGAAGATTCCCGGCCACGAAAATTATTTTCTGTAGCAACTTGGAGGTGAAATTGAAGGCTTGGTCGGCCGAATTTCGAAAAATCAATGGTGGCGCCATCCGATCACAAAAAAAAGAACTTTCTGATTTTGAAAAGAAAATTTGTTCGAAATTCAACCCTTGTATGGCCTGCATTAGATACAATTTTCGAAAAGAAAATTCTTTCGAAATTCGAACTGCGTATTGCCTGGCATAACTTAAAACATGTAACCAGTAAAACATTTTAAGCGTTGCCTATGGCGATTTTTAAGGGTAAAAGTTTGTCGCCATGCCACAAGCGAATTTTGAAGCTTGACATGTTGGGTATCAATTTACTCGACGCAACTTCATCTTTCATAATATGAAAAAAAAAATTGGGCTAACTTTACTGTTGTCTTTTTTTTTATTAAAAAAAAAGTGTATTTTTTTTCCAAATAAAGTGCGTTTGTAAGACCTCTGCGCAAATACGGTGTTACAGAAAGTATTGCAATGACCGCCGTTTTATTCTCTAGGACAGTGATGGTGAACCTTGGCACCCCAGATGTTTTGGAACTACATTTCCCATGATGCTCTGGCATTCTGCAGTGTAGTGGAGCATCATGGGAAATGTAGTTCCAAAACATCTGGGGTGCCAAGGTTCGCCATCACTGCTCTAGGGTGTTAGAAAAAAAAAATGTAGAATGTTTGGGGGTTCTGAGTCATTTTCTAGCAAAAAAAAACTATTTTTAATTTGTAAACATCAAATTTTAGAAAGAGGCTCGGTCCTTAAAGCGGGGTGCCCCCTAAAAAAATAAAAATAAAAAGTCAGCAGCTACAAATACTGCAGCTGCTGACTTTTTATAATCGGACACTTACCTGTCCCAGGGTCCAGCGATGCGGGGGAATGAAGCCCCCCCCCATTCCCCGCTCCGCTCGCGGCGCCGTCATTCGTACTGTGGGCACCCGGCTGTGGCTTCACAGCCGGGCACCCACTGCGCATGCGCGAGCGGTGCAGGGCGCCACGATGCGCCGCACAGTCATCTGGGACACGTGACAAGTCCCAGGTGACTGTGCGACGCGAGGGGAAGTGATGTCACCAGCCCGGGCAATGAACAAGGCAGCCTACGAGGGACCCCCTAGCAACAGGTATTTAGAGGTGAGTAAAAAAAAAAAAAAATTCCAATTATTTTATTTTATTTTTTTTAAGAATTTTAAACTATTTTTTATTTTTTGGTGGCAACACCACTTTAAGTGGTTAATACTGACCTGTTATTCCTTTTAGGGGTTAATCCCCTTGGGATGCACCACCTATTTTGATCTTATTGATCTATGTTGATCATATTGATACCGGATGAAGGAAGATTGGTTCTCCCAAAGAAGGAAGTGCTCTGCTTGCCAAATCGATTGTTCCGTTGACTGGGGAAGGTTCTAGATTTCTATAGAAGATTTCTAGACGGCTCGGCCCCTCTGAAGTTTGCTACCAGAACATGATGTTCGTGTCTTTGGGAGGAAATTATTATCAGTCCATCGATTCGCTGACTTCTCGCTATAACGGGGTCGGGTTCAGCTGAATCGGTCCAGGTTGCAAACGATTGACTGAGGTGATAGCGGGAGGACCGATAGACTTCAGTCGTATGATTCTGCAGGTGTGATTACGGGGTTAATGTTCCCCCCTCATTTTTGGCACACAGACTCCTCATTGGACCTCCTGGCGGGCCCTGGGGATTCTTTGGAACGGCGATCGTGTAAAGGGGTGAGATCAGACGATCGATATGTCGTGCTAATTATGTCATTATGTGATCTGTTGCACCTGATAAAGCCTCTTTCAGGCCTTTATGTGTATCATTGTTTTTTTTATTTTTTATTAAAATCTAAAATGTATTTTATTGTTTTTTGTTCTGCTGGAAATGTATTGAGGTCCTACAAAAGCTCCAGAAGAAGCCGCCATTGTGGAGAAACACGCAGAGGAAACCATTATTTTGTATTGTGACCTTATTTTATATAGAAAATTATTTCTCTCTTTTTAAATGTGTCTGTTTAATAAATTTTATATTTTTGTAATATCAATTTCCATTGATTGCATCTTTAAACTCCAATCCTGTGTCGGGGAATGGGCTCTGTATTTTGGGGGGTGGGGGGTGGGTTCTGTGTGTCAGGGGGGGGGGTTCTTTGTGTGTCGAGGAAAGGGTTCTGTATGTGTCGGGGGATGGGTTCTGTATGTGTCGGGAGATGGGTTCTGTATGTGTCGGGGGGGAAGGGTTCTGTATGTATCGGGGGTGGGTTCTGTGTGTGTCGGGGGGATGGGTGCTGTGTGTTGGGGGGTAGGTTCTTTGTGTGTCAGGGGATGGGTTCTGTGTGTCGGGGGGTGGGTTCTTTGAGTGTCGGGGGATGGGTTCTGTGTGTCGGGGGGTGGGTTCTTTGTGTGTTGGAGGATGGGTTCTGTGTGTCGGGGGGGTGGGTTCTTTGTGTGTTGGAGGATGGGTTCCGTGTGTCGGGGGGGGTGGGTTCTTTGTGTGTCGGGCGATGGGTTCTGTGTGTCGGGAGGGCTGAGTTTAGCAAGAGAAAGTCATGACTGGGAAAGACAGAGGAATGTGGCTATTAAGTGGCTCCTCCAGGGCGGTCCCTACACTTGCTATGGGGGGGAGTGTCCAGAAAACACTGGAGCTGCTGCCGGATGGACATTGAATGGAGACTCTGAGAGGTTCCTATGCTGCTCCTGGGGGAGGGGGGGGGGGTTTAGAGGATTGATCCCTACTGGAAGACGGCTAAAGCCCTAAGAAGGTAAATTCCTCAACTTCCCGGTCACTCGGGAATCATCATCCTCCGCCCCGGAGGAACTGGGAACTTCAATTACTGGGTGCAGGGACTGCAGAGCCCCCAGTCTGGATAGCACAGGAGGAGCAGAGGCCCCAGTCTGGACAGCACCGGAAGAGCAGAGCCCCCAGTCTGGATAGCACAGGAGGAGCAGAGCCCCCAGTCTGGATAGCACAGGAAGAGCAGAGCCCCCAGTCTGGACAGCATAGGAGGAGCAGAGGCCCCAGTCTGGACAGCACAGGAGGAGTAGAGCCCCCAGTCTGGACAGAACAGGAGGAGTAGAGCCCCCAGTCTGGACAGCACAGGAAGAGCAGAGCCACAGGTCTGGATAGCAAAGGAGGAGCAGAGCGCCCAGTCTGGACAGCACAGGAGGAGTAGAGCCCCCAGTCTGGACAGCACAGGAGGAGCAGAGCCACCAGTCTGGACAGCACAGGAGGAGCAGAGCCCCCAGTCTGGACAGCACAGGAGGAGCAGTGCCCCCCGTCTGGACAGCACAGGAGGAGCAGAGCCCGCCGTCTGGACTGCACAGGAGGAGCAGAGCCCCCAGTCTGGATAGCACAGGAGGAGCAGAGCCCCCAGTCTGGATATCACAGGAGGAGCACAGCCCCCAGTCTGGATATCACAGGAGGAGCAGAGCCCCCAGTCTGGACAGCACAGGAGGAGCAAAGCCCCCAGTCTGGACAGCACAGGAGGAGCAAAGCCCCCAGTCTGGACAGCACAGGAGGAGCAGTGCCCCCCGTCTGGACAGCACAGGAGGAGCAGAGCCCCCCGTCTGGACAGCACAGGAGGAGCAGTGCCCCAAGTCTGGATAGCACAGGAGGAGCAGAGCCCCCCGTCTGGACTGCACAGGAGGAGCAGAGCCCCCAGTCTGGATAGCACAGGAGGAGCAGAGCCCCCAGTCTGGATATCACATGAGGAGCACAGCCCCCAGTCTGGATATCACAGGAGGAGCACAGCCCCCAGTCTGGATAGCACAGGGAGGAGCACAGCCCCCAGTCTGGATAGCACAGGAGGAGCAGAGCCCCCAGTCTGGATAGCACAGGAGGAGCAGAGCCCCCAGCCTGAATAGCACAGGAGGAGCAGAGCTCCCATCCTGGATAGCACAGGAGGAGCAGAGCCCCCAGTCTGGATAGCACAGGAGGAGCAGAGCCCACAGTCTGGATAGCACAGGAGGAGCAGAGCCCCCAGTCTGGATAGCACAGAGAGAGCAGAGCCCCCAGTCAGGATAGCACAGGAGGAGCAAAGCCACCAGTCTGGATAGCACAGGGAGAGCAGAGTCCCCAGTCTGGATAGCACAGGAGGAGCAGAGCCCCCAGTCTGGATAGCACAGGCAGAGCAGAGCCCCCAGTCTGGATAGCACAGGAGGAGCAGAGCCCCCAGTCTTGATATCACAGGAGGAGCAGAGCCCCCAGTCTCTATAGAACAGTGGGAGTGCAGCCCCCAGTCTGGATAGCACAGGAGGAGCAGAGCCCCCAGTCTGTATAGCACAGGAGGAGCAGAGCCACCAGTCTGGATAGCACAGGGGGAGCAGAGCCCCCAGTTTGGATAGCACAGGAGGAGCAGAGCCCCCAGTCAGGATAGCACAGGAGGAGCAAAGCCACCAGTCTGGATAGCACAGGGAGAGCAGAGTCCCCAGTCTGGATAGCACAGGAGGAGCAGAGCCCCCAGTCTGGATAGCACAGGAGGAGCAGAGCCCCCAGTCTGGAAGGCACATGGAGAGCAGAGCGCCCAGTCTGGACAGCACAGGAGGAGAAGAGCCCCCAGTCTGGATAGCACAGAGTGAGCAGAGCCCCTAGTCTGGATAGCACAGGAGGAGCAGAGCCCCCAGTCTGCATGGCACAGGAGAAGCAGAGGCCCAAGTATGGATAGTACAGGAGGAGCAGAGCCCCCAGTCTGGATAGCAGAGGAGGAGCAGAGACCACAGTCTGGACAGTACCGGAAGTGCAGAGCCCTCAGTCTGGATAGCACAGGGAGAACAGAGCCCCCAGTCTGGATAGCACAGGAGGAGCAGAGCCCCCAGTCTGCATAGCACAGGAGGAGCAGAGCCCCCAGTCTGCATAGCACAGGAGGAGCAGAGCCCCCAGTCTGGAATGCACAGGAGCAGCAGAGACCCCAGTCTTGATAGCACAGGGGGAGATGAGACCCCAGTCTGCAAAGCAAAAGAGGCGCAGAGCCTGAAGTCTGGATAGTACAAGAGGAGCAGAGCCCCCAGTCTGGATAGTACAGAGGGAGCCGAGCCCCCTGTCTGGATAGTACAGGAGGAGCAGAGCCCCCAGTCTGGATAGCACAGGAGGAGCAGAGCCCCCAGTCTGGACAGCACAAGAGGAGCAGAGCCCCCAGTCTGGATATCACAGGAGGAGCAGAGCCCCCAGTCTGGATATCACAGGAGGAGCAGAGCACCCAGTCTCTATAGCACAGAGGGAGCAGAGCCCCCAGTCTGGATAGCACAGGAGGAGCAGAGCCCCCAGTCAGGATAGCACAGGAAGAGCAGAACCCCCAGTCTGGATAGCAGAGGGACAGCAGAGCCCCCAGTCTGGATAGTACAGGAGGAGCAGAGCCTTCAGTCTGAATAGCACAGGGGGAGCAGAGCCCCCAGTCTGGACAGCACAGGGGGAGCAGAGACCCCAGTCTGGATAGCACAGGGAGAGCAGAGCCCCCAGTCTGGACAGCACAGGAGGAGCAGAGCCCCCAGTCTGGACAGCACAGGAGGAGCAGAGCCCCCAGTCTGGATATCACAGGAGGAGCAGAGCCCCCAGTCTGGATAGCACAGGAGCAGAGCCCCCAGTCTGGATAGCACAGGGAGAGCAGAACCCCCAGTCTGGACAGCACAGGGAGAGCAGAACCCCCAGTCTGGACAGCACAGATGGAGCAGAGCCCCCAGTCTGGACAGCACAGGAGGAGCAGAGCCCCCAGTCTGGATAGAAAAAGGGAGAGCAGAGCCCCCAGTCTGGATAACACAGGGAGAGCAGAGCCCCCAGTCTGGATAACACAGGGAGAGCAGAGCCCCCAGTCTGGATAGCACAGGGAGAGCAGAGCCCCCAGTCTGGATAGCACAGGGAGAGAAGAGCCCCCAGTCTGGATAGCACAGGGAGAGCAGAGCCCCCAGTCTGGATAGCACAGGAGGAGCAGAGCCCCCAGTCTGGACAGCACAGGAGCAGAAGAGCCCCCAGTCTGGACAGCATAGGAGGAGCAGAGCCCCCAGTCTGGACAGCATAGGAGGAGCAGATCCCCCCGTATGGATAGCACAGGTGGAGCAGAGCCCCCAGTCTGGATAGCAGAGGAGGAGCAGAGCCCCCAGTCTGGATAGCACAGGGAAAGCAGAGACCCCAGTCTGGATAGCACAGAGGGAGCAGAGCCTCCAGTGTGGATAGCACAGGGAGAGCAGAGCCCCCAGTCTGATCAGCACAGGAGGAGCAGAGCCCCCAGTCTGGACATCACAGGAGGAGCAGAGCCCCCAGTCTGGACAGCAAAGGAGGAGCAGAGCCCCCAGTCTGAATAGCACAGGATGAGCAGAGCCCCACTGTCTGTATAGCACAGGATGAGCAGAGCCCCCCAGCCTGGGTAGCACAGGAGGAGCAGAGCCCCCAGTCTGGATATCACAGGAGCAGCAAAGCCCCCAGTCTGAATAGCACAGAGGGAGCAGCGCCTCCAGTGTGGATAGCACAGGGAGAGCAGAGCCCCCAGTCGGGATAGCACAAAGGGAGCAGAGCCTCCAGTGTGGATAGTACAGGAGGAGCAGAGCCCCCAGTCTGGACATCACAGGAGGAGCAGAGCCCCCAGTCTGGATAGCAAAAGGAGAGCAGAGCCCCCAGTCTGGACAGCACGGGAGGTGCAGAGCCCCCAGTCTGGATATCACAGGAGGAGCAGAGCCCCCAGTTTGGATAGCACAGGGAGAGCAGAGCCCCCAGTCTGGATAGCACAGGGAGAGCAGAGCTCCCAGTCTGGATAGCACAGAGGGAGGATAGCACAGGAGGAGCAGAGCCCCCAATCTGGATAGCACAGGGAGAGCAGAGCCCCCAGTCTGGACAGCACAGGAGGAGCAGAGCCCCCAGTGTGGATATCACAGGAGGAGCAGAGCCCCCAGTCTGGACAGCACAGGAGCAGAGCCCCCAGTCTGGACAGCATAGGAGGAGCACAGCCCCCAGTCTGGGTATCACAGGAGGAGCAGAGCCCCCCATATGGATAGCACAGGAGGAGCAGAGCCCCCGTATGGATAGCACAGGAGGAGCAGAGCCCCCAGTCTGGATAGCAGAGGAGGAGCAGAGCCCCCAGTCTGGACAGCACAGAGGGAGCAGAGCCCCCAGTCTGGATAGCACAGGGAGAGCAGAGACCCCAGTCTGGATAGCACAGAGGGAGTAGAGCCTCTAGTGTGGATAGCACAGGGAGAGCAGAGCCCCCAGTCTGGTCAGCACAGGAGGAGCAGAGCCCCCAGTCTGGACAGCAAAGGAGGAGCAGAGCCCCCAATCTGAATAGCACAGGATGAGCAGAGCCCCACTGTCTGTATAGTCCAGGATGAGCAGAGCCCCCCAGTATGGATAGCACAGGAGGAGCAGAGCCCCCAGTCGGAATAGCACAGGGAGAGCAGAGCTCCCAATCTGGATATCACAGGAGCAGCAAAGCCCCCAGCCTGGATAGCACAGGGAGAGCAGAGCCCCCCGTCTGAATAGCACGGAGGGAGCAGCGCCTCCAGTGTGGATAGCATAGGAGGAGCAGAGCCCCCAATCTGGTCAGCACAGGAGGAGCAGAGCCCCCAGTCTGGTCAGCACAGGAGGAGCAGAGCCCCCAGTCTGGTCATCACAGGAGGAGCAGAGACTCAAGTCTGGATAGCACAGGAGGGGCAGAGCAGTCTCGATAGCAAAGGGAGAGCAGAGCCCCCAGTCTGGATAGCATAGGGGGAGCAGAGCCCCCAGTCTGCATGGCACAGGAGGAGCAGAGCCCCCAGTCTGGATAGCAGAGGAGGAGCAGAGCCCACCGTCTGGACAGTACCGGAAGTGCAGAGCCCTCAGTCTGGATAGCACAGGGAGAGCAGAGCCCCCAGTCTGGACAGCACAGGAGGAGCAGAGCCCCCAGTCTTGATAGCACAGGGAGAGCAGAGCCCCCAGTCTGCATAGCTCAGGGAGAACAGAGCCCCCAGTCTGGATAGCACAGGGGGAGCAGAGCCCCCAGTCTGCATAGCACAGGAGGAGCAGAGCCCCAAGTCTGGATAGTACATGAGGAGCAGAGACCCCAGTCTGGATAGCACAGGGAGAGCAGAGCCCCCAGTCTGGACAGCACAGAAGGAGCAGAGACCCCAGTCTGGATAGCACAGGGAGAGCAGAGCCCCCAGTCTTGATAGCACAGGGGGAGATGAGCCCCCAGTCTGCAAAGCACAGGAGGCAAAGAGCCTGAAGTCTGGATAGTACAAGAGGAACAGAGCCCCAGTCTGGATATCACAGGAGGAGCAGAGCCCCCAGTCTGGATATCACAGGAGGAGCAGAGCCCCCAGTCTGGATATCACAGGAGGAGCAGAGCCCCCAGTCTGGATATCACAGCAGGAGCAGAGCCCCCAGTCTATATAGCACAGAGAGAGAAGAGCCCCCAGTCTGGATAGCACAGGAGGAGCAGAGCCCCCAGTCTGGATAGCACAGGGAGAGCACAGCCTCCAGTCTGGATAGCACAGAAGGAGCAGAGCCCCCAGTCTGGATAGCAGAGGGAAAGCAGAGCCCCCAGTCTGGATAGTACAGGAGGAGCAGAGCCCCCAGTCTGGATATCACAGGAGGAGCAGAGCCCCCAGTCTCTATAGCACAGAGGGAGAAGAGCCCCCAGTCTGGATAGCTAGGAGGAGCAGAGCCCCCAGTCTGGATAGCACAGGGAGAGCACAGCCTCCAGTCTGGATAGCACAGAAGGAGCAGAGCCCCCAGTCTGGATAGCAGAGGGAAAGCAGAGCCCCCAGTCTGGATAGTACAGGAGGAGCAGAGCCCCCAGTCTGGACAGCACAGGAGCAGAAGAGCCCCCAGTCTGGACAGCATAGGAGGAGCAGAGTCCCCAGTCTCTATAGAACAGAGGGAGCGCAGCCCCCAGTCTGGATAGCACAGGAGGAGCAGAGCCCCCAGTCTGTATAGCACAGGAGGAGCAGAGCCCCCAGTCTGGATAGCACAGGGGGAGCAGAGCCCCCAGTCTGGATAGCAGAGGAGGAGCAGAGCCCACCGTCTGGACAGTACCGGAAGTGCAGAGCCCTCAGTCTGGATAGCACAGGGAGAGCAGAGCCCCCAGTCTGGACAGCACAGGAGGAGCAGAGCCCCCAGTCTTGATAGCACAGGGAGAGCAGAGCCCCCAGTCTGCATAGCACAGGGTGAACAGAGCCCCCAGTCTGGATAGCACAGGGGGAGCAGAGCCCCCAGTCTGCATAGCACAGGAGGAGCAGAGCCCCAAGTCTGGATAGTACATGAGGAGCAGAGACCCCAGTCTGGATAGCACAGGGAGAGCAGAGCCCCCAGTCTGGACAGCACAGGAGGAGCAGAGACCCCAGTCTGGATAGCACAGGGAGAGCAGAGCCCCCAGTCTTGATAGCACAGGGGGAGATGAGCCCCCAGTCTGCAAAGCACAGGAGGCAAAGAGCCTGAAGTCTGGATAGTACAAGAGGAGCAGAGCCCCCAGTCTGGATATCACAGGAGGAGCATAGCCCCCAGTCTGGATATCACAGGAGGAGCAGAGCCCCCAGTCTGGATATCACAGCAGGAGCAGAGCCCCCAGTCTCTATAGCACAGAGGGAGAAGAGCCCCCAGTCTGGATAGCACAGGAGGAGCAGAGCCCCCAGTCTGGATAGCACAGGGAGAGCACAGCCTCCAGTCTGGATAGCACAGAAGGAGCAGAGCCCCCAGTCTGGATAGCAGAGGGAAAGCAGAGCCCCCAGTCTGGATAGTACAGGAGGAGCAGAGCCCCCAGTCTGGACAGCACAGGAGCAGAAGAGCCCCCAGTCTGGACAGCATAGGAGGAGCAGAGTCCCTAGTCTCTATAGAACAGAGGGAGTGCAGCCCCCAGTCTGGGTAGCACAGGAGGAGCAGAGCCCCCAGTCTGTATAGCACAGGAGGAGCAGAGCCCCCAGTCTGGATAGCACAGGGGGAGCAGAGCCCCCAGTTTGGATAGCACAGGAGGAGCAGAGCCCCCAGTCTGGATAGTACAGGAGGAGCAGAGCCCCCAGTCTGGATAGCACAGAGAGAGCAGAGCCCCCAGTCAGGATAGCACAGGAGGAGCAAAGCCACCAGTCTGGATAGCACATGGAGAGCAGAGCCCCCAGTCTGGACAGCACAGGAGGAGAAGAGCCCCCAGTCTGGATAGCACAGAGGGAGCAGAGCCCCTAGTCTGGATAGCACAGGAGGAGCAGAGCTCCCAGACTGGATAACACAGGGAGAGCAGAGCCCCCAGTCAGGACAGCACAGGAGGAGCAGAGTTCCCAGTCTGGATAGCAGAGAGGGAGCAGAGCCCCCAGTCTGGATAGGACAGGAGGAGCAGAGCTCCCAGTCTGGATAGCACAGGGAGAGCAGAGACCCCCAGTCTGGTTAGCACAGGGGGAGCAATGCCCACAGTCTGGACAGTACAGGAGGAGCAGAGTCTTCAGTCTGGATAACACAGGGGGAGCAGAGCCCCAAGTCTGGATAGTACAGGAGGAGCAGAGCTCCAAGTCTGGATAGTACAGGAGGAGCAGAGCCCCCAGTCTGGATAGCAGAGGAGGAGCAGAGCCCACAGTCTGGACAGTACCGGAAGTGCAGAGCCCTCAGTCTGCATAGCACAGGGAGAACAGAGCCCCCAGTCTGGATAGCACAGGAGGAGCAGAGCCCCCAGTCTGCATAGCACAGGAGGAGCAGAGCCCCCAGTCTGGACAGCACAGGAGCAGCAGAGACCCCAGTCTGGATAGCACAGGGAGAGCAGAGCCCCCAGTCTTGATAGCACAGGGGGAGATTAGCCCCCAGTCTGCAAAGCACAAGAGGCGCAGAGCCTGAAGTCTGGATAGTACAAGAGGAGCAGAGCCCCCAGTCTGGATAGTACAGAGGGAGCCGAGCCCCCTGTCTGGACAGCACAAGATGAGCAGAGCCCCCAGTCTGGATAGCACAGGAGGACCAGAGCACCCAGTCTGGATAGCACAGGAGGAGCAAAGCCCCCAGTCTCTATAGCACAGAGGGAGCAGAGCCCCCAGTCTGGATAGCACAGGAGGAGCAGAGCCCCCAGTCTGGATAGCACAGGAGGAGCAAAGCCCCCAGTCTCTATAGCACAGAGGGAGCAGAGCCCCCAGTCTGGATAGCACAGGACGAGCAGAGCCCCCCGTCTCTATAGCACAGAGGGAGCAGAGCCCCCAGTCTGGATAGCACAGGAAGAGCAGAACCCCCAGTCTGGATAGCAGAGGGACAGCAGAGACCCGAGTCTGGATAGTACAGGAGGAGCAGAGCTTTAAGTCTGAATAGCACAGGGGGAGCAGAGCCCCCAGTCTGGACAGCACAGGGAGAGCAGAGCCCCCAGTCTGGATAGCACAGGAGGAGCAGAGCCCCCAGTCTGGACAGCACAGGAGGAGCAGAGCCCCCAGTCTGGATAGCACAGAGGGAGCAGAGCCCCCAGTCTGGACAGTACAGGAGGAGCAGAGCTCCCAGTCTGGATAGAAAAAGGGAGAGCAGAGCCCCCAGTCTGGATAGCACAGGGAGAGCAGAGTCCCCAGTCTGGATAGCACAGGGAAAGCAGAGCCCCAGTCTGGATAACACAGGGAGAGCAGAGCCCCCAGTCTGGATAGCACAGGGAGAGCAGAGCCCCCAGTCAGGACAGCACAGGAGGAGGAGAGTCCCCAGTCTGGATAGCAGAGAGGGAGCAGAGCCCCCAGTCTGGATAGGACAGGAGGAGCAGAGCTCCCAGTCTGGACAGCACAGGAGGAGCAGAGCCCTCAGTCTGGATAGCACAGGGAGAGCAGAGACCCCAGTCTGGTTAGCACAGGGGGAGCAATGCCCACAGTCTGGACAGTACAGGAGGAGCAGAGCTCCCAGTCTGGATAGAAAAAGGGAGAGCAGAGCCCCCAGTCTGGATAGCACAGGGAGAGCAGAGTCCCTAGTCTGGATAGCACAGGGAGAGCAGAGCCCCAGTCTGGATAACACAGGGAGAGCAGAGCCCCCAGTCTGGATAGCACAGGGAGAGCAGAGCCCCCAGTCAGGACAGCACAGGAGGAGGAGAGTCCCCAGTCTGGATAGCAGAGAGGGAGCAGAGCCCCCAGTCTGGATAGGACAGGAGGAGCAGAGCTCCCAGTCTGGACAGCACAGGAGGAGCAGAGCCCTCAGTCTGGATAGCACAGGGAGAGCAGAGACCCCAGTCTGGTTAGCACAGGGGGAGCAATGCCCACAGTCTGGACAGTACAGGAGAAGCAGAGTCTTCAGTCTGGATAGCACAGGGAGAGCAGAGCCCCCAGTCTGCATAGCACAGGGAGAGCAGAGCCCCCAGTCTGGATAGCACAGGGGGAGCAGAGCCCCCAGTCTGCATGGCACAGGAGGAGCAGAGCCCCAAGTCTGGATAGTACAGGAGGAGCAGAGCCCCAAGTCTGGATAGTACAGGAGGAGCAGAGCCCCAAGTCTGGATAGTACAGGAGGAGCAGAGCCCCCAGTCTGGATAGCAGAGGAGGAGCAGAGCCCACAGTCTGGACAGTACCGGAAGTGCAGAGCCCTCAGTCTGGATAGCACAGGGAGAGCAGAGCCCCCAGTCTGGATAGCACAGGGAGAGCAGAGCCCCCCGTCTGAATAGCACGGAGGGAGCAGCGCCTCCAGTGTGGATAGCATAGGAGGAGCAGAGCCCCCAATCTGGTCAGCACAGGAGGAGCAGAGCCCCCAGTCTGGTCATCACAGGAGGAGCAGAGACTCAAGTCTGGATAGCACAGGAGGGGCAGAGCAGTCTGGATAGCAAAGGGAGAGCAGAGCCCCCAGTCTGGATAGCATAGGGGGAGCAGAGCCCCCAGTCTGCATGGCAGAGGAGGAGCAGAGCCCCCAGTCTGGATAGCAGAGGAGGAGCAGAGCCCACCGTCTGGACAGTACCGGAAGTGCAGAGCCCTCAGTCTGGATAGCACAGGGAGAGCAGATCCCCCAGTCTGGACAGCACAGGAGGAGCAGAGCCCCCAGTCTTGATAGCACAGGGAGAGCAGAGCCCCCAGTCTGCATAGCACAGGGAGAACAGAGCCCCCAGTCTGGATAGCACAGGGGGAGCAGAGCCCCCAGTCTGCATAGCACAGGAGGAGCAGAGCCCCAAGTCTGGATAGTACATGAGGAGCAGAGACCCCAGTCTGGATAGCACAGGGAGAGCAGAGCCCCCAGTCTGGACAGCACAGGAGGAGCAGAGACCCCAGTCTGGATAGCACAGGGAGAGGAGAGCCCCCAGTCTTGATAGCACAGGGGGAGATGAGCCCCCAGTCTGCAAAGCACAGGAGGCAAAGAGCCTGAAGTCTGGATAGTACAAGAGGAGCAGAGCCCCCAGTCTGGATATCACAGGAGGAGCAGAGCCCCCAGTCTGGATATCACAAGAGGAGCAGAGCCCCCAGTCTGGATATCACAGGAGGAACAGAGCCCCCAGTCTGGATATCACAGCAGGAGCAGAGCCCCCAGTCTCTATAGCACAGAGGGAGAAGAGCCCCCAGTCTGGATAGCACAGGAGGAGCAGAGCCCCCAGTCTGGATAGCACAGGGAGAGCACAGCCTCCAGTCTGGATAGCACAGAAGGAGCAGAGCCCCCAGTCTGGATAGCAGAGGGAAAGCAGAGCCCCCAGTCTGGATAGTACAGGAGGAGCAGAGCCCCCAGTCTGGATATCACAGGAGGAGCAGAGCCCCCAGTCTCTATAGCACAGAGGGAGAAGAGCCCCCAGTCTGGATAGCTAGGAGGAGCAGAGCCCCCAGTCTGGATAGCACAGGGAGAGCACAGCCTCCAGTCTGGATAGCACAGAAGGAGCAGAGCCCCCAGTCTGGATAGCAGAGGGAAAGCAGAGCCCCCAGTCTGGATAGTACAGGAGGAGCAGAGCCCCCAGTCTGGGTAGCACAGGAGGAGCAGAGCCCCCAGTCTGTATAGCACAGGAGGAGCAGAGCCCCCAGTCTGGATAGCACAGGGGGAGCAGAGCCCCCAGTCTGGATAGCACAGGGGGAGCAGAGCCCCCAGTCTGGATAGCAGAGGAGGAGCAGAGCCCACCGTCTGGACAGTACCGGAAGTGCAGAGCCCTCAGTCTGGATAGCACAGGGAGAGCAGAGCCCCCAGTCTGGACAGCACAGGAGGAGCAGAGCCCCCAGTCTTGATAGCACAGGGAGAGCAGAGCCCCCAGTCTGCATAGCACAGGGAGAACAGAGCCCCCAGTCTGGATAGCACAGGGGGAGCAGAGCCCCCAGTCTGCATAGCACAGGAAGAGCAGAGCCCCAAGTCTGGATAGTACATGAGGAGCAGAGACCCCAGTCTGGATAGCACAGGAAGAGCAGAGCCCCCAGTCTGGACAGCACAGGTGAAGCAGAGACCCCAGTCTGGATAGCACAGGGAGAGCAGAGCCCCCAGTCTTGATAGCACAGGGGGAGATGAGCCCCCAGTCTGCAAAGCACAGGAGGCAAAGAGCCTGAAGTCTGGATAGTACAAGAGGAGCAGAGCCCCCAGTCTGGATATCACAGGAGGAGCATAGCCCCCAGTCTGGATATCACAGCAGGAGCAGAGCCCCCAGTCTATATAGCACAGAGGGAGAAGAGCCCCCAGTCTGGATAGCACAGGAGGAGCAGAGCCCCCAGTCTGGATAGCACAGGGAGAGCACAGCCTCCAGTCTGGATAGCACAGAAGGAGCAGAGCCCCCAGTCTGGATAGCAGAGGGAAAGCAGAGCCCCCAGTCTGGATAGTACAGGAGGAGCAGAGCCCCCAGTCTGGACAGCACAGGAGCAGAAGAGCCCCCAGTCTGGACAGCATAGGAGGAGCAGAGTCCCTAGTCTCTATAGAACAGAGGGAGCGCAGCCCCCAGTCTGGGTAGCACAGGAGGAGCAGAGCCCCCAGTCTGTATAGCACAGGAGGAGCAGAGCCCCCAGTCTGGATAGCACAGGGGGAGCAGAGCCCCCAGTTTGGATAGCACAGGAGGAGCAGAGCCCCCAGTCTGGATAGTACAGGAGGAGCAGAGCCCCCAGTCTGGATAGCACAGAGAGAGCAGAGCCCCCAGTCAGGATAGCACAGGAGGAGCAAAGCCACCAGTCTGGATAGCACATGGAGAGCAGAGCCCCCAGTCTGGATAGCACAGAGGGAGCAGAGCCCCTAGTCTGGATAGCACAGGAGGAGCAGAGCTCCCAGTCTGGATAACACAGGGAGAGCAGAGCCCCCAGTCAGGACAGCACAGGAGGAGCAGAGTCCCCAGTCTGGATAGCAGAGAGGGAGCAGAGCCCCCAGTCTGGATAGGACAGGAGGAGCAGAGCTCCCAGTCTGGACAGCACAGGAGGAGCAGAGTCCTCAGTCTGGATAGCACAGGGAGAGCAGAGACGCCAGTCTGGTTAGCACAGGGGGAGCAATGCCCACAGTCTGGACAGTACAGGAGGAGCAGAGTCTTCAGTCTGGATAGCACAGGGAGAGCAGAGCCCCCAGTCTGGATAGCACAGGGAGAGCAGAGCCCCCAGTCTGGATAGCACAGGGAGAGCAGAGCCCCCAGTCTGGATAGCACAGGGGGAGCAGAGCCCCCAGTCTGCATGGCACAGGAGGAGCAGAGCCCCAAGTCTGGATAGTACAGGAGGAGCAGAGCCCCAAGTCTGGATAGTACAGGAGGAGCAGAGCCCCCAGTCTGGATAGCAGAGGAGGAGCAGAGCCCACAGTCTGGACAGTACCGGAAGTGCAGAGCCCCCAGTCTGGATAGCACAGGAGGAGCAGAGCCCCCAGTCTGCATAGCACAGGAGGAGCAGAGCCCCCAGTCTGGACAGCACAGGAGCAGCAGAGACCCCAGTCTGCAAAGCACAAGAGGCGCAGAGCCTGAAGTCTGGATAGTACAAGAGGAGCAGAGCCCCCAGTCTGGATAGTACAGAGGGAGCCGAGCCCCCAGTCTGGATAGCACAGGAGGACCAGAGCACCCAGTCTGGATAGCACAGGAGGAGCAAAGCCCCCAGTCTCTATAGCACAGAGGGAGCAGAGCCCCCAGTCTGGATAGCACAGGAGGAGCAGAGCCCCCAGTCTGGATAGCACAGGACGAGCAGAGACCCCAGTCTGGATATCACAGGAGGAGCAGAGCCCCCAGTCTGGATAGCACAGGAGGACCAGAGCACCCAGTCTCTATAGCACAGAGGGAGCAGAGCCCCCAGTCTGGATAGCACAGGAGGAGCAGAGCCCCCAGTCTGGATAGCACAGGACGAGCAGAGCCCCCAGTCTCTATAGCACAGAGGGAGCAGAGCCCCCAGTCTGGATAGCACAGGAAGAGCAGAACCCCCAGTCTGGATAGCAGAGGGACAGCAGAGACCCCAGTCTGGATAGTACAGGAGGAGCAGAGCCTTAAGTCTGAATAGCACAGGGGGAGCAGAGCCCCCAGTCTGGACAGCACAGGGAGAGCAGAGCCCCCAGTCTGGATAGCACAGGAGGAGCAGAGCCCCCAGTCTGGACAGCACAGGAGGAGCAGAGCCCCCAGCCTGGATAGCACAGAGGGAGCAGAGCCCCCAGTCTGGACAATACAGGAGGAGCAGAGCTCCCAGTCTGGATAGAAAAAGGGAGAGCAGAGCCCCCAGTGTGGATAACACAGGGAGAGCAGAGCCCCCAGTCTGGATAGCACAGGGAGAGCAGAGTCCCCAGTGTGGATAGCACAGGGAGAGCAGAGCCCCAGTCTGGATAACACAGGGAGAGCAGAGCCCCCAGTCTGGATAGCACAGGGAGAGCAGAGCCCCCAGTCAGGACAGCACAGGAGGAGCAGAGTCCCCAGTCTGGATAGCAGAGAGGGAGCAGAGCCCCCAGTCTGGATAGGACAGGAGGAGCAGAGCCCTCAGTCTGGATAGCACAGGGAGAGCAGAGACCCCAGTCTGGTTAGCACAGGGGGAGCAATGCCCACAGTCTGGACAGTACAGGAGGAGCAGAGTCTTCAGTCTGGATAGCACAGGGAGAGCAGAGCCCCCAGTCTGGATAGCACAGGGAGAGCAGAGCCCCCAGTCTGGATAGCACAGGGGGAGCAGAGCCCCCAGTCTGCATGGCACAGGAGGAGCAGAGCCCCAAGTCTGGATAGTACAGGAGGAGCAGAGCCCCAAGTCTGGATAGTACAGGAGGAGCAGAGCCCCCAGTCTGGATAGCAGAGGAGGAGCAGAGCCCACAGTCTGGACAGTACCGGAAGTGCAGAGCCCTCAGTCTGCATAGCACAGGGAGAACAGAGCCCCCAGTCTGGATAGCACAGGAGGAGCAGAGCCCCCAGTCTGGATAGCACAGGAGGAGCAGAGCCCCCAGTCTGCATAGCACATGAGGAGCAGAGCCCCCAGTCTGGACAGCACAGGAGCAGCAGAGACCCCAGTCTGGATAGCACAGGGAGAGCAGAGCCCCCAGTCTGGATAGCACAGGGAGAGCAAAGTCCCCAGTCTGGATAGCACAGGGAGAGCAGAGTCCCCAGTCTGGATAGCACAGGGAGAGCAGAGCCCCCAGTCTGGATAGCACAGGGAGAGCAGAGCCCCCAGTCTGGATAGCACAGGAGGAGCAGAGCCCCAAGTCTGGACAGCACAGGAGCAGAAGAGCCCCCAGTCTGGACAGCACAGGTGGAGCAGAGCCCCCAGTCTGGATAGCAGAGGAGGAGCAGAGCCCCCAGTCTGGATAGCACAGGGAGAGCAGAGACCCCAGTCTGGATAGCACAGAGGGAGCAGAGCCTCCAGTGTGGATAGCACAGGGAGAGCAGAGCCCCCTGTCTGGTCAGCACAGGAGGAGCAGAGCCCCCAGTCTGAACATCACAGGAGGAGCAGAGCCCCCAGTCTGGATAGCACAGGGAGAGCAGAGCCCCCAGTCTGGATAGCACAGGAGGAGCAGAGTCCCCAGTCTGGATAGCAGAGGAGGAGCAGAGCCCCCAGTCTGGATAGCACAGGGAGAGCAGAGACCCCAGTCTGGATAGCACAGGAGGAACAGAGCCCCCAGTCTGGATAGCAGAGGAGGAGCAGAGCCCCCAGTCTGGATAGCACAGGGAGAGCAGAGACCCCAGTCTGGATAGCACAGAGGGAGCAGAGCCCCCAGTCTGGATAGCACAGGGAGAGCAGAGCCCCCAGTCTGGTCAGCACAGGAGGAGCAGAGCCCCCAGTCTGGACAGCAAAGGAGGAGCAGAGCCCCCAGTCTGAATAGCACAGGATGAGCAGAGCCCCCCAGTATGGATAGCACAGGAGGAGCAGAGCCTCCAGTCTGGATAGCACAGGAGGAGCAGAGCCCCTAGTCTGGATAGCACAGGAGGAGCAGAGCCCCCAGTCTGGACATCACAGGAGGAGCAGAGCCCCCAGTCTGGACAGCAAAGGAGGAGCAGAGCCCCCAGTCTGAATAGCACAGGATGAGCAGAGCCCCACTGTCTGTATAGCACAGGATGAGCAGAGCCCCCCAGTATGGATAGCACAGGAGGAGCAGAGCCTCCAGTCTGGATAGCACAGGAGGAGCAGAGCCCCCAGTCTGGATAGCACAGGGAGAGCAGAGCTCCCAATCTGGATATCACAGGAGCAGCAAAGCCCCCAGCCTGGACAGCACAGGAGGAGCAGAGCGCCCAGTCTGGATAGCACAGGGAGAGCAGAGCCCCCGGTCTGGATAGCACAGGAGGAGCAGAGCCCCCAGTCTGGATAGCACAAGGAGAGCAGAGCCCCCAGTCTGGACAGCACAGGAGGTGCAGAGCCCCCAGTCTGGATAGCACAGGAGGAGCAGAGCCCCCAGTCTGAATAGCACAGGATGAGCAGAGCCCCCCAGTATGGATAGCACAGAGGGAGCAGAGCCTCCAGTCTGGATAGCACAGGGAGAGCAGAGCTCCCAATCTGGATATCACAGGAGCAGCAAAGCCCCCAGCCTGGACAGCACAGGGAGAGCAGAGCCCCCAGTCTGGTCAGCACAGGAGGAGCAGAGCCCCCAGTCTGGACATCACAGAAGGAGCAGGGTCCCCAGTCTGGATAGCCTAAGGAGAGCAGAGCCCCCAGTCTTGACAGCACAGGAGGTTCAGAGCCCCCAGTCTGGATATCACAGGAGGAGCAGAGACTCAAGTCTGGATAGCACAGGAGGGGCAGAGCCCCCAGTCTGGACAGCACAGGAGGAGCAGAGCCCCCAGTCTGGACAGCACAGGAGGAGCAGAGCCCCCAGTCTGGACAGCACAGAGAGAGCAGAGCCTCCAGTCTGGACAGCACAGGGGAAGCAGAGCCACCAGTCTGGACAGCACAGGGAGAGCTGAGCCCCCAGTCTGGTCAGCACAGGAGGAGCAGAGCCCCCAGTCTGGACATCACAGGAGGAGCAGAGCCCCCAGTCTGGACAGCACAGAAGGAGCAGAGCCCCCAGTCTGGATAGCACAAGGAGAGCAGAACCCCCAGTCTGGACAGCACAGGAAAAGAGCAGAGCCTCCTGTCTGGATATCACAGGGAGGGCAGAGCCCCCAGTCTGGATAGCACAGGAGGGGGCAGAGTCCCCAGTCTGGATAGCACAAGGAGAGCAGAGCCCCCAGTCTGGACAGCACAGGAGGTGCAGAGCCCTCAGTCTGGATATCACAGCAGGAGCAGAGACTCAAGTCTGGATAGCACAGGGGGAGCAGAGCCTCCAGTCTGGACAGCACAGGAGAAGCAGAGACACCAGTCTGGATAGCACGGGGAGAGCAGAGCCCCCAGTCTGGACATCACAGGAGGAGCAGAGCCCCCAGTCTGGACAGCACAGGAGGAGCAGAGCCCCCAGTCTGGATAGCACAGGAGGAGCAGAGCCCCCAGTATGGATAGCACAGGCAGAGTAGAGCCCCCAGTCTGGATATCACAGGGAGAAGCAGAGCCCCCAGTCTCTATAGCACAGAGGGAGAAGAGCCCCCAGTCTGGATAGCTAGGAGGAGCAGAGCCCCCAGTCTGGATAGCACAGCCTCCAGTCTGGATAGCACAGAAGGAGCAGCGCCCCCAGTCTGGATAGCAGAGGGAAAGCAGAGCCCCCAGTCTGGATAGTACAGGAGGAGCAGAGCCCCCCAGTATGGATAGCACAGGAGGAGCAGAGCCTCCAGTCTGGATAGCACAGGAGGAGCAGAGCCCCCAGTCTGGATAGCACAGGGAGAGCAGAGCTCCCAATCTGGATATCACAGGAGCAGCAAAGCCCCCAGCCTGGACAGCACAGGAGGGGCAGAGCGCCCAGTCTGGATAGCACAGGGAGAGCAGAGCCCCCAGTCTGGATAGCACAGGAGGAGCAGAGCCCCCAGTCTGGATAGCACAAGGAGAGCAGAGCCCCCAGTCTGGACAGCACAGGAGGTGCAGAGCCCCCAGTCTGGATAGCACAGGAGGAGCAGAGCCCCCAGTCTGAATAGCACAGGATGAGCAGAGCCCCCCAGTATGGATAGCACAGAGGGAGCAGAGCCTCCAGTCTGGATAGCACAAGGAGAGCAGAGCTCCCAATCTGGATATCACAGGAGCAGCAAAGCCCCCAGCCTGGACAGCACAGGGAGAGCAGAGCCCCCAGTCTGGTCAGCACAGGAGGAGCAGAGCCCCCAGTCTGGACATCACAGAAGGAGCAGGGTCCCCAGTCTGGATAGCCTAAGGAGAGCAGAGCCCCCAGTCTTGACAGCACAGGAGGTTCAGAGCCCCCAGTCTGGATATCACAGGAGGAGCAGAGACTCAAGTCTGGATAGCACAGGAGGGGCAGAGCCCCCAGTCTGGACAGCACAGGAGGAGCAGAGCCCCCAGTCTGGACAGCACAGGAGGAGCAGAGCCCCCAGTCTGGACAGCACAGAGGGAGCAGAGCCTCCAGTCTGGACAGCACAGGGGAAGCAGAGCCACCAGTCTGGACAGCACAGGGAGAGCAGAGCCCCCAGTCTGGATATCACAGGAGGAGCAGAGCCCCCAGTCTCTATAGCACAGAGGGAGAAGAGCCCCCAGTCTGGATAGCTAGGAGGAGCAGAGCCCCCAGTCTGGATAGCACAGCCTCCAGTCTGGATAGCACAGAAGGAGCAGCGCCCCCAGTCTGGATAGCAGAGGGAAAGCAGAGCCCCCAGTCTGGATAGTACAGGAGGAGCAGAGCCCCCCAGTATGGATAGCACAGGAGGAGCAGAGCCTCCAGTCTGGATAGCACAGGAGGAGCAGAGCCCCCAGTCTGGATAGCACAGGGAGAGCAGAGCTCCCAATCTGGATATCACAGGAGCAGCAAAGCCCCCAGCCTGGACAGCACAGGAGGAGCAGAGCGCCCAGTCTGGATAGCACAGGGAGAGCAGAGCCCCCAGTCTGGATAGCACAGGAGGAGCAGAGCCCCCAGTCTGGATAGCACAAGGAGAGCAGAGCCCCCAGTCTGGACAGCACAGGAGGTGCAGAGCCCCCAGTCTGGATAGCACAGGAGGAGCAGAGCCCCCAGTCTGAATAGCACAGGAGGAGCAGAGCCCCCCAGTATGGATAGCACAGAGGGAGCAGAGCCTCCAGTCTGGATAGCACAAGGAGAGCAGAGCTCCCAATCTGGATATCACAGGAGCAGCAAAGCCCCCAGCCTGGACAGCACAGGGAGAGCAGAGCCCCCAGTCTGGTCAGCACAGGAGGAGCAGAGCCCCCAGTCTGGACATCACAGAAGGAGCAGGGTCCCCAGTCTGGATAGCCTAAGGAGAGCAGAGCCCCCAGTCTTGACAGCACAGGAGGTTCAGAGCCCCCAGTCTGGATATCACAGGAGGAGCAGAGACTCAAGTCTGGATAGCACAGGAGGGGCAGAGCCCCCAGTCTGGACAGCACAGGAGGAGCAGAGCCCCCAGTCTGGACAGCACAGGAGGAGCAGAGCCCCCAGTCTGGACAGCACAGAGGGAGCAGAGCCTCCAGTCTGGACAGCACAGGGGAAGCAGAGCCACCAGTCTGGACAGCACAGGGAGAGCAGAGCCCCCAGTCTGGTCAGCACAGGAGGAGCAGAGCCCCCAGTCTGGACATCACAGGAGGAGCAGAGCCCCCAGTCTGGACAGCACAGAAGGAGCAGAGCCCCCAGTCTGGATAGCACAAGGAGAGCAGAACCCCCAGTCTGGACAGCACAGTAAAAGAGCAGAGCCTCCTGTCTGGATATCACAGGGAGGGCAGAGCCCCCAGTCTGGATAGCACAGGAGGGGGCAGAGTCCCCAGTCTGGATAGCACAAGGAGAGCAGAGCCCCCAGTCTGGACAGCACAGGAGGTGCAGAGCCCTCAGTCTGGATATCACAGCAGGAGCAGAGACTCAAGTCTGGATAGCACAGGAGGGGCAGAGCCCCCAGTCTGGACAGCACAGGGGGAGCAGAGCCTCCAGTCTGGACAGCACAGGAGAAGCAGAGACACCAGTCTGGATAGCACGGGGAGAGCAGAGCCCCCAGTCTGGACATCACAGGAGGAGCAGAGCCCCCAGTCTGGACAGCACAGGAGGAGCAGAGCCCCCAGTCTGGATAGCACAGGAGGAGCAGAGCCCCCAGTATGGATAGCACAGGCAGAGTAGAGCCCCCAGTCTGGATGGCACAGAGGGAGCAGAGCACCCAGTCTGGATAGCACAGGAGGAGCAGAGCCCCCAGTCTGGATAGCACAGGGGGAGCAGAGCCCCCAGTCTGGATAGCACAGGGGGAGCAGAGCCCCCAGTCTGGATAGCACAGGAGGGGCAGAGCCCCCAGTCTGGATGGCACAGAGGGAGCAGAGCCCCCAGTCTGGATAGCACAGGAGGGGCAGAGCCCCCAGTCTGGATGGCACAGAGGGAGCAGAGCCCCCAGTCTGGATAGCACAGGAGGAGCAGAGCCCCCAGTCTGGATAGCACAGGAGGAGCAGAGCCCCCAGTCTGGACAGCACAGGAGGAGCAGAGCCCCCAGTCTGGATAGCACAGGGAGAGCAGAGCCCCCAGTCTGGACAGCACAGGAGGAGCAGAGCCCCCAGTCTGGATAGCACAGGGGGAGCAGAGTTGGTATTCCGCACACATACAGTCTGTACAATGGACGGATCGTTCCGTGACAGCAGCAGGAGGAGCTGGGGGGGGGGAGGAGGACCTCCTGAATATGGGGCTGTCCTTGTTGCTGGATGATGCAACTTTGCCTTTAAGAAAAAGCCTCTCAGTGACAGTTTGGGGCCAGTGAGAGCTCCAGAGACTGAGGACCGGGCGCTGCAGCATGGTAAGCGGCCCCCTGTCTTTATATACACCCCTCCCCTGCCTGTATATACACCCCTCACCTGTTTGTATATACACTCACCTATCTGTATAATCTGTATATACACCTCTCACCTGCCTGTATATACTCCCCTCACCTGCCTGTATATACACCCCTCCCCTGCCTGTATATACACCGCTCACCTGCCTGTCCTGGTGGGTCGTTGTCACCCACCGGGGGAGATCTGCACATTGTCACCCGCAAAGATTCATCTGACATTGCCAAACATCACCGGGACCTGTGGATACTTCTCCAAGAAACCCAGAACTGCAGGACCTGCCGGGACTGGGGGGTGCACACTGTGTGAGTTATTAGTCTGAGGTGTCAGTCTGGGGGACCACGCTGTATGAGGTGTCAGTCTGGGGGACCACGCTGTATGAGGTGTCAGTCTGGGGGGACCACGCTGTATGAGGTGTCAGTCTGGGGGACCACGCTGTATAAGGTGTCAGTCTGGGGGGACCACGCTGTATAAGGTGTCAGTCTGGGGGGACCACGCTGTATGAGGTGTCAGTCTGGGGGGACCACGCTGTATGGGGTGTCAGTCTGGGGGGACCACGCTGTATGAGGTGTCAGTCTGGGGGGACCACGCTGTATGGGTTTCAGTCTGGGGGACCACGCTTTATGGGGTGTCAATCTGGGGGGACCACGCTGTATGGGGTGTCAGTCTGGGGGGACCACGCTGTGTGAGGTGTCAGTCTGGGGGGACCACGCTGTATGGGGTGTCAGTCTGGGGGGACCACGCTGTATGGGTTTCAGTCTGGGGGACCACGCTTTATGGGGTGTCAATCTGGGGGGACCACGCTGTATGGGGTGTCAGTCTTGGGGACCACGCTGTATGGGGTGTTAGTCTGGGGGGACCATGCTGTATGGGGTGTCAGTCTGGGGGGACCTCGCTGTATGAGGTGTCAATCTGGGGGACCACGCTGTATGGGGTGTCAGTCTGGGGGGACCACGCTGTATGGGGTGTCAGTCAGAGGGGACCACGCTGTATGGGGTGTCAGCCTGGGGGACCACGCTGTATGAGGTGTCAATCTGGGGGACCACGCTGTATGGGGTGTCAGTCTGGGGGGACCACGCTGTATGGGGTGGCAGTCAGAGGGGACCACGCTGTATGGGGTGTCAGTCTGGGGGACCACGCTGTATGGGGTGTCAGTCTGGGGGGACCTCACTGTATGGGGTGTCAGTCTGGGGGACCACGCTGTATGGGGTGTCAGTCTGGGGGACCACGCTGTATGGGGTGTCAGTCTGGGGGACCACGCTGTATGAGGTGTCAGTCTAGGGGGACCACGCTGTGTGGGGTGTCAGTCTGGGGGACACGCTGTATGAGGTGTCAGTCTAGGGGGACCACGCTGTATGGGGTGTCAGTCTGGGGGACCACGCTGTATGAGGTGTCAGTCTAGGGGGACCACGCTGTATGGGGTGTCAGTCTGGGGGGACCACGCTGTATGAGGTGTCAGTCTGGGGGACCACGCTGTATGGGGTGTCAGTCAGAGGGGACCACGCTGTATGGGGTGTCAGTCAGAGGGGACCACGCAGTATGGGGTGTCAGTCTGAGGTTACTACGCTGTATGAGGCGGCAGTTTGGAGGGACCACGCTGTATGGGGTGTCAGACTAGGGAGACAGCACTGTATGGGGTGTCAGTCTGGGGGACCACGCTGTATGAGGTGTCAGTCTGGGGGACCACGCTGTATTAGGTGTCAGTCGGGGGGGACTACGCTGTTTGGGGTGTCAGTCTGGGGTTACTACGCTGTTTGAGGTGTCAGTTTGGAGGGACCACACTGTATGGGGTGTCAGACTAGGGGGACAGCACTGTATGAGGTGTCAGTCTGGGGGACCACGCTGTATGAGGTGTCAGTCTGGGGGGACCACGCTTTACGAGGTGTGTCTGGGGGACCACGCTGTATGAGGTGTCAGTCTGGGGACCACGCTGTATGAGGTGTCAGTCTGGGGGACCACGCTGTATGGGGTGTCAGTCTGGGGGGGCCACGCTGTATGAGGTGTCAGTCTGGGGGACCACGCTGTATGAGGTGTCAGTCTGGGGGACCACGCTGTATGAGGTGTCAGTCTGGGGGGACCACGCTGTGTGAGGTATCAGTCTGGGGGGACCACGCTGTATGAGGTGTCAGTCTGGGGGACCACGCTGTATGAGGTGTCAGTCTGGGGGACCACGCTGTATGAGGTGTCAGTCTGGGGGACCACACTGTATGAGGTGTCAGTCTGGGGGGACCACGCTGTATGAGGTGTCAGTCTGGGGGGACCACGCTGTATGAGGTGTCAGTCTGGGGGACCACGCTGTATGAGGTGTCAGTCTGGGGGACCACGCTGTATGAGGTGTCAGTCTGGGGGACTACGCTGTATGAGGTGTCAGTCTGGGGGGACCACGCTGTATGAGGTGTCAGTCTGGGGGACCACGCTGTATGAGGTGTCAGTCTGGGGGACCATGCTGTATGAGGTGTCAGTCTGGGGGGACCACGCTTTACGAGGTGTGTCTGGGGGACCACGCTGTATGAGGTGTCAGTCTGGGGACCACGCTGTATGAGGTGTCAGTCTGGGGGACCACGCTGTATGAGGTGTCAGTCTGGGGGGCTACACTGTATGGGGTGTCAGTCTGGGATCGGTACTCTATGTGGGGTGTCAGTCGGGGTGCTACATAATATTTGCGGAGTCATTCTGGGGTCTTTGCATTGTTGGGGGGGGGGGGGCAGTCTGGGATCTGCACACTGTTTGGGGTCTGAGTCCTGGGTTTAGGGTGTGGATGAGGATGATGATGATGAGGATTATATTGATGATAAGGATGAGGATGATGATGAGGATTATGTTGATGATAATCATGATGGTGATGAGGATAGTGATGATGAAGTTGATGAGGATGATGATGATGATGTTGGTGATGAGGATGATGGTGATGATGATGAGGATGATGGTGATGAGGATGATGATGAGGATCAGGATGATGATGAGGATTGGACTCACAATGACGGAAGATGAATTATCTGTGTCCCTGGCAGTGTTGGGCTCTCTGTGTCCCTGGCAGTGTTGGGCTCTCTGTGTCCCTGGCAGTGTTGGGCTCTCTGTGTCCCTGGCAGTGCTGGGCTCTCTGTGTCCCTGGCAGTGTTGGGCTCTCTGTGTCCCTGGCAGTGCTGGGCTCTCTGTGTCCCTGGCAGTGTTGGGCTCTCTGTGTCCCTGGCAGTGCTGGGCTCTCTGTGTCCCTGGCAGTGCTGGGCTCTCTGTGTCCCTGGCAGTGTTGGGC
The DNA here is from genome assembly GCF_037356315.1 of Lithobates pipiens. NCBI lineage: Eukaryota > Metazoa > Chordata > Amphibia > Anura > Ranidae > Lithobates > Lithobates pipiens. Next base: position 335,251,408 of record NW_027507785.1, read on the forward strand.
TCTCTGTGACCCTGGCAGTGTTGGGCTCTCTGTGTCCCTGGCAGTGTTGGGCTCTCTGTGTCCCTGGCAGTGCTGGGCTCTCTGTGTCCCTGGCAGTGTTGGGCTCTCTGTGTCCCTGGCAGTGTTGGGCTCTCTGTGTCCCTGGCAGTGTTGGGCTCTCTGTGTCCCTGGCAGTGCTGGGCTCTCTGTGTCCCTGGCAGTGTTGGGCTCTCTATTCTCTCCAGTAATTTTCCATACCATGTGTAGGGGGCGGGGTCTGTCAGCACAACAGAAGCACCACGTGGCAGATGATGAAACTCTCAGTACCAGACGGAGCGAAATCTTCACATCCCGGACCGACCTCCGAGATCACCGCCCGGCACAGCACCGACACCGACATCCCCTGCACCGACATCCCCTGCACTGACATCCCCGACACCGACATCCCCTGCACTGACATCCCCGACACCGACATCCCGGACACTGACATCCGCACCGATACATTGTAACACACATTGATCAGAGGGGAGAGAATGTTAGAAGATGATGAGTGGAGTGTGATATGCAGTTGGTGTTTGATACAATGATTCTATTTCTGAGATCTTGTAAGAAGATCAGTTCTGTCCAAAGAGAGGTTCGGTGGTGTCCATAGAGAGGGTTGTGGAGTCCATAGAGAGGGTCAATTCTGTCCATAGAGAGGGTCGGTGGTGTCCATAGAGAGGGTCGGTGGTGTCCATAGAGAGGGTCAATTCTGTCCATAGAGAGGGTCGGTGGTGTCCATAGAGAGGGTCAATTCTGTCCATAGAGAGGGTCGGTGGTGTCCATAGAGAGGGTCGGTGGTGTCCATAGAGAGGGTCAGTTCTGTCCATACAGAGAGGTTCAGTGCTGTCCATAGAGAGGGTCCATCATTCTTCCCCATAAAATCTGATGGTGCCTTCACGCCTGTCCGAGCGCCGCGTCACTCATGGTAAACCTCCGTAGTTGCGGCCGCACAGGGCGACAGAAATTTCTCTATTTCTCTTTTGCTTTTTGTCATTATTATTTTCCTTTAAATGCTGAGAAAAAAAATCTCTCTGTATCACTGCCCATGTTACAGGAAATCTTCATCTGCATGTCACTGTGGAGAGAAATATCAAATAAATAAAATAATAATAATATTTTGAGTATTCTAGTTACATCTGTTGTCTGCGTTCCGCCATTGGGGAACATTGGGGGATAATTGATTCATTTTGCCGCACAGTGAGATACCGAGAGACAGATTTATTTATATGATACATTTATTTATAATATTAATTTTAACAATTGTATACATTTTTTGTAATATTAATATTATTATATTTATAATAATACTTTTATCATTTTACCATTAATAGCATTCATTGTTAATATAAATGTGGTAATATTTATTTATAATATATATATATATATATTGTCTTATTTAAAATATTAACATTATTTATAATATTGCCATTATTAAATAGATTTATTTATAATATCAATATGATACAATTTTATTTTATTGTTTTTAATTTTTTTAACTTATTTCTATTATTAATATTATTAGATTTTCTTTATAATATTACCATTATTAAATATATTTATAATACAAATATGACAATTATTTCTAATAATATTGTTTTTATATATTTTTTAAATTATTTATATTAACTTATATCTTGATAATATTGCCATTATTAAATAGATTTATTTATAATATATCAATATGATGAGTTTTATTGTTTTTGCTTTTTTTTTTTTTTTTTACTTATTTATATTGCTATTATTAGATTTTTTTTATAATATTACCATTTATTAAATATATTTATAATATTGATATGATAATATTTATTTAGAATAATATTGTTTTTTTTTTACTTATTTATAATAACTTATTCACTGATAATATTACCATTATTAAATATATTTATTTATAATATCAGAATGATATCATTTTTTAAATGTATTTATTTTTAATATTATTTATTTGCTTATAAATAATATTCATATTATTATATTTATGAGTCAGAGGTACTATAAGAATTCAGCAGGCTGATTTTGTTCCGGAGCTAACTTAGAGCATCAGAGAGATTCCTCTAAATCAGCGCCACGAAAAATATAAAGCCGCCCCGGCTAATTCAAATTTTTAATTGAAAATCATTGTGATCCACAGCATGACTTTTTCAGAGCTGTCTGTGTTGCCCAGGATCACAGGGGGGGGGGGGGGGGGTCAGGGATATGCAGGTCACATGCAATTTGTTAATGGAGAGGACTGATTTGTGATGTGCGTCTAATTTTGTAGTTAATTTGCATGATAAATGTTCCGTATCCGAGTCCCATGCCCCAGGCCGAGGGATGTTCACAAATAGGGAACACAACGGAAGGATGTCATTTGGTCCCTTGTGACCACAAACCCATGTGAGATGTGCGAGGTGGGTGGTGAGAGGTGAGATGTGCAATAGGTGAGATAGGTGATAGGGGATAGGTGTGATGTGTGATGTGCGATAGGTGAGAGGCGCGAGGTGTGGTAGGGGAGAGGTGTGATAGGTGAGAGGGGAGAGGTGCGATAGGTGTGAGGTGCGATAGGTGTGAGGTGCGATAGGTGAGAGGTGTGAGGTGCGATAGGGGAGAGGTGCGATAGGTGAGAGGTGTGAGGTGCGATAGGTGAGAGGTGCGATAGGTGAGAGGGGAGAGGTGCGAGAGGTGAGAGGTGCGATAGGTGTGAGGTGCGATAGGTGAGAGGTGCGATAGGTGAGAGGGGAGAGGTGCGATAGGTGAGAGGTGCGATAGGGGAGAGGTGCGATAGGGGAGAGGTGTGAGAGGTGCGATAGGTTTGAGGTGTGAGGTGCGATAGGTGAGAGGTGCGATAGGTGAGAGGGGAGAGGTGCGATAGGTGAGAGGTGCGATAGGTGAGAGGTGCGATAGGTGTGAGGTGCGATAGGTGAGAGGTGCGATAGGTGTGAGGTGCGATAGGTGAGAGGTGCGATAGGCGTGAGGTGCGATAGGTGAGAGGTGCGATAGGTGTGAGGTGCGATAGATGAGAGGTGCGATAGGTGTGAGGTGCGATAGGTGTGAGGTGCGATAGGTGAGAGGTGCGATAGGTGAGAGGTGCGATAGGTAAGAGGTGCGATAGGTATGAGGTGCGATAGGTGAGAGGTGCGATAGGTATGAGGTGCGATAGGTGAGAGGTGCGATAGGTGTGAGGTGCGATAGATGAGAGGTGCGATAGGTGTGAGGTGCGATAGGTGTGAGGTGCGATAGGTGAGAGGTGCGATAGGTGAGAGGTGCGATAGGTAAGAGGTGCGATAGGTATGAGGTGCGATAGGTGAGAGGTGCGATAGGTATGAGGTGCGATAGGTGAGAGGTGCGATAGGTGTGAGGTGCGATAGGTGAGAGGTGCGATAGGTATGAGGTGCGATAGGTGAGAGGTGCGATAGGTGAGAGGTGCGATAGGTGTGAGGTGCGATAGGTGAGAGGTGCGATAGGTGAGAGGTGCGATAGGTGAGAGGTGCGATAGGTATGAGGTGCGATAGGTGAGAGGTGCGATAGGTATGAGGTGCGATAGGTGTGAGGTGCGATAGATGTGAGGTGCGATAGGTGAGAGGTGCGATAGGTGAGAGGTGCGATAGGTATGAGGTGCGATAGGTGTGAGGTGCGATAGGTGAGAGGTGCGATAGGTGTGAGGTGCGATAGGTGTGAGGTGCGATAGGTGTGAGGTGCGATAGGTGTGAGGTGCGATAGGTGTGAGGTGCGATAGGTGAGAGGTGCGATAGGTGTGAGGTGCGATAGGTGTGAGGTGCGATAGGTGTGAGGTGCGATAGGTGTGAGGTGCGATAGGTGAGAGGTGCGATAGGTGAGAGGTGCGATAGGTGAGAGGTGTGAGGTGCGATAGGTGAGAGGTGCGATAGGTGTGAGGTGCGATAGGTGAGAGGTGCGATAGGTGTGAGGTGCGATAGGTGAGAGGTGCGATAGGTGAGAGGTGTGAGGTGCGATAGGTGTGAGGTGCGATAGGTGTGAGGTGCGATAGGGGAGAGGTGAGAGGTGTGTAGACTAAAATAAATCTGTTTTATAAAGTACAGAAATAAATAACATAATAACCATATATAGGATATAATAATTATTATTATTACCACTATTTTTTTATTTTTTATTATTGTTGTCATTATTAATATGAAAATATGTGGAAGGAGAGACTTCAACTAAATGCATTTGCAGCAGTGGAGTTTTGGTCTCATTTTCCACACATTTTAAATATATATTCTTAAGAAATAAATGGACAAAGATTTATACATAATTATTTATTTTAGAAAATAATAATTTCTGTTATGTAACATTTTATAATAATTTTTAATTTAAGCACACAATGATTAATTATCTGCTTAAGAAGATTGCCTGCCCTTGGGGCGCTATTCCTTCAACTGACACCAACAATGGGGCACCATTTCTCCCACTGACACCAACAATGGGGCACCATTTCTCCCACTGACACCAACAGTGGGGCACCATTTCTCCCACTGACACCAACAGTGGGGCACCATTTCTCTCACTGACACCAACAATGGGGCATTGTCTACTCCAATTTTCTAATCTCGCTGGCCCCTGTAAAGCCTGAAAGTCAATACACTGGCCCTTTGGGGGGTGTGGGGACCCCTGTGTCAGTGCGTGGGTCTGGATAGGTTAGGTGAAGAGGAAGTGCGGGAAGTAATTTGTGCCCCCCCCCCCCCCCGACCAGCAACCAACCTTTTTCCTTTTCAACCTGTCCCAGCAACATGAAAAGGGGAAGTTGATTGGTTGCTGGGAGGAAACACAGACAGTCCACCTTTCAGACACTTCCTACACTCCTCCCCCCACCACCGCCGTGTATTCAGGGCTCCGCTTGTCCCCTCCCCTTCTTCCTGTACACTGGAAAGGCACACCAGAGACATTGGGGGGTCTTTTAGACCCTGGATGTTGCATTAAAGAGAACCTGTCACCCAAAAATCATCACTTTTTGTCCCCTACGTGATGGAAAAAAAAAACACAAAAATTATATTTTTTTGCAAAAAAAATTGTGACACCCCCCCAAAACATTGAGGCCCCCCCACCTACATATATATATATATATATATATATATATATATATATATATACATACATACATACATACATACATACATACATACATACACACACATACAAATGTAAAGACGTGCTCCGGGGGCGACTACGCATGAAACCGTCAATTGCACATCACCGTGCACACTGGAGTGAGAGCAATAATTCTACACCAAACCTCCTCTGTAACACTAAATTGATGACCTATAGGGGGGGCTTCTGATGGATCGTCTATAAAAAATATCGGGGACTGGAGTTTGTCCCCCATTCACAGGTGCAAATAAATGTAAGCTTTGACATTTTGGGTATCTATTTACTCGGCAACGGCATCGTTTTTATTTAACCAAAATGTGGTCGTTTATTTTTTTGTGTGTTTTTCACTGAAGTTTTGCATTTCCTAGACCTGTGCTGTAATAACGTGTGACAAAAAAAAAATAAAAAAAATTGGAACCACCACCATTTTATTCTCTGGGGTCTTGGATCTCAGAAAATATATCCTGTTTTGGGGGTTTTGTGTAATTTTTTTTAAAAGTGTGCAATCCCTCCTCCCCCCTCCCCCCGTGTCCTGATGTCGGCCTGATCTCTGTGATCTCTGCGGAGATATTAATAAGAATCTCTTTTCCTTTTCCAGTTTCTTGGGGAAGCTCCAATCAGATGAGAGGCGGCCCGACGAATCCTCACTCTGTTCAGGTAGAGGAGACATCGTATCATTTATCTTCTCCGTATCATTTATCTTCTCCGTATCATTTATCTTCTCTGTGATTCTCTTGGTTGGTGTCGGTGGGGGGGGGAGGGGGGATAAATCATGGATGATACAGAGCAGGTTTTAATTTCTACCAACTGCCCTGGACAGACTGCACAGTGATTGGACGGACTGATTTCAGATTGCACTGTGATTGGATGGGCTGATTTCAGATTGCGCAGTGATTGGATGGGCTGATTTCAGATTGCACAGTGATTGGACGGGCTGATTTCAGATTGCACTGTGATTGGATGAGCTGATTTCAGATTGCACTGTGATTGGATGGGCTGATTTCGGATTGCGCAGTGATTGGACGGGCTGATTTCAGATTGCACTGTGATTGGATGAGCTGATTTCAGATTGCACTGTGATTGGATGGGCTGATTTCAGATTGTGCAGTGATTGGACGGGCTGATTTCAGATTGCACTGTGATTGGATGGGCTGATTTCAGATTGCACTGTGATTGGATGAGCTGATTTCAGATTGCACTGTGATTGGATGGGCTGATTTCGGATTGCGCAGTGATTGGATGGGCTGATTTCAGATTGCACTGTGATTGGATGGGCTGATTTCAGATTTCACTGTGATTGGATGGGCTGATTTCAGATTGCACTGTGATTGGATGAGCTGATTTCAGATTGCACTGTGATTGGACGGGCTGATTTCAGATTGCGCAGTGATTGGACGGGCTGATTTCAGATTGCACTGTGATTGGACGGGCTGATTTCAGATTGGGCAGTGATTGGACGGGCTGATTTCAGATTGCACTGTGATTGGACGGGCTGATTTCGGATTGCGCAGTGATGGAAAAAAAAAACATTTTGGTTCTAGATACCTGTTAAAGATTACAGGAAGTGATCGTGAAATTGTCCCACCAATCAAAAACACAGAAGAGGGGCAGGTTGGGGATGTGACTGCCCCGTGTAGAAGTCTTTGGCGCGGGTCGGCTGACGGCGCTCTGATTTTGTCTTGTGAAGAATCTGATTTACTAATTGCTGATTGCAGCGCAGAGAGAGGAACTAAAACAAATTCTCCTCGTTATCCATTGCCTGACGCCGTCCGCGCACTGACCCCCCCTCCCCCACCCGCCCCGTACATTCTAAATATATTTGTGTGTTTGTGGACGGCAGCTGCGGTTCCTGCGTTTGTCGCGTTGGCTCTGAACGATCCACTGACTCCTCTGATTAGCCGCAAAAGAAGAAAACGCGATTTAATTAATCAGCTAAGTCAGCCGTTAACAGCCAAGGGAAATCCACAGCTGTCTGCTAACGTGCGTCCGCCTTCCTATACCAGCCTGCTCCTCCATCCATCCATCCATCCATCCGCCTTCCTATCCCAGTCTGCTCCTCTGTCCATCCATCCATCCATCCGCCTTCCTATCCCAGCGCAGTCCATCCATCCATCCGCCTTCCTATCCCAGCCTGCTCCTCCGTCCATCCATCCATCCATCCGCCTTCCTATCCCAGCGCAGTCCATCCATCCATCCGCCTTCCTATCCCAGCGTGCTCCTCCGTCCATCCATCCATCCGTCCACCCTATCCCAGCGCAGTCCATCTATCCATCCACCTTCCTATCCCAGCGTGCTCCTCCGTCCATCCATCCATCCGTCCGCCTTCCTATCCCAGCGCAGTCCATCTATCCATCCACCTTCCTATCACAGCGTGCTCCTCCGTCCATCCATCCATCCATCCGTCCGCCTTCCTATCCCAGCGCAGTCCATCTATCCATCCACCTTCCTATCACAGCGTGCTCCTCCGTCCATCCATCCATCCATCCGTCCGCCTTCCTATCCCAGCGCAGTCCATCTATCCATCCACCTTCCTATCACAGCGTGCTCCTCCGTCCATCCATCCATCCGTCCGCCTTCCTATCCCAGCGCAGTCCATATATTCATCCGCCTTCCTATCCCAGCGTGCTCCTCCGTCCATCCATCCATCCGTCCGCCTTCCTATCCCAGCGCAGTCCATCCATCCATCCATCCATCCATCCACCTTCCTATCCCAGCGTGCTCCTCCGTCCATCCATCCATCCGTCCGCCTTCCTATCCCAGCGCAGTCCATCCATCCATCCATCCATCCACCTTCCTATCCCAGCGTGCTCCTCCGTCCATCCATCCATCCGTCCGCCTTCCTATCCCAGCGCAGTCCATCCATCCATCCATCCATCCACCTTCCTATCCCAGCGTGCTCCTCCGTCCATCCATCTGCCTTCCTATCCCAGCGCAGTCCATCCATCCATCTATCCATCCGCCTTCCTATCCCAGCGTGCTCCTCCGTCCATCCATCCATCCATCCGTCCACCCTATCCCAGCGCAGTCCATCTATCCATTCACCTTCCTATTCCAGCGTGCTCCTCCGTCCATCCATCCATCCCTCCGCCTTCCTATCCGAGCGCAGTCCATTCATCCATCCACCTTCCTATCCCAGCGTGCTCCTCTGTCTGTCCATCCATCCATCCCTCCGCCTTCCTATCCGAGCGCAGTCCATCCATCCATCCACCTTCCTATCCCAGCGTGCTCCTCTGTCTGTCCATCCATCCATCCATCTGCATTCCTATCCCAGCGCAGTCCATCTATCCATCCATCCATCCACCTTCCTATCCCAGTACAGTCCATCTATCCATCCATCCGTCTACCTTCCTATCCCAGTACAGTCCATCCATCCATCCATCTACCTTCCTATCCCAGCACGGTCCTCCGCCCATCCATCCATCCGCATTCCTATCCCAGCACAGTCCATCTATCCATCCATCCATCCACCTTCCTATCCCAGCGTGCTCCTCTGTCTGTCCATCCATCCATCCCTCCGCCTTCCTATCCGAGCGCAGTCCATCCATCCATCCACCTTCCTATCCCAGCGTGCTCCTCTGTCTGTCCATCCATCCATCCATCTGCATTCCTATCCCAGCGCAGTCCATCTATCCATCCATCCATCCACCTTCCTATCCCAGTACAGTCCATCTATCCATCCATCCGTCTACCTTCCTATCCCAGTACAGTCCATCTATCCATCCATCCATCTACCTTCCTATCCCAGCACGGTCCTCCGCCCATCCATCCATCCGCATTCCTATCCCAGCACAGTCCATCTATCCATCCATCCATCCGCCTACCTATCCCAGCACAGTCCATCTATCCATCCATCCATCCACCTTCCTATCCCAGCGTGCTCCTCTGTCTGTCCATCCATCCATCCCTCCGCCTTCCTATCCGAGCGCAGTCCATCCATCCATCCACCTTCCTATCCCAGCGTGCTCCTCTGTCTGTCCATCTATCCATTCATCTGCATTCCTATCCCAGCGCAGTCCATCTATCCATCCATCCATCCATCCACCTTCCTATCCCAGCACAGTCCATCTATCCATCCATCCGTCTACCTTCCTATCCCAGCGCGGTCCTCCGCCCATCCATCCATCCGCATTCCTATCCCAGCACAGTCCATCTATCCATCCATCCATCCGCCTACCTATCCCAGCGCAGTCCATCCATCCATTCCGTCTACCTTCCTATCCCAGCACGGTCCTCCGCCCCTTCTTCTGCCTTCCTATCCCAGTGCGATCCTCCATCCATCCGCCTTCCTATCCCACCGCAGTCCATCCATCCATCCATCTACCTTCCTATCCCAGCGGGGTCCTCCATCCATCCATCCATCCCTCTGTCCGCCTTCCTATCCCAGCGCCGTCCATCCAATCCGTCCCTCCGTCCGCCTTCCTATCCCAGTGCGGTCCTCCGGCTGCGGAGCGATGGAGCACCCATTTATTTATTGTTTAACCCACCTTGGCTCTGTGATGGGAAAGGTTCACCGTTCTGAGGTGTGAGGATTGGTCGGTGCAGGTATTAGACTGTGACAGTGGGGGGCTCATTCACATTCCCTGTGTAGAGAATGACCCCCCCCCCTCCCCCATGTACTGTAGAGCCCTGCACTGTGTGGTGAGGCACTCCCATGCATGGCGGGGTGCTGCGATATGGAAAATACTGCGTGCCCCATTATAGGTCTGTTGTGGAGCGTTAGGTGGTCCATTCAAAGGAGTGAGTTACCGTAACGCAAGGCATTGACACGCCCAACGTAATGCCCATTAATGCACGTGCGATGGGATCGATCGGTTGTGTACCGGGACAATTTTATAATTAAAATGGAAATTATAATTTTTTTATTTTTATTTCATTATTTACATTTTTTTTTTAATATTTTTAATTTAACTTTATTGCCATCACAAGTGAGCTAACAAGCCCCTTGGTGATTACTCGCTTGTCTACCGGGACACATTTATAATTGAAATTATTTTTATTTATCTTATTATTTATTTATTTATTTTTATTATTATTATTTATTTAACTTAATTTCTATTAAAGCGAGTTAACAAGCCCCTATGTGACGGCATTTGGCAGGTGATAGGTTCTCCTTATCAAGACATCAGGAGTCTATTAGACCCTCAATCCTCCTCTTCAGCTAATCCATTGCAGATTGTGCTTGATTAGCTGCTCTCCCCCCCACCCCCCCACCCCCGGGGAACGATAGCTCAAAACTCGGGAGTGATGAAATAATCGTTGTTTCCGGGATCATTGATTGCAGAGGAGATCGGAGAACAAATGTTCCTCCATCTCCTCCATCCGTCTTATTGGAGCATTTTATTGCGGTCCTGCGGCTGGTACTGTGGGGGAGGGGTTATTGCCTTCCCGGTACTGTAAATATGATCTAAACATGTGGCTGTCACGTTTATATGAAACGCGTTCACCAACTTAAGAAAACAAAATAACTGCAGTAGCGGTTTTAGTGGTTTTGACCCCTTGTATACCAGGCTGTTCCTATACGGACCTCGGTAGTCAAGGGGTTAATGAGTGCTGGGGTTGGACAGTATTAGTTCTCTCAGTGTTGGAAGCAGAGGCACATTCACACCTCTGTGCATTAGGGGCCACTTATAGGGCTCGTGGACATGTGAGGTTTGGTGGTGGGGGTGGTAAAACCCCTCGGTTGAGCCGTGCTTTGCCCCCCCCCCCCCCCCAACTGCTACCACCTTGAGCTGCCAGGCAGGAAAAATACCCCTTGTCTTTCCAATGGAGCTCCTGCTGAACATGACCCATTCAATCTGCAATGTGCGCAGTTTCCACAATCCATGAGCAAACCCTTCGATAAGAGCCCTTTCACACCGAGCCGTCAGCGGTAAAGCGGCGCTATTTTTAGCGCCGTTTTACCGTTGTTTTAGCGGCGCTATTCGGCCGTTAGCAGGGCGGTTTTAACCCTCCGCTAGCGGCCGAAAAGGGGTTAAATCCGCTCACAAAACGCCGCATTTTGCAGGCGGGTGTTGCAGCGCTGCCCCATTGATTTCAATGGGGAGCAGCAGTGGAATAGCGGTGAGTTCACCGCTTGGCAGGACTTTCCGTGACGCCCGGCCAGCGCACCGCACTGGAGTGAATGGAGTCGCTTTTTTCAGGCGCTATTCTTAGCGCTGTAGGGCCTGAAAAACGTCGGCTGTGTGAAAGGGATCTAATGGACACTCCCCTCCCCCCTTTCCTGCCCAGACCAATGTTCAGCTGTCAGCGTTCTCACACTTTGAATGACAATTACGCAGTCATGTAACACTGTACTCATATGAATCAATTTTATCATTATTTCACACAAATAGAGCCTTCTTTTGGGGGTATTTAATCACCAGTGGGGTTCCATGTCTTTATGGACCTTGCTTTGTGCACTAGTCCCAATCAATTGGTGGAGGGGGGATTATGGTGTGGGGGGAGGGGGGATTATGGTGTGGGGATGTTTTTCAGGGGTTGGTCTTGGCCTCTTAGTTCCAGTGAAGGGAACTCTTAAGGGGTCAGCATAGCAATTTCATGGCCCCAACTTTGTGGGAACAGTTTGGGGACGGCCCCTTCCTGTTCCAACATGACTGCCCACCAGGGCACTAAGCAAGGTCCATAAAGACATGGGTGAGCGAGTTTAGGGTGGAGGAACTTGACTGGCCTGCACAGAGTCCTGATCTCAACTCGATAGAACACCGTTGGGATGAATTAGAGCGGAGACTGCGAGCCAGGCCTTCTCATCAGCACCTGACCTCACAAATGCTCTTCTGGAAGAATGGTCAAACATCCCCATAGACACATCTCCTAAACCTTGTGAACAGCTTTCCCAGAAGAGGTGAAGCTGTTGTAGCTGCAAAGGGCCAACTCAATATTGAACGCTCCGGACTAAGACTGGGATGCCATTAAAGTTCATGTGTGTGTAAAGGCAGGTGTCCCAATACTTTTGGCAATATGAATTCAGTAGTGTTAGGACTGCAAGCAATACACAGGGTGCCGTGAAGAGGCCTTGCAGCTTACGCATGCGTCTGCAAATGCGTGATAACAAAACCCCTGCTTTTAAGGCACACTGTTGGACAGGTTCATCTGGTTGGTGTGTTGAGCTCTGGAATGTTCTGTTTTTGTCTTTCACTTTTGGCAATATAATGTATATCTGAAAATCGATCCATCCTGATGTACTGACGGCGATCTCTTTTCTTGAGGCCTGAGAAGACCAGACAGAACAAATACCCCCCAAATCACCCCTTTTTTCGGAAAGTAGGCATTCTTGAGTTATTTAACCACTTAACAACCGCCCATTGCCGATTAACGGCTTCAGGGCAGTTGTTTAACTCTGAGAGGCCGTTAATTAACGGCCTCCCAGAATTCTGCTCTTGCGCGCCCCCTGGGGCGCGCACACGAGACCATCTGTGACCGCCGGGTCCAGTGGACCCGGCGCATCACGGTAAACGGCCGCTCGTCACGGCCGTTTACCACGTGATCGCCCCGTCAAATGACGGAGTGATCACTTGTAAACAAACCGGCGTCATAACATGCCGGTTTCTCCCTCCCCCTCTCTGTACCGATCGGTACAGCGGAGGGGAAAGAGATCGGTGTCAGCAGCGATGTGGCCTGCATCTGCAGTGCCCACATCGCTGCTCACCGAAGTTAACCCCTCAATTCCCTGCCAATACTCTGCAATACCAGTGCATACTCTGCAGTACCCTGCCATTACTCTGCAGTACCCCGCCATTACTCTGCAGTACCCCGCCATTACTCTGCAGTACCCCGCCATTACTCTGCAGTACCTTGCCATTACTCTGCAATACCCCCCAATACTCTGCAGTACCTTGCCATTACTCTGCAGTACCCCCCATTACTCTGCAGTACCCCCCATTACTCTGCAGTACCCTGCCATTACTCTGCAGTACCCCCCCATTACTCTGCAGTACCCCCCCCCATTACTCTGCAGTACCCGCCATTACTCTGCAGTACCCCCCCCATTACTCTGCATTCCCCCGCCATTACTCTGCAGTACCCGCCATTACTCTGCAGTACCCCCCCATGACTCTGCAGTACCCCGCCATTACTCTGCAGTACCCGCCATTACTCTGGAGTACCCCCCCATGACTCTGCAGTACCCCGCCATTACTCTGCAGTACCCCGCCATTACTCTGCAGTACCCGCCATTACTCTGCAGTACCCTGCCATTACTCTGCAGTACCCGCCATTACTCTGCAGTACCCCCCAATACTCTGCAGTACCCCGCCATTACTCTGCAGTACCCCGCCATTACTCTGCAGTATCCCCCATTACTCTGCAGTACCCCGCCATTACTCTGCAATACCCCCCAATACTCTGCAATACCCCCAATACTCTGCAATACCCCCCAATACTCTGCAATACCCCGCCAATACTCTGCAATACCCTGCCATAAATTGCCATACCCAGCCATACTCGGAGATACCCAGCCATACTCGGTGATACCCTGAAATACCCAGCCATAGACGCCCCCCCACACCTCACCGCCCTCCGGTGCTTCTACCAACTCGCCAGTACGATCAAAGCCAGAATCTTTTTTTTATTTTTTTTTATTTCAGGCTTCCCAGCCTAGAGGTGAGATGTGGGGTCATATTGACCCCCCATATTTCACTGTAAAGAGGACCTGTCACCCCATATTCCTATTACAAGGGATGTTTACATTCCTTGTAATAGGAATAAAAGTCATCAAAAATTAATTTTTGGGGAAAAAAATGTCAAACTAAAATAAATAAAGTAAAATGAACAATAAAAAAAAAAAAAATTTTTTTAAAGCGCCCCTGTCCCCATGTGCTCGCATGCAGAAGCGAACGCATACGTAAGCCCCGCCCACATATGAAAACGGTGTTCAAACCACACATGTGAGGTATCGCTGCGAACGTTAGAGCGAGAGCAATAATTCTAGTCCTAGACCTCCTCTGCAACTCAAAACATGTAACGAGCAAAAAAAAATTTAAAGTGTCGCCTATGTTGATTTTTTAAGTAGCAACGTTTGGCGCCATTACACGGGCATTTGCAATTTTGAAGAGTGACATGTTCGATATCTATTTACTCAGCATAACTTCATCTTTCACTTTATGCAAAAATTGGGCTAACTTTACTGTTTTTTTTGTTTTTTTTAAGCACAAAACTGTTTTTTCCCCCAAAAAAACGCGTTCGAAAAATTGCTGCGCAAATACCGTGTGAGATAAAAATTTGCAACGACCACCATTGTATTCTCCAGGGTCTTTGCTAAAAAAAAATATATATATAATGTTTTGGGGTTCTCTGTAATTTTCTAGCAAATAAATGATGATTTTTATATGTAGGAGAGAAATGTCAGAATTGTCCTGGGTGCTCCAGAACGCCTGATGGCGCTCCCTGCATGTTGGGCCTCTGTATGTGGCCACACTGTGTAAAAGTCTCACACATGTGGTATCGCCGTACTCGGGAGTAATAGCAGAATGTGTTTTGGGGTGTAATTTGTGGTATGCATATGCTGTGTGTGAGAAATAACCTGATAATATGACAATTTTGTGGAAAAAAAGAAAAAAAATCTTGATTTTGCAAAGAATTGTGGGAAAAAAATGACAACCTCAAAAACCTCATCATGTCTCTTACTAAATACCTTGGAATGTCTTCTTTCCAAAAAGGGGTCATTTGGGGGGTATTTGTACTTTTATGGCATGTTAGGGTCTCAAGAATTGAAATAGGCCGTCAGTACTTCAGGTGTGATCAATTTTCAGATATTGGCACCACAGCTTGTGGACTCTATAACTTTCACAAAGACCAAATAATATCCACCAATTTGTACTTATTTTTATCAAAGATATGTAGTAGTATAAATTTTGGCCAAAATGTATGAAGAAAAATTACTAATCTGCAAAATTTTATAACAGAAACAAAGAAAAATTCATTTTTTCGCAGAATTTTCGGTCTTTTTTCTTTTATAGCACAAAAAATAAAAAACCGAGAGGTGATTAAATACCACCAAAAGAAAGCTCTATTTGTGTGAAAAAAAGGACAAACATTTCCTATAGGTCCAGTGTTGCATGACTGAGTAATTGTCATTCAAAATGTGAGAGCACCGAAAGCTGAAAATTGGTCTGGTTATTAAGGGTGTTTAAGTGCCCAGTGGTCAAGTGGTTAATAATAGAGCTTGCAGTCAGTAGTGTTAGGAGATAGTGCGTGCTGTCTGCGTGCTCTGTACCCAGTACATACCGCTATAATATAGGGCAGGCCCCTACTTTCAAACATCCAACTTACAAACATCTCCTACTTGCAAACGCAAGGAGACAGCAGCAAGTGAGATGAAAAAAGATGGACGACAAAACAAATTATACAGGGGTGATAACCCTTCCCTATGTTTTCCAAAAAGCTTAAAGATAGTTTTTTTGACTGGAGCTACACTTTAAAAATGTACCGCTTGAAAATGACAAACAGATTCAACTTAACACAACAAACCTACACAGTCCCTGTCTTGTTTGCACCGCCTGTATACTGCTGTTCTGAGTATATAGGGCCTGGGGGCCACACGCATTTCCTTTTTTTAATATGGGTACAGGGTTCCCCTTGATATGCGTACAAGACCCAAATAGGCTGGTAATGGGCAGGGAGGGCTACCCATGCCATTTTTCTGAATGATTTTCAACCATATTGCAGGAACCAGATATAACATTAAAACCGCAAGCAGTTTTAAATTATGTTATTTCCGTTTAATGTCATTTTGTGCAGGGACTGTTCTAAACACGGGAAACACGTGGCACTTCACAGGCATACTACAGACACCCCCCAGGCACCATATTTAAAGGAATATTTCACTTTTTTTTTTTCACTTTAATCGTCATTAAAATCAGTGCTCCCACCAAAACGGCCGTTTTTAAAACTTTTTTTTGCATTGACCCATGTCCCCTGGGGCAGGAGGCAGGTCCCCAAACCCTTTTTAGGACAGTATCTTGCATATTAGCCGTTAAAATTAGCACTTTCCATTTCGAACGTTCGAGTCCCATAGACTACAATGGGGTTCGAACGTTCGTAACGAACGCGGGGGTCGTTCGCAAGTTCTGGTGCGAACCGAACCGGGGGGTGTTCGGCTCATCCCTAGTCATCATATAACTGGTGTGAGGTGATCGTGGGGGGCACCAGTACAGTACAGTGTCATCATATAACTGGTGTTAGGAGATCGGGGTGTCACCAGTACAGTACAGTGTCATCATATAACTGGTGTGAGGTGATCGGGGTGTCACCAGTACAGTACAGCGTCATCATATAACTGGTGTGAGGAGATCGGGGAGTGTCACCAGTACAGTACAGTGTCATCATATAACTGGTGTGAGGAGATCGGGGTGTCACCAGTACAGTACAGTGTCATCATATAACTGGTGTGAGGAGATCGGGGTGTCACCAGCACAGTACAGTGTCATCATATAACTGGTGTGAGGTGATCGGGGTGTCACCAGTACAGTACAGTGTCATCATATAACTGGTGTGAGGTGATCGGGGTGTCACCAGTACAGTACAGTGTCATCATATAACTGGTGTGAGGAGATCAGGGTGTCACCAGTACAGTACAGTGTCATCATATAACTGGTGTGAGGTGATCGGGGTGTCACCAGTACAGTACAGCGTCATCATATAACTGGTGTGAGGAGATCGGGGTGTCACCAGTACAGTACAGTGTCATCATATAACTGGTGTGAGGAGATCGGGGTGTCACCAGTACAGTACAGTGTCATCATATAACTGGTGTGAGGAGATCGGGGTGTCACCAGCACAGTACAGTGTCATCATATAACTGGTGTGAGGTGATCGGGGTGTCACCAGTACAGTACAGTGTCATCATATAACTGGTGTGAGGTGATCGGGGTGTCACCAGTACAGTACAGTGTCATCATATAACTGGTGTGAGGTGATCGGGGTGTCACCAGTACAGTACAGTGTCATCATATAACTGGTGTGAGGAGATCGGGGGGTCACCAGTACAGTACGGTGTCATCATATAACTGGTGTGAGGTGATCGGGGTGTCACCAGTACAGTACAGTGTCATCATATAACTGGTGTGAGGTGATCGGGGTGTCACCAGTACAGTACAGTGTCATCATATAACTGGTGTGAGGTGATCGGGGTGTCACCAGTACAGTACAGTGTCATCATATAACTGGTGTGAGGTGATCGGGGTGTCACCAGTACAGTACAGTGTCATCATATAACTGGTGTGAGGTGATCGGGGTGTCACCAGTACAGTACGGTGTCATCATATAACTGGTGAGGTGATCGGGGTGTCACCAGTACAGTACAGTGTCATCATATAACTGGTGTGAGGAGATCGGGGTGTCACCAGTACAGTGCCCGGTATTGAAGGGGTTAAAACAGGAAAGAACATTAAACTGTGTGTATTGAGCAGAGAAGTATGAATGGGCTGTACAGGAGGTGGGGGTAGCTGTATAGACACACAAGATCCGACCCTCCAATGAGATCAGAGGATTCTGTTTATCGGGCTCGGCCACACATACTATCCAATCTGTAAGATCTGGACGTCAGCTGGAAGACTTCTGGATGGTGAAGATAATAGTCGGGGCGGCTGTGGAGGAAGTCTTCATAGAATCTGAACACATACTGTGTCTTCCAGCGGGAGAGTCATTCTGTGCCTCACAGACTCATTTACTAAAGGAGTTGAAAATCTTCACTCTAATAATTGTGTGAGTTTTCGCTTTAATCATCCAATCATGAAAATGGCAAATTCCTGGTGACTTGGAATAGCTGATCATTTGCAGATGAAAAAGGTAAACAGGAATTTTGGATAATTGAAGTGAATAGTTTACTAACTCTTTTAGTAAATCAGCCAAAGTCTGCTGGTATTTGAACACTGGTGACAATTAAAGTGGATGTAAACCCTTACAAACAGGTGAGCCTAAATTAAGGCTTACCTGTAGGTCCAAGAAATATCTCCTAAACCTACACGGTTTAGGAGATATTTACTAAAAGACAGTCACAGCTGTCTACAGCACATGTGCCGTAGACAGCGGCGCGCAGGCGCACTATCTCCGTTAGCGGCATGCTGTCAGTGGCGGCTCCCGTGCGCATGTGCGGGAGTGACGTCATCGCAGCTCCGGCGCTGTGAGTGGCCGGAGCAGTGATACCCGGAAGGAAGATGGACGCTCCGGACTACAGGGGACAGCAGTGACATCGCTGGCTCCTGTGTCAGATAAGTGACACATAATGGACTACTATGCGATGCGATGCGATGCGATGCATAGTAGCCCATTATTCTTTACCTTTGCAGGGAGACAAAGAGGAAGTAACACCCATCAGGGTTTACTTCCTCTTTAAGGATGAGCTTGGGTTTGGTTCATACCTGGGTTCAGACTGAACCTGGAAGGAAGTTGTAACTCCCTCCTACCCAATCAGCTGCAGCCAGGATATTCTCTGCCCTGTACACAAAGGGGCCTGTGATAAAATTGACATAATATGACCAGATGGTCATATCAAGTCAATGTCATTGGCTCCATGGCCATATTATTATTATTATACAGGATTTATATAGCCCCAACAGTTTACGCAGCGCTTTACAATATAAAAGGGAGACAGTACAGATATAATAAAATAAAATACAAGAGGATTAAGAGGGCCCTGCACAGAAGAGCTTACAATCTAATAGGGTGGAGCAGGTGGTACAAAAGGTTGTAGCTGTGGGGAATGGGCTGATGGAAGTGGTAGAAGATTAGTTGGAGGTGTGATAGGCTTTCCTGAAGAGATGAGTTTTCAGGGATTGCCTGAAGTTAGCAAGAGTAGGGGGGTAGCCAGACCGTGGGAGGTAGTGAGTTCCAGAGGATGGGAGAGGCTCTGTAGAAATCCTGGAAGGGCCTATTACACTGGTTGGTGGTATAGGTAGACATGGATGGACATGTTCATACAGATTACACTGGTTGGTGGTATGGTGGGTATACATGGATGGACATGTTCATACAGATTACACTGCTTGGTGGTATGGTGGGTAGACATGGATGGTCATGTTCATACAGATTACACTGGTTGGTGGTATGGTGGGTAGACATGGATGGATATGTCCATACAGATTACACTGGTTGGTGGTATGGTGGGTAGACATGGATGGACATGTTCATACAGATTACACTGGTTGGTGGTATGGTGGGTAGACATGGATGGTCATGTTCATACAGATTACACTGGTTGGTGGTATGGTGGGTAGACATGGATGGATATGTCCATACAGATTACACTGGTTGGTGGTATGGTGGGTAGACATGGATGGACATGTCCATACAGATTACACTGGAGGTATGGGTAGACAAGGATGGACATGTCCATACAGATTACACTGGTGGTATGGGTAGACATGGATGGACATGTTCATACAGATTACACTGGTTGGTGGTATGGTGGGTAGACATGGATGGACATGTTCATACAGATTACACTGGTTGGTGGTATGGTGGGTAGACAAGGATGGACATGTCCATACAGATTACACTGGTTGGTGGTATGGTGGGTAGACATGGATGGACATGTTCATACAGATTACACTGGTTGGTGGTATGGTGGGTAGACATGGATGGTCATGTTCATACAGATTACACTGGTTGGTGGTATGGTGGGTAGACATGGATGGATATGTCCATACAGATTACACTGGTTGGTGGTATGGTGGGTAGACATGGATGGATATGTCCATACAGATTACACTGGTTGGTGGTATGGTGGGTAGACATGGATGGACATGTCCATACAGATTACACTGGAGGTATGGGTAGACATGGATGGACATGTCCATACAGATTACACTGCTTGGTGGTATGGGTAGACATGGGTGGACATGTCCATACAGATTACACTGCTTGGTGGTATGGGTAGACATGGGTGGACATGTTCATACAGATTACACTGCTTGGTGGTATGGTGGGTAGACAAGGATGGACATGTTCATACAGATTACACTGCTTGGTGGTATGGTGGGTAGACATGGATGGACATGTTCATACAGATTACACTGCTTGGTGGTATAGGTAGACATGGATGGACATGTTCATACAGATTACACTCCTTGGTGGTATGGTGGGTAGACAAGGATGGACATGTTCATACAGATTACACTGGTTGGTTGTATGGTGGGTAGACATGGGTGGACATGTTCATACAGATTACACTGGTTGGTTGTATGGTGGGTAGACATGGGTGGACATGTTCATACAGATTACACTGGTTGATGGTATGGTGGGTAGACATGGGTGGACATGTTCATACAGATTACACTGCTTGGTGGTATGGTGGGTAGACATGGATGGACATTTCCATACAGATTACACTGATTGGTGGTATGGTGGGTAGACATGGATGGACATTTCCATACAGATTACACTGATTGGTGGTATGGTGGGTAGACATGGATGGACATGTTCATACAGATTACACTGCTTGATGGTATGGTGGGTAGACATGGGTGGACATGTTCATACAGATTACACTGCTTGGTGGTATGGTGGGTAGACATGGATGGACATTTCCATACAGATTACACTGATTGGTGGTATGGTGGGTAGACATGGATGGACATTTCCATACAGATTACACTGATTGGTGGTATGGTGGGTAGACATGGATGGACATGTTCATACAGATTACACTGCTTGGTGGTATGGTGGGTAGACAAGGATTGACATGTTCATACAGATTACACTGGTTGGTTGTATGGTGGGTAGACATGGGTGGACATGTTCATACAGATTACACTGGTTGGTTGTATGGTGGGTAGACATGGGTGGACATGTTCATACAGATTACACTGGTTGGTGGTATGGTGGGTAGACATGGATGGACATGTTCATACAGATTACACTGGTTGGTTGTATGGTGGGTAGACATGGGTGGACATGTTCATACAGATTACACTGCTTGATGGTATGGTGGGTAGACATGGATGGACATTTCCATACAGATTACACTGATTGGTGGTATGGTGGGTAGACATGGATGGACATGTTCATATAGCGCCCACCAGCCACAAGGCATTTATAGTAACCAGGATGGAGTAAGTGGTCATTTCAGATTCCGCCCTCTGGGGTGGTCCAGTCATTATATATCAGAGTTTGGATGTGCTCTGTGTTACCCTGCAGGTCAGTGTGCGCTGCTTACATTACCTGACCCCCGTGTTACCATGTGAAGCAGAGTATGACCTCCACATTCCCTGCAAAGCTGAAAAGTTTCTTGTTCTGCTTATAATGAAATCATTATTTTGTTACTCAGGGTGACAACACTTTCTCAGTTTAGCTTCAGCGTTGTCACCCTTTCCTGAGCACTGCTGGGTTGGACTACTTGGATGATGCTCTGGCCGTTCTGTCGCGGACACCTCGGGGTGGGATGTTCACCTGCTGCTAAAGGGCGCTCACATCCACAGGAAGGTCAGTGAGCGTCTACAGCAGGGGTAGGCAACGTAGGCATTCCAGCTGCAGGGAAACTACAATTCCCATCATCCCCCTGGGAGTCGTGTGTGTGGCTGGCAGCTCCTCATAGAACTTCAGTTCCTCAGCAGTGGGAGTGCTGACATTGCCTACCCCCGATCCCCAGGATGTGCTCAGGGGGAGAAAACGTACAAAGTCCCGGGAAAGCTGTATTTTTATACATAAAATGATACAATCCCATTTTCCTTCCAGATCTCCACAGACAAGCTCTTCTTTTGTTTCTTTTGTCCGGATTTAGTTCTATTTTAACAAGCCAAAAAAACACTTGACATTTCCGTGCCGGGTTTATTGTACTTGTTTGAAAAAAGAAAACATTGTGTCCAGAGTGGAGGAATAGAACAGCCGGTTCAGACAGGCGCTGATTGCAGAGACAGGGCCACCGCTTATTCCTGGGAGATGTCAGTCAGTCCAGGTCATACATGGTAGGAGTTCCTTCATTTGAAACAAGTACTGAGTGGTGAGCAGTGTAGGTAGGTGGTTCCATTGATGATTCATTGGTGAGCAGTGTAGGTAGGTGGTTCCATTGATACTCCATTGGTGAGCAGTGTAGGTAGGTGGTTCCATTGATACTCCATTGGTGAGCAGTGTAGGTAGGTGGTTCCATTGATACTCCATTGGTGAGCAGTGTAGGTAGGTGGTTCCATTGATACTCCATTGGTGAGCAGTGTAGGTAGGTGGTTACATTGATACTTCACTGGTGAGCAGTGTAGGTAAGTGGTTACATGGATAATCCATTGGTGAGAGGTGTAGGTAGGTGGTCACATTGATGATTCATTGGTGAGCAGTGTAGATAAGTGGTTCCATTGATTTATTGGTGAGCAGTGTAGGTAAGTGGTTCTATTGAAGATTCATTGGTGAGCAGTGTAGGTAGGTGGGTACATTGATGATTCATTGGTGAGCAGTGTAGGTAGGTGGGTACATTGATGATTCCTTGGTGAGCAGTGTAGGAAGGTAGTTTGATTGGTGAGCAATGTAGGTAGGTGGTTTCTTTGATGATTCCTTGGTGAGCAGTGTAGGTAAGTGGTTACATGGATAATCCATTGGTGAGAGGTGTAGGTAGGTGGTCACATTGATGATTCATTGGTGAGCAGTGTAGATAAGTGGTTCCATTGATTTATTGGTGAGCAGTGTAGGTAAGTGGTTCTATTGAAGATTCATTGGTGAGCAGTGTAGGTAGGTGGGTACATTGATGATTCATTGGTGAGCAGTGTAGGTAGGTGGGTACATTGATGATTCCTTGGTGAGCAGTGTAGGTAGGTTCCATTGATGATTTATCCATTAATTTAGAGCACTGGGGGATGCTGGAGGGGCAGAGTGAGGTGTAAGTGAGGTGTGATGGGGATATGTAGGGGGTGCAGAAATGTAGGGTAGTGGGGGATGCTGGGGGTGCAGAGTGAGGTGTAATGGGAATACACAGGGGGTGCAGAATTTAGGGCACTGGGGGTGCAGAGTGAGGTGTAATGGGGATATACAAGGGGGTGCAGAATGTGGGGTATTGGGGGATGCTGGGGGGGGGGGGGTGCAGAGTGAGATGTAATGGGAATACACAGGGGGTGCAGAATTTAGGGCACTGGGGGTGCAGAGTGAGGTGTAATGGGGATATACAAGGGGGTGCAGAATGTGGGGTATTGGGGGATGCTGGGGGGGGGCAGAGTGAGGTGTAATGGGGATATGCAGGGGGTGCAGATTGTGGGGTACTGGGGGATGCTGGGGGGGCAGAGTGAGGCGTAATGGGGATATGCAGGGGGTGCAGAATGTGGGGTTGTGGGGCAGAATGTAGGGTACTGGGGGGGGCAGAGTGAGGTGTAATGGGGATATGCAGGGGGTGCAGAATGTGGGGTACTGGGGGGGCAGAGTGAGGTGTAATGGGAATACCCAGGGGGTGCAGAATGCGGGGTACTGGGAGGGGGCAGATTGAGGTGTAATGGGGATATGCAGGGGGTGCAGAATGTAGGGTACTGGGGGGGGAGCAGAGTGAGGTGTAATGGGGATATGCAGGGGGTGCAGAATGTGAGGTAATGGGGGTTACAGGGATACAGAATGGGGGATGGTGAGAGATACAGGAGATGCAGAGTATTGAGGTATTGGGGGATGCAGGGAGTGCAGACTGAGGTGTATGGGGGAGGGGGGGATGGGTTATAAGGGGCCCTGTACTGTGTAGGGCCCATGATTTATAAGACGGCCCTGAGCACAAGCCACACCCCCACATGGCCCCCACACTCGTAGTCCATTCTTCCTTTAGCTTCATGACTGAAGGTCGGAACCTTCGTATGGAGGAAGAGTCTGCAGGAGGCAGATCATCAATCCGCTGATTGCAGTCACAATGCTCTGCAGGCTAAAATGTAAAAATAATAATAATAACTGATGGGTGTTTTTGGTTTATGATCTCATTTATTATTATTTATTGTTGCAGAATTCTCCATGAATTCCTCGTATTCCACTTCCAATCATTATGTCATTTGATTTAATAATTTATTTCCTGTTTATTTATAAAACATCAAATAAAGAGCAGAACAAGCAGAACACAATGTAACGAAAACAGCAAAAAGGAAACAAATTCCTCCACCTGAGGGAAGTTTCATCTCCATCCACTGAAAATAATGAACACGGCGGGAGGAGGGGGGAGGGGAGGAAATGAAAATTTGGGGTCAGATTTCTTCTCGCCGATTTCCTTCCAGTGTAAACGGATCTCACAGCGAATAAGATCGCTCGCTCCTCGAGGGCGGGGACTGATGTAAATGTACAATGTAAAGCGCTGCGTAAATCGACTTCCATTGAATTCCAGGATAAAAGATTTTTTTTTTATAACTGAGGTGAAAATTATAAAATTTACAAAAAAATAAATAAATAAAAGCAGCGAAATTTGATCTCTTTATAATTCGCTGCTGGAAGATGATTTTTCCGGAAGTTTGTCTTTGTGGGACGTTCTCATTCATGGGCCTCTTTGGCCACTTTGGGTAAATTCTGCTGTAGACCTGAGGGGGTGCTATAGGGGCAGAAATGGGTAGTCAGAAGACTCTCTGCAGTTCAGGTGATGTGCAGCTACCTTTTGTTTATCTGCACAGTTCATAAATTGCTGTGCAAATAAAGCCGACAAATGTTCTTTCCCGTATTAGGAAATTCACAGACCCGGCTTTTTTTTTTTTTTTTTCTTGCCCCGTCTAACCCGTCCTGCAGTGTTCTCCATCCAGGAACTCGCCTTCCCAGCAGATCCAGCATTTCCTGCTGAAGTCCACCGCTCAGGTGTGACCCCGCGTGTCCCCTGTCACCATCGTGACCCAAATCTGTCACCTTGTTAAAAAAAAAAAAAAAAAGATCTGTCTCCTTTTGCGGCCTCCTCCTTCAGGTTCATCTGAGTAAGGAGAGAGGAGCGCCCGGTGTCCAGTCATTTATTGGAGGTAAAACATACAGAAGTAGCCAGTGAGGAGCCTCTACCTATCTCCATTTTGAATGTATCAACAACCCTAAAGAAGGGGGAGGCAACCTCCCCGAAACGCGTTGGCTTTATCTGTAGATGTTTTACCTCCAATATTCTTCATTAAGAGTTTCCTTCTTCTGGACACTGGGGGGCGCTCCTCTTTTCATTCTCAGCTGAAGCGGTAGATCTGTCGTACCAGCCCATATCTCCAAACAGAGAGCAACCCCACCATCATCCACCCGCTGAACCACCTAAAAATCGATCACAAACCGCTCTACTGGTCCAGCGCGGGTCTCTAGCTCAAACCAATCCATTCCTCCAGGTTCAGCCAGCCCAGGATGGCACACGCTAGCTCCGCCCACTGGCCGCTGTTTGTCCTACTCCTGCAGGCTCCTGGGATATGTGATCTAGATTTCTGCAAAAGCCAGACTCGACGGCACCGAGTGGGGGGGGGGGGGCAGTTGGGGGGGGGGGGTGCTTGATGAAAAAAAAAATGTGCAAACTGCAACAAAAAAAAAAGGAGGCTTTTCAGAAAGTGGCGGAAGGAGGGAGCCAAGGAAGGTGGACTCACCACAGCGAATGAAGGTCCGCTTTAATGAGTTAGTCCTACAAATGCCCCGTTCCCTGTATTCTTGGTTGTGTACTGAGGAGCAACTGGCGCAAAAAGTTATTTTCACTTAAAGGTCTTTTTCGAAAGGTTTAATGGTTAAGAGCATCAGATGCAGCCAACGCGTTTCATGGGAAACCCCCCCCCTTCTTCAGGGCTTGAGTAATAACAAACGCGTACATACTTACCTGCTCTGTGTAATGGTTTTGCACAGAGCAGCCCAGATCCTCCTCTTCTTGGGTCTCCCCCCCCTGGTGCTCCTGGCCCCTCCCTCCTGCCGAGTGCCTCCAGAGAAAGCAGCTTGCTATGGGGGACGCCCAAGCAGACTTGCTCATGAGCCGCTGCTCTGCTTGTCCATTCACACGCAGAGCCGTTGCTCGGCCCAGCCCCACCCCTTTCTCTCCCCATTGGGTGTTATTAACAGCGGCGGGAGCCAATTGCTGTGTGAGCCAATGAGGAGAGAAAGCCGTTGCACATCGCTGGATCATGATAGGGCTCAGATACATATAAGGGGGGGGGGGGGGGGTTAGAAGGGTGGCTGAACCCAGAAGGTTTTTTTTTTTTTACCTTAATACATAAAATGCATTAAGGTAAATAAAACCTTCTGCCTTTAGAACCACTTTAGGAACATCAGATACAGCCAACGCGTTTCAAGGGAGAGGCTCCCCTTCTTCAAGGCTTGATTAATAACAAACATGTACATACTTACCTGCTCTGTGTAATGGTTTTGCGCAGAGCAGCCCGGATCCTCCTCTTCTTGGGTCCCCCCGCCGGCGCTCCTGGCCCCTCCCTCCTGCCGAGTGCCTCCAGAGAAAGCAGCTTGCTATGAGGGGCACCCAAGCAGGCTCGCTCATGAGCCGCTGCTCTGCGCGGCTATTCACACACAGAGCCGGCTTCAGGGTTTGAGTTGTTCATGTTAATAAGAGTCATGTTGGAAAGTACTAGGGGATAAGCCTTGGTGAAGACTAGTGTCATGTAGAATTGCAGACTTCATGAAAAGCTCTACTGGCTGCGTTTCCGCAGATGCCAGATGCGATCTGATTGGCTGCCATGGCCGAGACTCGCTCCTCGTCTTCACCCGCTATATTTCACCAGCTTCATCCTCTCTGGACACAGAGGAGATATTTCTGGTTGTAAAGCTGCATAGAAAGCACATTTCCCTGTCAGATGTTCAGTTTGGCCGCCGGGGAGCCCCCGATCCTCCCTACCAGAAGAAGACTTCTAGGAAGCAGAAACTCGCTTCAGTATAGGAAAGGAATTGTTCCCTTTTCACAGAAAAAAACCCAAAACTGGCACTTCTTGTTTTTATTTTTATGTAAGGCAGAATTGTGCGAGGGTGCCATGTGTTCTGCTTTTTTTATTTCATTTATTGCAGTGCAGATTTAGCAATCGCGGGTGTGCCGAGGAGGGACAAGGAGGGATGAGGAGGGACGAGGAGGGACGAGGAGGGACGAGGGGGGACGAGGAGGGAGGGACGAGGGGGGACGAGGGGGGACGAGGGGGGACGAGGAGGGACGAGGGGGGACGAGGAGGAACGAGGGGGGACGAGGGGGGATGAGGGGGGACGAGGAGGGACGAGGGGGGATGAGGGGGGACGAGGGGGGACGAGGGGGGACGAGGAGGGACGAGGGGGGACGAGGAGGGACGAGGGGGGACGAGGAGGGAGGGACGAGGGGGGACAAGGAGGGATGAGGGGGGACGAGGGGGGACGAGGAGGGACGCGGGGGAACGGAGGTGTGTGGGGTCTACATACGGCGATCCATGGCAGGGATAGGACATGGCGGAGAGTGTAGTCAATAAGGTGTGTTGGCTGGCGGAGATCTCCGGCTTTAGTTCCCTGCCGCCTGTTCCGTATCCGATGCTCAGTAGTATGATGTCATTATTTGTTTCTCGGATCCATCAGATGATTAATGACCTCATGTTGGTTCTTTAACTCATGATGACTTTGCGTTGTTTGTTCAGTTATTTCTGTCACCTGCTGTGTTGAAGTTGGCTTAATAATTGTTTTGCAGAATAATTTTGTGATATCCGGACTAGTGTATCAGCTGATCTGTTTGGTTTACTGGCCAAGAAGACTGTTTGACTGAAGAAGCCAATGGAAATGCCGGTACACTATTCAAGATACCATACTGGATCAACTTACCACACAAGCCCTGAAGAAGGGGACCGGTGAACCCCCATAAAGCATTGTTGTTTTCCTTGTGACCTTCTGTGGTGGGCAATAAAGACTTCCAGAGTTCACTATCATGTCCCTGGTTGGAGGCCGAGATGATAAGAAGACTTCCTCGGCACCTCTGAGCTAGACACCCCGGGAGTGGAGCACAGAGAGTGAGGGGACATAAAGTGGCAGAAGTCCAGTCCACAGGAGCGCCCTTCTGGAGTCTGGCTCGACTGTGAGGTGCAAATGTAGCCCATCAGGAAGGACCCTGAAAAGTGGTAGACCAGAAGGTGGTGGTGGTGACACCTGAGGAGACAGACAGCAGGCAGGTCTGCAGACAAGAGTCATGGTCAGGTTAGGAGGTCAAACCGGGAATCAGCAGAGACAAGCAATGGTCAAGAACTAGCTGAGATCAAACCGGGAATCAGTAGAGACAAGCCATGGTCAGGAACTAGCAGAGTTCAAACCAGGAATCAGCAGAGACAAGCCATGGTCTGGAACTAGCCGAGATCAAACCGGGAATCAGTAGAGACAAGCCATGGTCAGGAACTAGCAGAGTTCAAACCAGGAATCAGCAGAGACAAGCCATGGTCTGGAACTAGCCGAGATCAAACCGGGAATCAGTAGAGACAAGCCATGGTCAGGAACTAGCAGAGTTCAAACCAGGAATCAGTAGAGACAAGCCATGGTCAGGAACTAGCCAAGATCAAACCGAGAATCAGTAGAGACAAGCCATGGTCAGGAACTAGCCGAGATCAAACCGGGAATCAGTAGAGACAAGCCATGGTCAGGAACTAGCAGAGTTCAAACCAGGAATCAGTAGAGACAAGCCATGGTCAGGAACTAGCCAAGATCAAACCGAGAATCAGTAGAGACAAGCCATGGTCAGGAACTAGCCGAGATCAAACCGGGAATCAGTAGAGACAAGCCATGGTCAGGAACTAGCCAAGATCAAACCGAGAATCAGTAGAGACAAGCCATGGTCAGGAACTAGCAGAGTTCAAACCAGGAATCAGTAGAGACAAGCCATGGTCAGGAACTAGCCAAGATCAAACCGAGAATCAGTAGAGACAAGCCACGGTCAGGAACTAGCCGAGTTCAAACCAGGAATTGGCAGAGACAAGTTGTGGTCTGGAACCAGCCAAGATCAATAAATGAAGAAATACATTTCTTGAATTTCCTAGCCGAGATCAAATCGGGAATCAGCAGAGGCAAGCCATGATCTGGAACTAGCCAAGATCAACCTGGGAATTAGAAGAGACAAGCTGTGGTCAGGAACTAGCCAAAGGTCAAACTGGGAATCAGCAGAGACAAGCCATGGTCTGGAACTAGCCAAGATCAAACTGGGTATCCGCTGAGACAAGCCATGGCCAGGAACTAGCCAAGGCCAAACCGGGAATCAGTAGAGACAAGTCTTGGTCAGGAACTAGAAAAGATAAACCCGGGAATCAGCAGAGACAAGCCATGGTCTGGAAATAGTTGAGATCAAACTGAGAATCAGAAGAGAGAAGCCATGGCACTGGAACTAGCCGATATCAAACTGGGATTCAGCAGAGACAAGCCATGGTACTGGAACAAGCTGAGCTCAATATGGGAATCAGCCGGAATCCATAGAGACAAGGGCAGGATGGGTCAGCAATGGCGGAACAGATCCCAGAAACAGATTCCCGGGTTCAAGTCGCAGGACATCAACTGAAGACCATCCAGCAACCTTCTGGCTCAGCTCTGTTCCTTAAAGTCGATGTACCGTCTGCGACCAACAAGCTGGCTTCACCTTCTCTGCTAGGAATGAGCGAAATCTATTTCACCGAAATCCTTCACTCGTTCATATATGGCGTGCGTCAGGCAAGATGGCCGTGCACAATGGGGTGATGACCGGGGCTCAGAGGACAGGGTCGGGGGCGGGTTCTCACTTATTATTGGCTGTAAGTTGTTCAGAGGTGGAACATCTCACGTTTGTGAGGAACGGAATGGTTGGCGTAACGCGAGTAGATTTATTCCACGAGGCCCTGCGCACTTTTATTGGCTGCGGTCTCAGAGAGCGCTGAGTGTGATAAAGCGTTCATTTTCTCAGCCGCGCAGGGATGCAATCACGCACGGCGATATCGCTGTAATCAAACACAATTGCGATTGTCTTATTTCCTGTGTAATGTGACGGCGGCCGTCTCCCCTGGACGCACCGCGCTCAGGAATGTCCCGTCCTGCTGATTGCTGGTGACATTACAATAAAAGTTGTTTTCGTGATTGTTTCAGCTTTTATAACACAATAGTCATTTTACAGCATTACATAGAGGAGGGGGAGGGGAATGGGGGTGACTGAATGCCATGAGGACAATCATTCCAGCTCCATAGGGTCCTTAGACAGGTCCTCTTCTCATTAAAAGGCAATTATGTTGTCAGTAAGTGAAAGTCGTTTCCGATGTGACATCACAATATAAGTTGGTTTCATTGTTTCAGTTTTCATAACACAATCGTTATGTTCCAGCATTACCTAGAAGGGGGGTGAGTGCCGCGAGGACAATGATTGTAGTTCCATGTGACATTGTGACATTACTGCTGTTGCAATCTCCTTCTGGAGGGGTTATCTGTGCATCAGCAAGCGCAGTCAGCATCCCTGCTGAACAACGGCGGATATGAGACCAATGAGCCCGCGTAGCTTTGCTTGCCGTTTGGTCTGAGCTGAAAGAGACGCCAACCATAGAAATACGGCGCCGGAGCGATTGTACCAGTGCGCCTGAGAAACAATCCGACGGTGCGGCTGGCTGGTCACAGAGGCGAACAGAGACCAGAACGTCTCTGATCCCCTCTATGGCCTTGGAGGACTGGAGCAACGTCATCATTTCCGGGGCGGAAGTAAAACTATACTTTATTTTAAAGCAAAAAAAATCCAATTTAGTTTTTTTTTTTTATCTTTTGCTTTTAAAGGTAAAGAAGAGATTTGGGGTGTTATCGATCCCTCAATAAAGAGGACCTGTCACCCTCACTTCTATTACAAGGAATAAAAGTGATTAAAAAAAAATAATGAAAGGGAAAGTGTAAAAAGAAAAGAAATAACATTTTTGAAAAGCGCAGAAGCAAAAAGCCAACGCATACGTAAGTCGCGCCCGCCTATGTAAATGGCGTTCGCACCACGCGTGTGAGGTATCGCCGTGAACGTTAGAGCGAGAGCGATAATTCTAGCGCTAGACCTCCTCTGCAGCTCTAAACTGGTAACCTGTAAAAAATTTTTAGAGCGTCACCTATGGAGATTTTTAACCACTTCAATACAAGACACCCGCCCAGGCCATTTTTCACACTTTGAACGACAATTACGCAGTCTTGTAACATTGTACACATATGACATTTGTATATTTTTCTTCCTACAAATAGAGCTTTCTTTTGGTGGTATTTGATCACTTCTGGGGGGGTTTTTTATTTTTTGCTAAACAAACTAAAAAAGACTGACATTTTTGAAAAAAAAAAAAGTTTTTCTTTGTTTCTGTTATAAAATTTTGTTTTCTCCTTCAAAGATGGGCACTGATGAGGCGACACCGATGGGAACTGATGAGCTGGCACAGCACTATGCAGCACTGATTGCACCGATAGGAGACACTGATGGGCACTAATAGCTAGCACTGATGGGCACTGATAGGCGGCACTGTGCACTAATAGGTGGCACTGATAGGCGGCACTGATGGGTACTAATAGATGTCACTGATAGGCGGCACTGGGCACCGATAAGCAGCACTGATGGGCACTAATAGATGGCACTTTGCTGCACTGATAGGCGGCACTGATGGGCAGCACTGATAAGCGGCACTGATGGGCACTAGTAGATGGCACTGTTAGGTGGCACTGGGCACTGATAGGCGGCACTGATAAGCGGCACTGATGGGCACTAATAGATGGCAATGATGAGGAAGCCCTAATAGTCATTACTAATGGGCACTGATTGGCATTTGTGAAGGGCACTGACAGGCATTATTGATGGGCTTTGATTGGCAATGTGGGCACTAATTGGCATTTTGGTGGGCACTGATTGGCATTTTGGTGGGCACTGGTTGGCATTTTGATAGGCACTAATTGGCATTTTGGTGGGCACCTCTGATGTGAGCTGCACTGATAATGAATGCGCTGATCATCAGCGCAGACCCCCCCCCCTCCGTCAGGAGGGTCCTCGATCGTCTCTCTCTGTCAGCGCGAACCGAGGAAAGCCGTTTACAGACACTTCCTGGTTACCGCTGTCATTGTTCACAGCTGATCACATGGTTAAGAGCCCGCGTCATAGGCTCTTTACCAAGATCGGAGATGTGGTGTGTCAGAGCGACGCACAGCACCACCGATCGCCACACTGCACCCCCCCCCCCCAACCACCAGGGTGCACCCACGAGCGGCCTACCCTGTTGGACTTCATATGACACCCAGTCAGGATAATGGAAATGGAGCCACATTGTGGACGTTAATCCGCAATAGGGCGGGAGGGAAGTGGTTAAGTACTGTAGTTTGGCGCCATTCCACGAGCGTGCGCAAGTTTAAAGCGTGACGTGTTTTGTATCTATTCACTCGTCATAACATCATCTTTTATAGTTTACCAAAATATTGGGGTATATGTTGTAGTTTTTTGTTTTTTTTTCATTATTATTCATCTGTATTTTTATTTTTTTAATTGCACTTGAAAAAACCGCTGCGCGAAAACCGTGTGACTATAAAAAATTGCAATGATCGCCATTTTATTCCATAGGGTCTCTGCTAAAATATATATATAATGTTTGGGGGTTCTAAGTAATTTTAATACTGATTTAAACTTGCAAACAAAAAGTGCCAGAGAAAGCCCGGTCAGCAAGCGGTTATCATTGAAAGTAAAAGGGAATCCCACATTTTGGGTTGTCACCAGAACAGGAATAGAGGGGGAATCATCCAATGGGGACACTGGTTCTGGTGACACCCCGGGATTCCTTCACTTTGGAGGGATTTCCTCCAAAGGAATATCACTTCCTGTTCAGGCTACGGGACAGGAAGTGAAGGAAAATCTCCTCAGTTCTGGTGACAACCACTTTGGAGGGGTTTCCTCTCACTTCCTGTTGTGTCACTGGGGCAGGAAATGAAGGGAAATCTCCCCCAATGGGGACACAGGTGGCAAAAAAAAAACCTGACAGGGGTTATAACATCCAGTGTGCTTCTATTATTAACAATCGCGCCGCTACCGTTTTTGGGCGTCTCACCCGCCTTGAAATGAATGGCCTGCCCTAAAACATGCACAAACGCGTGTTGGCTCAGACGCACCTCGCGGTGTGAACGAGCCTTGAAAGCATAACTAAGCGCAGGAACGCAGATCTCATCTTTTGCAGTTTACCGATCTGTAGATGTGGTGTCTGCATTGGTTTTCTTTTCTTTTTTTCACCTATTGATCCTGCCAGTAACAGACTTCCTATCCTAGGGGTGACAACACTCATTATCTATGGAGGAGCATTGGCGTCACCCCTAGGGCACTACGAACACTTCCCCTTCTCTTCATCTCCATAACATAAGTGGGGGGTGTTCTGTAGTCCACAGAGCTAACCAATAAGAGTGCAGCACAGGGAGTCATCATTTCTCTGGATTTCTGGCAGGATCAACGAGATAGAACAAATCACTTTTAATGGGAGATCTAACAGACGGAAAGGAGACCTGAAAAAAGTGCGAATATGAAAGCAGCGGGGAAA
Organism: Lithobates pipiens; assembly: GCF_037356315.1. Lineage (NCBI taxonomy): Eukaryota > Metazoa > Chordata > Amphibia > Anura > Ranidae > Lithobates > Lithobates pipiens. The sequence goes on from NW_027507785.1 coordinate 335,284,851, forward strand.
ACCCTCTTTTCTGTGCTGCGCCCTGATTGGACGATCACCTGCTGGGGCACTTCTTCACCGCCCCTCAGAAATAACATGGAAATAAAAGAACTCGTCGACCGGGAGTTTGCTGAACGCTGGGAGCATTGTGCGTTGCCTGCGGACGGTAATCACGGTTGCCATGGTAACGCAGCACTCCACAAACACATTTTGTTCCAAAAAAAAAAAAAACCCGGCAGAAATGTTTGCGCTGATCGTCCTTCCCAGACTGCAGAGCGTCCGAGATCGACGGGAGAGGCGCCGCCGTCCGCCGCTTCCCACGGCCAGTAACAGGGGATGTCATTACCTGGAAGGGGGGGGGATGGGGGGGTCAGGTGACTGATATAGAATCGGAGGGCGTTTGCTTTATTCTTGTCGCCGTGTTTCCGTGTTTTATATTTGTTACTTTGTGTTTACATTATAATATATATATATACAGTATATGGCATTTGTTACTATGTATAGACAGTAATTATATAGATCGGAGGAGGGGGGAGGGACGTGTCCAATCATTGGGTGCAGATCCTCGGCTTCCAGCTTTGTAGGACTGCACAGTGATTGGCTGTTCCACTCATTTAGGGGTAAGCTGAGCACACACTATACAATCTGATTGTACAAACGCCTTCAGATCCGCCATCAGCCAATCGGACAGATTGGATACGTTTGTCCTCACTTGTCATAGGGCCAATTCACACCAATTGCGGTTGAGGATCCTATGGTGGTCACCGCGCCCCGCTGCACCCCGTCATACCAGGGTGGTGACACCGGCAAGCCGACCAGCCAGGGAACCCTAATGAATGAAAGTCGTCACCCCCCCCCGGGGAGATTACTCAGAGATCGGATATCCACCCCACCAATGTCCGCAGCATGGGGGGGGGGTTCACTCTTCATCTGTGGGAGGCGCTGGGGTAGGTTTAGTACCACCCCTGACACCAATGGGCGGGGACTATTCTCAATCAAAGGGGGGCAGTACATTGCCCCACTGACACCCAGAAATTGGAAACTATTCTTCCTCAGGAATCCATGCTTTACCTGACACCAATGAATTGGGGGGCTATTCTCCCACTGACACCAATGAATTGGGGGGCTATTCTCCCACTGACACCAATGAATTGGGGGGCTATTCTCCCACTGACACCAATAAATTGGGGGGCTATTCTCCCACTGAGACCAATGAATGCGAGGGCTATTCTCCCACTGACACCAATAAATTGGGGGGCTATTCTCCCACTGACACCAATGAATGTGGGGTCTATTCTCCCACTGACACCAATGAATGCGGGGGCTATTCTCCCACTGACACCAATAAATTGGGGGGCTATTCTCCCACTGACACCAATGAATTGGGGGGCTATTCTCCCACTGACACCAATAAATTGGGGGGCTATTCTCCCACTGAGACCAATGAATGCGAGGGCTATTCTCCCACTGACACCAATAAATTGGGGGGCTATTCTCCCACTGACACCAATGAATGTGGGGGCTATTCTCCCACTGACACCAATGAATGCGGGGGCTATTCTCCCACTGACACTAATGAATGTGGGGGCTATTCTCCCACTGACACCAATGAATGCGGGGGCTATTCTCCCACTGACACCAATGAATGCGGGGGCTATTCTCCCACTGACACCAATGAATGCGGGGGCTATTCTCCCACTGACACCAATGAATGCGGGGGCTATTCTCCCACTGACACCAATGAATGTGGGGGCTATTCTCCCACTGACACCAATGAATGTGGGGGCTATTCTCCCACTGACACCAATGAATGTGGGGGCTATTCTCCCACTGACACCAATGAATTGTGGGGCTATTCTCCCATTGGTACCAATAACTGAAGTGATCTATTCTCCCACTGAGGGCATTGCATTATACCATTGGCACCAATAATTTGGAAGCTCTTCTTCCTCAGGGGCCATGCTTTAACCCAGCTGACACCAATGAATTGTGGGGCTATTCTCCCACTGACACCAATACTTTAGCCACAGGGGGCCCACTGACACCAATTAATTGGGAGGCTATTCATATTGCTTTCTAGCTCCCTTGTTACCTCCTCTCATGCTCGCCTTCAAGACTTCTCCAGAGCCTCTCCCTTCCTCTGGAACTCCCTGCCCCAGGATATCCAATCAGCCCCTACCCTGTCCACCTTTAAGAGTTCCCTGAAAACTCATTTATTCAGAGAAGCCGATCCCATCCCCCACCTAACTGTCCCCGAGCCCCCCCATCAAATCATTCTCTGCAGCTATTACCTTTTGTACCACCACCCCCTCCCTTTAGAATGTAAGCTCTACGAGCCGGGGGCCCTCCTGTACCTTTTGTATTGTACTGTAATTGTGTTGTCCCCCCTATACATTGTAAAGTGCTGCGTAAACTGTTGGTGCTATATAAATTGTTAATAATAATAATAATAATTTAGGGGGCCATGCTTTAGCTGACACTGAATTGGGGGCTATTCTCCAATTGACAACAATAATTTGGGGGCTATTCTCCCAATGACACCATATATTTGTGGGGCTTTTCTCTTACTGAGGGCCGTGCATTCTCCCACTCACACCAATGACGGGGTTTATTTTTACACGCACCGACTCCAATAATAGAAGTGTCCTCCTGACCCCCGCACCCCATTGTACACGACACCCAGTGATCTCTAGAGTCCCGATGAAGGTCGGCTCGCTCTTCTCTCTCCATCTATAGGGAGTGCGGAAAATCAGACAGAAGGGAAGTCTCCTGTCTGATCCTTTGTGGTGAGGATGATAAGTCGGCATCAGTCACCTGTGCCCAGGTATTAGGGAGGTGTTAGTGGAGTGTGGTGGGTGTAATGTGAGTACACCCCCAATCTGTGTATCTAAGTCCACCCCTCCCCCCCCCCCCGTCTCTCTAGGGAGGTGCAGTACTATGGGATGTGTTCAGTAATATTGTGATTTGGATTGAACACATGGATGGTTACATTGTATCGTGTGGTTACATTGTATCGTGTGGTTACATTGTATCGTGTGGTTACATTGTATCGCGTGGTTACATTGTATAGTGTGGTTACATTGTATCGCGTGGTTACATTGTATAGTGTGGTTACATTGTATCGCGTGGTTACATTGTATAGTGTGGTTACATTGTATCGCGTGGTTACATTGTATAGTGTGGTTACATTGTATCGCGTGGTTACATTGTATAGTGTGGTTACATTGTATCGCGTGGTTACATTGTATCGCGTGGTTACATTGTATAGTGTGGTTACATTGTATAGTGTGGTTACATTGTATCGTGTGGTTACATTGTATCGTGTGGTTGCAGTTTGTTAACCACTCACCTGCCGGGGCAATTTTTTTCATTTGTTTGCAAGGAATTACTGTAAACCCCCCAAGAAGTCGATATTTTCTGAAAGCGGAGGCCCTGGAGAATACAATGGTGGTAGTTGCAGCTTTTAATGGGCCTCTATATTTGTGAAGCTGTTTATCAAATGTGTATTTTTTGGGGGAAATAATACACTAAAATGAATTTTAGTGCCAACAAAACACAAAAAGACACCCAACTCTTTGCTAAAATATAAAAGATTGAGTTTTAAGGAGTAAATGGACACCAAACATGTCTTACAATTGCACAAGCCCACCGAATCGCAAAAAAAAACGACGGTATCGTGATAGGCAACACTTTAACCCCTTCAATATCAGCTTTCAGCGCTGTCACACTTTGAATGACAATTACGCGGTCATGTGACACTACATATAGGACAATTTTATCATTTCTTTCACCCAAATAGAACTTTCAAATACCCCTCAAATCACCTCTCAGTAAAATACCCCCCAAATCACCCCCCCCCCAGTACAAATACCCCCCAAATCACCCCCCAGTACAAATACCCCTCAAATCACCTCTCAGTAAAATACCCCCCAAATCACCCCCAATACAAATACCCTCCAAATCACCCCCAATACAAATACTCCCCAAATCACTCCCCAGTACAAATACCCCTCAAATCACCCCCCCAGTACAAATATCCCCCAAATCACCCCCAATACAAATACCCCCCAAATCACCCCCAAGTACAAATACCCCCCAAATCACTCCCCAGTACAAATACCCCCCAAAATCATTCCCCAGTACAAATACCCCTCAAATCACCTCTCAGTAAAATACCCCTCAAATCACCCCCCAGTACAAATACCCCCCAAATCACCCCCCAATACAAATACCCCCAAAATCACTCCCCAGTACAAATACCCCCCAAATCACCCCCCAGTACAAATACCCCCCAAATCACTCCCCAGTACAAATACCCCTCAAATCACCCCCCAGTACAAATACCCCTCGGTAAAATACCCCCCAAATAAACCCCCAGTACAAATACCCCTCAAATCACCCCCTGGTAAAAATACCCCTCAAATCACCCCCAGTACAAATACCCCTCAAATCACCTCTCAATAAAATACCCCCCAAATCACCCCCCAGTACAAATACCACCCAAATCACCCACCAGTACAAATACCCCTCAAATCACCTCTTAGTAAAATACCCCTCAAATCACCCCTTTTTGAAAAGTAGACAGTCCAAGGTGTTTAGTAAGAGGCATGGCGAGTTTTATTTTTTTTTAAGTTTTTTTGTCACAATTTTTTGGAAATAAAGAAAAAAAAATGCTTTGATAATATATATATATTTTTACATCTCTAATCCCATTGGTGGAGATTTTCTATGTCCGTCTTGCTGGTCTCTGAATGACTTCGGCACATTTGAGGCGTAGAAGTGGATCGGCTCCCGGGCTGCAGGAAATAATAAGAATTGTGTATGGTGATGTGAAGGTGGTGGCGGGCTTGTATGGTCGGGGAGTGACACGTGTAATACGGAATTCCCCTTCTATTCCAGTACAGAGGTGAAGGTGTCAGGTGATCGCGCCGTGTGACCGACCGCCCAGCCGCTCTCCACCGCCGTACAAACCGAACCCGAGATATATATATATATATATATATATGTGATCCATTTATACCGCCGATCACGTCTCTCACCTTTACGCTCCCAGCCTTTCATTTCCTGTCTGCGGATGTTCTGAGCGAATCGTATCAGAGATGAGATCAGTGCGATTGTGTCTTTAATAAAATCCCTGACACCTGACAAAAACTTTAAGATTCATTTTGCTTTCCCTGTCCCCCCCTCCCCCCCTCCCAATGCTAACAAAACTTTTATATAAAACTTTTCCATTTTCATTACAGTCATCACCGAGTCTCTGCGCTTCTCTATGCAATGCAGGCAGATCATGGCTGGTGGGAGGGGCCTGCAGGGGGCAGATCATGGCTGGTGGGAGGGGCCAGCAGGGGGCAGATCATGGCTGGTGGGAGGGGCCTGCAGGGGGCAGATCATGGCTGGTGGGAGGGGCCTGCAGAGGCAGATCATATCTGGTGGGAGGGGCCAGCAGGGGGCAGATCATGGCTGGTGGGAGGGGCCTGCAGGGGCAGATCATGTCTGGTGGGAGGGACCGGCAGGGGGCAGATTATGTCTGGTGGGAGGGGCCTGCAGGGGCAGATCATGTCTGGTGGGAGGGGCCAGCAGGGGGCAGATCATGGCTGGTGGGAGGGGCCTGCAGGGGCAGATCATATCTGGTGGGAGGGGCCTGCAGGGGGCAGATCATGGCTGGTGGGAGGGGCCTGCAGGGGCAGATCATGTCTGGTGGGAGGGGCCGGCAGGGGGCAGATTATGTCTGGTGGGAGGGGCCTGCAGGGGCAGATCATGTCTGGTGGGAGGGGCCTGCAAGGGCAGATCATATCTGGTGGGAGGGGCCTGCAGGGGGCAGATCATGGCTGGTGGGAGGGGCAGATCATGTCTGGTGGGAGGGGCCGGCAGGGGGCAGATCATGTCTGGTGGGAGGGGCCGGTAGGGGGCAGATCATGTCTGGTGGGAGAGGCCGGCAGGGGGCAGATCATGGCTGGTGGGAGGGGCCAGCAGGGGACAGATCGTGGCTGGTGGGAAGGGCCTGCAGGGGGCTGCACAGAGATTCCTGAAAACATCCCAGCCCCTGGTCTCAGTACTCCTATATCAAACTGCTTTGATGGGTGGGTGTCAGTCTGGAGGAGTGGGCAGTCTTAGGCAGGCTGTATTTGCATAGGTAACGCCCACATGTGATGCTGAGCTTCAATAAATGAAAGGGGCGGGGCCAGGGACAGTCAGGCTGGGGAGGAAAGTGCTAGATGATGCTGGACGTCCTCCAGCCAGGTAATGAGGCGGGGCTCTATCTGACTTGCTGCAGCTTCTAATGCACATGGTGAGAAGCTCACAGTGTGCGGTGATATCAGAGGAAGACGTTTCAGTCCAGCGGAGGAGACGCTACACTTCGGAGGGCGGAAGGAGGATGTAAGATAAACGTTTGTCTTTATTTGACTAGAAAGGAAGATATGGAGGGCATCGTGCAGCAGGCCTGGATCTGGGGGGTGCTGGGGGGCTGTGCCCCTCCCCCTAGATTTTAGTTGTGCCCCTCCCCCTCCCATGTTTCTGAGAGAGTATCCACCAATCCATGACCAAATCTGATGGGGACTCCTGATGTAAGGGGGGACTCTGATGGGTACACCTGATTTAGTAGGGGATTCTGATGGTGACATCTGATGTAAGGGGGGATTCTGATGTAAGGGGGATTCTGATGGTGACATCTGATGTAAGGGGGGACTCTGATGTAAGGGGGATTCTGATGGTGACATCTGATGTAAGGGGGGATTCTGATGTAAGGGGGATTCTGATGGTGACATCTGATGTAAGGGGGGACTCTGATGTAAGGGGGATTCTGATGGTGACATCTGATGTAAGGGGGGACTCTGATGGGGATATCTGATGTAAGGGGGTACTCTGATGGGGACATCTGATGTAAGGGGGTACTCTGATGGGGACATCTGATGTAAGGAGGGACTCTGATGTAAGGGGGGATTCTGATGGTGACATCTGATGTAAGGGGGGACTCTGATGGGGATATCTGATGTAAGGGGGTACTCTGATGGGGACATCTGATGTAAGGAGGGACTCTAATGTAAGGGGGGATTCTGATGGTGACATCTGATGTAAGGGGGGATTCTGATGTAAGGGGGGACTCTGATGGGGACATCTGATGTAAGGGGGGACTCTGATGGTGACATCTGATGTAAGGGGGGACTCTGATAGGGACATCTGATGTAAGGGGGGACTCTGATGGGGACATCTGATGTAAGGGGGATTCTGATGGTGACATCTGATGTAAGCGGGGACTCTGATGTAAGGGGGGATTCTGATGGGGACATCTGATGTAAGGGGGGACTCTGATAGGGACATCTGATGTAAGGGGGGATTGTGATGAAAGGGGGGACTCTGATAGGGACATCTGATGTAAGGGGGGACTCTGATGGGGACATCTGATGTAAGGGGGATTCTGATGGTGACATCTGATGTAAGCGGGGACTCTGATGTAAGGGGGGATTCTGATGGGGACATCTGATGTAAGGGGGGACTCTGATAGGGACATCTGATGTAAGGGGGGATTGTGATGAAAGGGGGGACTCTGATAGGGACATCTGATGTAAGGGGGGACTCTGATGATGACATCTGATGTAAGGGGGGACTCTGATGGATATTAGATCGGTAGTATTAATTTAGTTGATGTGAATATTTTAGTGGAGAAAATGAAGAGTGGTGTAGAGTGTCAGCTCTGTGTCCCCATCGGTCTGGTCTTTCTCTGGTGACACGGTGGGATTTCCTCCTCCTCATTGTTGTGGTTGGGGACGGTGTGCTGATCACATGACTGCGGACACATGGAGGGCGTCTGATAGGATGTGGGAGTGCGGTGCTATGATTGGGGATCCAGACACTTTTGGCGGGCGGCGGTGCGGAGTCTCCGGTATTCCGGGATTGGGACATTCTGGTCTTTCTACTTCCTGATAGGCGGCTTGTGGTGTCCCTCTGCAGCCCCATCCTCCAATCAGCTGATGAGGAAATACAGTAGAATAGAATATAACATAATACAATGTAACCACTAAAGGTTGGAAGATGGAAGATGGGAAAGGTGAAGGATACAGCAGAGCTCAATACAGAGACCTTTATATGGATAGAGAAGGAACGTCCCCCCCACATATGTAGTCTGCTCCACCTTTATATGGATAGAGGAGGAACGTCCCCCCCACATATGTAGTCTGCTCCACCTTTATATGGATAGAGGAGGAACGTCCCCCCCACATATGTAGTCTGCTCCACCTTTATATGGATAGAGAAGGAACGTCCCCCCCACATATGTAGTCTGCTCCACCTTTATATGGATAGAGAAGGAACGTCCCCCCACATATGTAGTCTGCTCCACCTTTATATGGATAGAGAAGGAACGTCCCCCCACATATGTAGTCTGCTCCACCTTTATATGGATAGAGAAGGAACGTCCCCCCACATATGTAGTCTGCTCCACCTTTATATGGATAGAGAAGGAACGTCCCCCCCACATATGTAGTCTGCTCCACCTTTATATGGATAGAGAAGGAACGCCCCCCCACATATGTAGTCTGCTCCACCTTTATATGGATAGAGAAGGAACATCCCCCCACATATGTAGTCTGCTCCACCTTTATATGGATAGAGAAGGAACATCCCCCCACATATGTAGTCTGCTCCACCTTTATATGAATAGAGAAGGAACGTCCCCCCCCACATATGTAGTCTGCTCCACCTTTATATGGATAGAGAAGGAACGTCCCCCCCACATATGTAGTCTGCTCCACCTTTATATGGATAGAGAAGGAACATCCCCCCACATATGTAGTCTGCTCCACCTTTATATGGATAGAGGAGGAACGTCCCCCCCACATATGTAATCTGCTCCACCTTTATATGGATAGAGAAGGAACGTCCCCCCACATATGTAGTCTGCTCCACCTTTATATGGATAGAGAAGGAACGCCCCCCCACATATGTAGTCTGCTCCACCTTTATATGGATAGAGAAGGAACGTCCCCCCACATATGTAGTCTGCTCCACCTTTATATGGATAGAGAAGGAACATCCCCCCACATATGTAGTCTGCTCCACCTTTATATGGATAGAGAAGGAACGTCCCCCCCACATATGTAGTCTGCTCCACCTTTATATGGATAGAGAAGGAACGTCCCCCCCACATATGTAGTCTGCTCCACCTTTATATGGATAGAGAAGGAACGTCCCCCCACATATGTAGTCTGCTCCACCTTTATATGGATAGAGAAGGAACGTCCCCCCACATATGTAGTCTGCTCCACCTTTACATGGATAGAGAAGGAACGTCCCCCCCACATATGTAGTCTGCTCCACCTTTATATGGATAGAGAAGGAACATCCCCCCACATATGTAGTCTGCTCCACCTTTATATGGATAGAGGAGGAACGTCCCCCCCCACATATGTAATCTGCTCCACCTTTATATGGATAGAGAAGGAACGTCCCCCCCACATATGTAGTCTGCTCCACCTTTATATGGATAGAGAAGGAACGTCCCCCCCACATATGTAGTCTGCTCCACCTTTATATGGATAGAGGAGGAACGTCCCCCCCACATATGTAGTCTGCTCCACCTTTATATGGATAGAGAAGGAACGTCCCCCCACATATGTAGTCTGCTCCACCTTTATATGGATAGAGAAGGAACGTCCCCCCCCACATATGTAGTCTGCTCCACCTTTATATGGATAGAGAAGGAACGTCCCCCCCACATATGTAGTCTGCTCCACCTTTATATGGATAGAGAAGGAACGCCCCCCCACATATGTAGTCTGCTCCACCTTTATATGGATAGAGAAGGAACGCCCCCCCACATATGTAGTCTGCTCCACCTTTATATAGATAGAGAAGAAACGTCCCCCCTACATATGTAGTCTGCTCCACCTTTATATGGATAGAGAAGGAACGTCCCCCCCACATATGTAGTCTGCTCAACCTTTATATGGATAGAGAAGGAACGTCCCCCCCACATATGTAGTCTGCTCCACCTTTATATAGATAGAGAAGAAACGTCCCCCCTACATATGTAGTCTGCTCCACCTTTATATGGATAGAGAAGGAACGTCCCCCCCACATATGTAGTCTGCTCAACCTTTATATGGATAGAGAAGGAACGTCCCCCCACATATGTAGTCTGCTCAACCTTTATATGGATAGAGAAGGAACGTCCCCCCCACATATGTAGTCTGCTCAACCTTTATATGGATAGAGAAGGAACGCCCCCCCACATATGTAGTCTGCTCCACCTTTATATGGATAGAGAAGGAACGCCCCCCCACATATGTAGTCTGCTCCACCTTTATATAGATAGAGAAGAAACGTCCCCCCTACATATGTAGTCTGCTCCACCTTTATATGGATAGAGAAGGAACGTCCCCCCCACATATGTAGTCTGCTCAACCTTTATATGGATAGAGAAGGAACGTCCCCCCCACATATGTAGTCTGCTCCACCTTTATATAGATAGAGAAGAAACGTCCCCCCTACATATGTAGTCTGCTCCACCTTTATATGGATAGAGAAGGAACGTCCCCCCCACATATGTAGTCTGCTCAACCTTTATATGGATAGAGAAGGAACGTCCCCCCACATATGTAGTCTGCTCAACCTTTATATGGATAGAGAAGGAACGTCCCCCCACATATGTAGTCTGCTCAACCTTTATATGGATAGAGAAGGAACGTCCCCCCCACATATGTAGTCTGCTCAACCTTTATATGGATAGAGAAGGAACGTCCCCCCACATATGTAGTCTGCTCAACCTTTATATGGATAGAGAAGGAACGTCCCCCCCACATATGTAGTCTGCTCCACCTTTATATGGATAGAGAAGGAACGTCCCCCCACATATGTAGTCTGCTCCACCTTTATATGGATAGAGAAGGAACGTCCCCCCCACATATGTAGTCTGCTCCACCTTTATATGGATAGAGAAGGAACGTCCCCCCCCACATATGTAGTCTGCTCCACCTTTATATGGATAGAGAAGGAACGCCCCCCCACATATGTAGTCTGCTCCACCTTTATATGGATAGAGAAGGAACGTCCCCCCCCCACATATGTAGTCTGCTCCACCTTTATATGGATAGAGAAGGAACGTCCCCCCACATATGTAGTCTGCTCCACCTTTATATGGATAGAGAAGGAACGTCCCCCCACATATGTAGTCTGCTCCACCTTTATATGGATAGAGAAGGAACGTCCCCCCACATATGTAGTCTGCTCCACCTTTATATGGATAGAGAAGGAACATCCCCCCACATATGTAGTCTGCTCCACCTTTATATGGATAGAGAAGGAACGTCCCCCCCACATATGTAGTCTGCTCCACCTTTATATAGATAGAGAAGGAACGTCCCCCCACATATGTAGTCTGCTCCACCTTTATATAGATAGAGGAGGAACGTCCCCCCCACATATGTAATCTGCTCCACCTTTATATGGATAGAGAAGGAACGTCCCCCCCACATATGTAGTCTGCTCCACCTTTATATGGATAGAGAAGGAACGTCCCCCCCACATATGTAGTCTGCTCCACCTTTATATGGATAGAGGAGGAACGTCCCCCCCACATATGTAGTCTGCTCCACCTTTATATGGATAGAGAAGGAACGCCCCCCCACATATGTAGTCTGCTCCACCTTTATATGGATAGAGGAGGAACGTCCCCCCCACATATGTAGTCTGCTCCACCTTTATATTGATAGAGGAGGAACGTCCCCCCACATATGTAGTCTGCTCCACCTTTATATGGATAGAGGAGGAACGTCCCCCCACATATGTAGTCTGCTCCACCTTTATATAGATAGAGGAGGAACGTCCCCCCCACATATGTAGTCTGCTCCACCTTTATATAGATAGAGAAGGAATGTCCCCCCACATATGTAGTCTGCTCCACCTTTATATAGATAGAGAAGGAACGTCCCCCCCACATATGTAGTCTGCTCCACCTTTATATGGATAGAGAAGGAACGTCCCCCCACATATGTAGTCTGCTCCACCTTTATATGGATAGAGAAGGAACATCCCCCCACATATGTAGTCTGCTCCACCTTTATATGGATAGAGAAGGAACGTCCCCCCCACATATGTAGTCTGCTCCACCTTTATATGGATAGAGAAGGAACGTCCCCCCACATATGTAGTCTGCTCCACCTTTATATGGATAGAGAAGGAACGTCCCCCCCACATATGTAGTCTGCTCCACCTTTATATGGATAGAGAAGGAACGCCCCCCCACATATGTAGTCTGCTCCACCTTTATATAGATAGAGAAGGAACGTCCCCCCACATATGTAGTCTGCTCCACCTTTATATGGATAGAGAAGGAACGTCCCCCCCACATATGTAGTCTGCTCCACCTTTATATGGATAGAGAAGGAACGTCCCCCCACATATGTAGTCTGCTCCACCTTTACATGGATAGAGAAGGAACGTCCCCCCACATATGTAATCTGCTCCACCTTTATATGGATAGAGAAGGAACGTCCCCCCCACATATGTAGTCTGCTCCACCTTTATATGGATAGAGAAGGAACGTCCCCCCCACATATGTAGTCTGCTCCACCTTTATATGGATAGAGAAGGAACATCCCCCCACATATGTAGTCTGCTCCACCTTTATATAGATAGAGAAGGAACGTCCCCCCCACATATGTAGTCTGCTCCACCTTTATATGGATAGAGAAGGAACGTCCCCCCACATATGTAGTCTGCTCCACCTTTATATGGATAGAGAAGGAACGTCCCCCCCACATATGTAGTCTGCTCCACCTTTATATGGATAGAGAAGGAACGTCCCCCCACATATGTAGTCTGCTCCACCTTTATATGGATAGAGAAGGAACGTCCCCCCCACATATGTAGTCTGCTCCACCTTTATATGGATAGAGAAGGAACGTCCCCCCCACATATGTAGTCTGCTCCACCTTTATATGGATAGAGAAGGAACGTCCCCCCCACATATGTAGTCTGCTCCACCTTTATATGGATAGAGAAGGAACGTCCCCCCACATATGTAGTCTGCTCCACCTTTATATGGATAGAGAAGGAACGTCCCCCCCACATATGTAATCTGCTCCACCTTTATATGGATAGAGAAGGAACGTCCCCCCCACATATGTAGTCTGCTCCACCTTTATATGGATAGAGAAGGAACGTCCCCCCCCACATATGTAGTCTGCTCCACCTTTATATGGATAGAGAAGGAACGTCCCCCCACATATGTAGTCTGCTCCACCTTTATATGGATAGAGAAGGAACGTCCCCCCCACATATGTAGTCTGCTCCACCTTTATATGGATAGAGAAGGAACGTCCCCCCCACATATGTAGTCTGCTCCACCTTTATATGGATAGAGAAGGAACGTCCCCCCCACATATGTAGTCTGCTCCACCTTTATATGGATAGAGAAGGAACGTCCCCCCCACATATGTAGTCTGCTCCACCTTTATATGGATAGAGAAGGAACGTCCCCCCCACATATGTAGTCTGCTCCACCTTTATATGGATAGAGAAGGAACGTCCCCCCCACATATGTAGTCTGCTCCACCTTTATATGGATAGAGAAGGAACGTCCCCCCCACATATGTAGTCTGCTCCACCTTTATATGGATAGAGAAGGAACGTCCCCCCCACATATGTAGTCTGCTCCACCTTTATATGGATAGAGAAGGAACGTCCCCCCCACATATGTAGTCTGCTCCACCTTTATATGGATAGAGGAGGAACGTCCCCCCCACATATGTAGTCTGCTCCACCTTTATATGGATAGAGAAGGAACGCCCCCCCACATATGTAGTCTGCTCCACCTTTATATGGATAGAGAAGGAACATCCCCCCACATATGTAGTCTGCTCCACCTTTATATAGATAGAGAAGGAACGTCCCCCCCACATATGTAGTCTGCTCCACCTTTATATGGATAGAGAAGGAACGTCCCCCCACATATGTAGTCTGCTCCACCTTTATATGGATAGAGAAGGAACATCACCCCACATATGTAGTCTGCTCCACCTTTATATAGATAGAGAAGGAACGTCCCCCCCACATATGTAGTCTGCTCCACCTTTATATGGATAGAGAAGGAACGTCCCCCCCACATATGTAGTCTGCTCCACCTTTATATGGATAGAGAAGGAACGTCCCCCCACATATGTAGTCTGCTCCACCTTTATATGGATAGAGAAGGAACATCACCCCACATATGTAGTCTGCTCCACCTTTATATAGATAGAGAAGGAACGTCCCCCCCACATATGTAGTCTGCTCCACCTTTATATGGATAGAGAAGGAACGTCCCCCCCACATATGTAGTCTGCTCCACCTTTATATAGATAGAGAAGGAACGTCCCCCCACATATGTAGTCTGCTCCACCTTTATATGGATAGAGAAGGAACGTCCCCCCCACATATGTAGTCTGCTCCACCTTTATATAGATAGAGAAGGAACGTCCCCCCACATATGTAGTCTGCTCCACCTTTATATGGATAGAGGAGGAACGTCCCCCCCACATATGTAGTCTGCTCCACCTTTATATGGATAGAGAAGGAACGCCCCCCCACATATGTAGTCTGCTCCACCTTTATATGGATAGAGAAGGAACATCCCCCCACATATGTAGTCTGCTCCACCTTTATATAGATAGAGAAGGAACGTCCCCCCCACATATGTAGTCTGCTCCACCTTTATATGGATAGAGAAGGAACGTCCCCCCCACATATGTAGTCTGCTCCACCTTTATATAGATAGAGAAGGAACGTCCCCCCACATATGTAGTCTGCTCCACCTTTATATGGATAGAGGAGGAACGTCCCCCCACATATGTAGTCTGCTCCACCTTTATATGGATAGAGGAGGAACGTCCCCCCCACATATGTAGTCTGCTCCACCTTTATATGGATAGAGAAGGAACGCCCCCCCACATATGTAGTCTGCTCCACCTTTATATGGATAGAGAAGGAACGTCCCCCCACATATGTAGTCTGCTCCACCTTTATATGGATAGAGAAGGAACATCCCCCCACATATGTAGTCTGCTCCACCTTTATATGGATAGAGAAGGAACATCCCCCCACATATGTAGTCTGCTCCACCTTTATATGGATAGAGAAGGAACGCCCCCCCACATATGTAGTCTGCTCCACCTTTATATGGATAGAGAAGGAACGTCCCCCCACATATGTAGTCTGCTCCACCTTTATATGGATAGAGAAGGAACATCCCCCCACATATGTAGTCTGCTCCACCTTTATATAGATAGAGAAGGAACGTCCCCCCCACATATGTAGTCTGCTCCACCTTTATATAGATAGAGAAGGAACGTCCCCCCCACATATGTAGTCTGCTCCACCTTTATATAGATAGAGAAGGAACGTCCCCCCCACATATGTAGTCTGCTCCACCTTTATATGGATAGAGAAGGAACGTCCCCCCCACATATGTAGTCTGCTCCACCTTTATATGGATAGAGAAGGAACATCCCCCCACATATGTAGTCTGCTCCACCTTTATATAGATAGAGAAGGAACGTCCCCCCCACATATGTAGTCTGCTCCACCTTTATATGGATAGAGAAGGAACATCCCCCCACATATGTAGTCTGCTCCACCTTTATATAGATAGAGAAGGAACGTCCCCCCCACATATGTAGTCTGCTCCACCTTTATATGGATAGAGAAGGAACGTCCCCCCCACATATGTAGTCTGCTCCACCTTTATATAGATAGAGAAGGAACGTCCCCCCCACATATGTAGTCTGCTCCACCTTTATATAGATAGAGAAGGAACGTCCCCCCACATATGTAGTCTGCTCCATCTTTATATGGATAGAGAAGGAACGTCCCCCCCACATATGTAGTCTGCTCCACCTTTATATGGATAGAGAAGGAATGCCCCCCCACATATGTAGTCTGCTCCACCTTTATATGGATAGAGAAGGAACGTCCCCCCACATATGTAGTCTGCTCCACCTTTATATAGATAGAGAAGGAACGTCCCCCCACATATGTAGTCTGCTCCACCTTTATATGGATAGAGAAGGAACGTCCCCCCACATATGTAGTCTGCTCCACCTTTACATGGATAGAGAAGGAACGTCCCCCCCACATATGTAGTCTGCTCCACCTTTATATGGATAGAGGAGGAACGTCCCCCCAACATATGTAGTCTGCTCCACCTTTATATGGATAGAGAAGGAACGTCCCCCCACATATGTAGTCTGCTCCACCTTTATATGGATAGGGCCCATGCTCCGCACTGAGCTGCATTGGTGGAAGAGGCGCGTTGCTCGTGCGCGGGGTGGAAGGGGTAATTATATAAGTCGATGGGTTTTTCTAACTCTCTCTCCTTATTCATTTGTTCTGGAAGCCTCAGAGACGTCCCGGGTGGCTGATATTTGGCTCCAGGTCCATCTTTGTCCTTCGCTCGGCGCGTTTCTCCGTCCCGTCCTTCTCCCCTACAGGGACTGGAATGTTTGGCACCTCGCGGTCCCATCTGGACCTCTGCGCTCGGCTCGCCTCGTACGTTTGATGTGCGTCCAGCTCTGTCCATCCGCGGGGAAGGTCGCAGCCTCCCGTACAATCCCGCCTTTCACATCTTGTCCCTACATTGTGCCTTCAGGTGGCCCCAGAGCCCCAGGGGAGGATTATCCCTCTTTTCTCCGCTCGCCGTGTTTGGATGAAGAAGTCGGCGTTGCTTGTAGGAATGTTCTTTGTTGTCTCTGTCCCCGGCGCCCCCCCCATGTGTGTCAGCTGCCCCCCCCCCCATGTGTGTCAGCTGCCCCCCCCCCCCATGTGTGTCAGCTGCCTCCCCCCCCCCCGGCCGCTATTGTCCTCCTGCCAATTTTGGGGATGTCTTAGTCACATCTTTCCGAGGATTTGGGTTGTTTGTGAGCCCCCTGATGCTGGCATTGTACCCCAGACACAGCGGCCCTCCCTGACACCGGTGACACTCGTCTGCCGGGAATCTGGTGGAAGAACCAGCAGGCTGTCCCCCCCGCCCAACCCCCCCCCCCGCTGTCCCCCCCAAACTCAAGTCAAGAAAGGGTCTTGTAGGAAATTTTTCTATCTATCTACTTAAACAATTAATGGGGTCAACTGAGTGCAAGGCAGGTGGGTTGGCATTTTGAGGGTTAAAACAGACAGTGAGGAGGTGACATCTCGCCCGTTCGATGTCTGTCAAACGCTCTCTGAAAAGTGATCCACCGCGGATTGCTTTTCAGAGGGGCCACAGTATAGCCGCATGCCTAAATGAGCCCTAAGAATCAAGTCATGAAAGTGGTTGTTCACCCTCCATATGCCCAGCGAGGTGATTGACCTCCGGTGACACACAGAGATGAAGCCAATCCTCTTGCATAAGTTGCACCTGTTTATCTGCAGCCCTCTCGTCTCCAGAGCCATTCAATGGGCTAAATGATGAAGCTTGTCTGAGAGTTCAGAACAAAAGGGGGGCGGAGAGCTGAAATGAGGAGAGGTCTGAGAGCTGATTGGAGGGAAAGGACACCCCCCTCCCCCCAGTGCAGGTCATCTAAAACTCAGGGCGAACATGCTAAATTGCGCCCCCCCCCAAGATGTATGAGCATTATGTGCCAGCAAACACACCCCCCCCCCCCGGAAAAAAAAAAACAATCGCTAATCTGCATGCTTACCCCCAAACCATAAATTCCCTTTCCTCCCAATAAAAACATGCCCCCTGTTGAAATCCCCTTCCTGGCACAAATCTTTGCCCCCCCCTGTCCCCGAAAAAAATTCCCCTCTCTCCTAGTACAATCCTCTACCCCTCTAATTTCCCCCCTGAGCACAAATCCTTTCCCCCCCACTCTATTCCCCCTCCTCCTCCCAGCAGAAATTCTCCCCAGTCCCCCATCCTAGCACAAATACCCCTAATCATCCCTGATAGCACAACACCCCCCCCCCAAATAAATCCCCTCCTCGCACAAATCCCCCCCCACCATCCCTGCTAGCACAAATCACCCCCCCAACCATCCCTACTAGCACTAATATCCCCAATCATCCCTGCTAGCACAAATCCCCCCCCCCCCCAAAAAAAATCCCCTTCTCACACAAATCCCCCTAACCATCCCTGCTATCACAAATCCCCCCCTCAAAAAAATTCCCCATCTCGCACAACCCCCCCCCCCAAAAACACATCCCCTTCTGGCACAAATCCCCCCAACCATCCCTGCTAGCACAACCCCCCCCTCAAAAAAAATCCCCATCCCGCACACCTCCCCAAAAAAATCCCCTTCTCACACAAATCCCCCCCAATCATCCCTGCTAGCACAAATCCCCCCCCCCCCCCACCACCCCTCAAAAACAATTCCCTTCTTAGTACAAATCTCCTCCCCTCTACCATATTACCTTTTCTAGAAATGAATTACCCCCTAAAATTCCCCCTCCTGGCACAAATCTTTTTCCCCCATCCCCCCTCCCAACACAAATCCCCTCAATTCACTACTCCTAGCACACCTCCCCAAATTCCACCTCCTAGAACAATTCGTATCCCCTGCTGCCCCCCCTAAATTCCCCCTCCCAACACAAACCCCCCCCCCCCCCTCACATGATACCACAGTGCCCAGGGCAGACGCCCCTCCTGCCCACCCCCTAACCACAGGAACAGAGCTGAGTCTTTCAATCACAGGCTGTGTGCTGGAGCTCCTCCCTCCCCTGTCACCATTCTCCTCGGCATTCATCCTCCGCTGCGTTCTACTCACTCCAGGTGGACGCCGGAGGCCGTCGCCGTGATTTGCATTCCTCACAATTTTTTTGCAGACGTTACACAAGTTCCAACCTGAAATGTTTCCCAGTAATACGGCGACAGCGGACACAATGTATCCAAAGAAGAAAAACCTCGGAGCTGACCGACAATCCCACCGAACCAATCAATGGCCACACAGGGTCATCCAATGGGGGCCGGAGGACTCCTCTGATTGGGTGGATATTGGTTATCAATCAGCAGGAATGTGCGATCGTCTTGGCCTTCCGTGTGTGTGTGTATATATATATATATATATTAGATCTATCTATCTATCTATCTATCTATCTATCTATCTATCTATCTATCTATCTATCTATCTCTCTATCTATCTATCTCTCTATCTCTCTATCTATATACACACAGTATATATATAAATAAAGTGGCAGCAGTAAAAAGGTACAGCTAGTTACTGCATCTTTTATATATATATTGCAGTAGCTGTGCCATTTTACTGCTGTCCTCAGAATAGCCCCAAGCTGTGGCCTGCGGTGCATGCTGGGACCTTTAGTCTCACCCCATGCTCAGTGCAGGAGGTCGGGTGCAGCGATCGCACACAATCACCATCTTATCTCCGGTCTGTCAG
This sequence comes from Lithobates pipiens, assembly GCF_037356315.1. NCBI lineage: Eukaryota > Metazoa > Chordata > Amphibia > Anura > Ranidae > Lithobates > Lithobates pipiens. The sequence goes on from NW_027507785.1 coordinate 335,304,170, forward strand.
GCACTGTCCTCTAAAATCACAGTTGCAGAAGCGTCCGTTGCTCGTGTACAATGGTTGCTCGTGTACAATGGTTGCTCATGTACAATGGTTGCTCATGTACAATGGTTGCTCGTGTACAATGCTTGCTCATGTACAATGGTTGCTCGTGTACAATGGTTGCTCGTGTACAATGGTTGCTCGTGTAAAATGCTTGCTCATGTACAATGGTTGCTTGTGTACAATGGTTGTTCGTGTACAATGCTTGCTCGTGTACAACGGTTGCTCGTGTACAATGGTTGCTCGTGTGCAATGCTTGCTCGTGTACAATGGTTGCTTGTGTACAACGGTTGCTCATGTACAATGGTTGCTCATGTACAATGCTTGCTCATGTACAATGGTTGCTCGTGTACAATGGTTGCTTGTGTACAATGCTTGCTCATGTACAATGGTTGCTTGTGTACAATGCTTGCTCATGTACAATGGTTGCTCGTGTACAATGGTTGCTTGTGTACAATGCTTGCTCATGTACAATGGTTGCTTGTGTACAATGCTTGCTCATGTACAATGGTTGCTTGTGTACAATGCTTGTTCGTGTACAATGCTTGCTTGTGTACAATGCTTGTTCGTGTACAATGCTTGCTCATGTACAATGGTTGCTTGTGTACAATGCTTGCTCATGTACAATGGTTGCTTGTGTACAATGCTTGCTCATGTACAATGGTTGCTTGTGTACAATGCTTGCTCGTGTACAATGCTTGCTCATGTACAATGGTTGCTTGTGTACAATGGTTGTTCGTGTACAATGCTTGCTCGTGTACAACGGTTGCTCGTGTACAACAGTTGCTCGTGTACAACGGTTGCTCGTGCAGACACATTTGCTGCTCTCAGTTTCCAGTTAAATTAAAACTTTTTATTTTTTATTGCAGCCCAGAAAATCTCAAGAGTGAAAACAAAGAGTGCCGCTCACAAGCTGCAGAGGCGCGGACGATCCTTGTAGCTGCTCATCACATCCCCGCTGTAGGGAAAGGAAGATGGCGGAGAAGTGCGGAGACGGCGTGCTGGTAGGACCGGTTTTCGTTGATAACAGACGTACTTCTCACCATGATTATATTTACTGTTTGCATTTTCTTTTTGCTGAGAAAGTATAAATCGTCTGCCGTGACCCGGCAGATGGGCCCCTCTTTTCAGGAACGTTTATTGGCTGACTTTTGCGGCGCTAATAATGGCGGCCTTACTAGCGCCGCAGATCTGAACGCAGATAAAGCACCAGAATGTAGAAAGTTCAGATTTGATTTTATTCTGATTCTTATTTCATTAACAATCCGACACGTTTCGGGGTGCGGAGCTCCCCTTCATCAGGGCTCGATACTTCTGAACAAAGTGTGTGCCGGATTATAGGATCGGAGGGATCCGGAATCTTCTGTTTGGTGTCACCTCTCATTTTCAGTAGAATGTAGAGAGGTCACCTGACCCGCCCCATGCAGCCTTGGCCCTACACAGCAGGAAGCCTCAGCCAGAGTTTATTGCTGCAGGTGAGAGGGCAGCGGGCGGCTTCTACCCTATGAGAATCTCACAGCTGCTGTTTACAGCTATTTCCGTTCAGCTGATTCTAGAAGGGAGCGGCTTCTCCACCGGCGTCAGGATCTGAAGCGAATGGCGTTTGTCAACACCGCTACCGAGGTTCACCGCACCTCCGCCCTCCCCCGAGGCCGAGGGGAACTCCACACATTTTATTAGCATGTGTCAGCCTTTATTTATTTTTTATTTTTAATACAAACTTATTTTTTATTTTTTTTTTTAGAACAAATTTTTTTCTTAGAAATATTTGAAGGAACATACATGTGAGACGCAGTCAGTTCTGGATACACTGAAAACGTTTGTTCTTCTAAACAGACCGACATCTTATGTGACGTACAACAAAGTGTCACTTCAAATAACTATTGTTATAGAAGCAAAACAACAATAGAATAGGAAATAAATAAATAAAATAATGGAAACAAAGACAACATTTATAAAAAAAAATCAAACATTTAGGGGGCAGTCATTTGGGGGGTCTCTGCTTGAAATCTGCATTGATTGATATAAACCAAGGAACCCATTACCGATCGAATGTTTTCTTGGTATTGATTGTATGGAAAATATTCTCCATGATCTTGATATCTTTTATTCTGGATAATACATGTGAAAAGGTTACAACTCTAGATTTCCAATGGTTTGTGATTGTCCAGTGTGTGGCGACACATATCGTGGGGATTGATTGTAGCAGAGGTGGGTTTATATCTGAAACACTTAGAAATAGCAAACAGTTAAGAACTAGTGGCGGCTGGTAATTTTTTTTGGGAGGTGGCAAACTGTGCACCCACAGCCACCCCCCTGGTACAATCAGTTGGTTGGTCGCATCTGGAGAACTTACCCCATCTATGGCCGGCATCGCGGGTGGCGGGCATCATGGACAACTTCCCCTTCTCTCCTTTTTGGGCATCATGGGCACAGCGGCTTCCCCTTCTCTCCTCCGCTGGCATCACGGGAGGTGGGTATTACAGGCACAGTGGCCTCCCCTTCTCTCCTTTGTGGGCATCACGGGCGGCAGGCATCAGGGGCACAGCAGCTTCCCCTTCTCTCCGCTGCTGGCTTCATGGGCAGCAGGCATCATGGGCACAGCGGCTTCCCCTTCTCTCCTCCGCTGGCATCATGGGCACAGCGGTTTCCCCTTCTCTCCTCCGCTGGCATCATGGGCACAGTGGCTTCCCATTCTCTCCTTCATGGGCATCATGGGGGGTGGATATTACAGGCACAATGGCTTCCCCTTCTGTCCTTCATGGGCATCATGGGAGGTGGGTATTACAGGCACAGCAGCTTCCCCTTCTCTCCTCTGCTGGCTTTATGGGCAGCAGGCATCATGGGCACAGCAGCTTCCCCTTCTCTCCTCCGCTGGTATCACGGGCAGCAGGCATCATGGGCACAGTGGCTTCCCCTTCTCTCCTTCATGGGCATCACGGGAGGTGGGTATTACAGGCACAGCGGCCTCCCCTTCTCTCCTTTGTGGGCATCATGGGCAGCAGGCATCATGGGCACAGCAGCTTCCCCTTCTCTCCTCTGCTGGCTTCATGGACAGCAGGCATCATGGGCACAGCGGCTTCCCCTTCTCTCCTCCACTGGCATCATGGGCACAATGGCTTCCCCTTCTGTCCTTCATGGGCATCATGGGAGGTGGGTATTACAGGCACAGCAGCTTCCCCTTCTGTCCTTCATTGGCATCATGGGAGGTGGGTATTACAGGCACAATGGCTTCCTCTTCTGTCCTTCATTGGCATCATGGGAGGTGGGTATTACAGGCACAGCAGCTTCCCCTTCTCTCCTTTGTGGGCATCACGGGAGGCAGGCATCATGGGCACAGCGGCTTCCACTTCACCTGCTCGGTGGCTTCTGTCTCCTCCTCCTTCCTCCTCGGCGGCCAGTCGAAACGCGTCTCAGACCTGCTTCCTAATTGGCAGGGGAGGAGATCTAGTATATTATTATGATATAATTATATAATATTCATTCGCTATTGTCACTTAACTGGGTGGGCTCAGCTCGCAGTGTTCTGCGCCCCCCCGAGCCCACACTTGTGTCAATAGCGAATGAATTTTTGCTATTGTCTTCCTGGTTCTCCTCCTGGCCAATCAGGAAGCGGGTCCTAAGACTTTTTTTAAGCCAATTAGAGCCTCGGCCTCTAATCATATGCTTCTAAAAAAATGAAGTCCCCATTGGAATCCATATGTCCGGCGCCCTGCATGTAGATTAGGGGGCCGCATGCGTGGACTGGGGAGGGGGGGGGGGGCGCCCCCTGTATGGACGGGCCGTCACTGATGAGATCTTTCCCTCTTGGGTACTTAAAACATGTATGTTGGTAAATGGTCAGTAAAGATTTTTAATGTTTGGGATAGCGGGATTCATAGAAGGATGGAATTTGAAGGTAATTGTGGCGTCCTGAGGCGGAGGCGCCCTTTAACTGCTGAAATGTATTAAAAGAGATAAAAAGTATCTCCATTATAGAAGTCGGATGGTTTAGGTCATTTATTCTTCATCCACCATTGAAAACGATCCGGGGATTAGACCACCTGATATTCCATCTCTTCTCATAGTTGAGACCTTTTGATGGAATTTGCTGATACGTTATTATTCACTCTTATGCCGCGTACACGCGATCGGACTATCCGGCGGACCAGAGTCCGGCAGACAATCCGCCTGTCTGTGTGCTGGTCCGCCGGACTTGTGTAATGAACGGACTTGCCCACACACACGGAGTAAAGTCCGTTCATTTTCAATATGGCTCCAGGTAGACGGGACTAGCGAAGGAAGTGAATGTCTCCGCCTCCATCAGGGAGATTGACACCTCGCTATCCCCGTCACCTGGTATGGATTTAAAGGGGAACCCCTACACTGAAAAAAAACGGCGTGAGACCCTTATCCGAGCACGCAGCCCGGCCGGTCAGGAAAGGGGGTGGGGATGAGCGAGCGCCCCCCCCCCCCCCCCCTCCTGAGCCGTACCAGACTGAGCCCCCACCCCAATGCACCTTGTCCCCATGTTGATGAGGACAAGGGCCTCTTCCCGACAACCCTGGCCGTTGGTTGTCTGGGTCTGCTGGCAGGGGGCTTATCAGAATCCGGGAGCCCCCTTTAATAATGAGGCCCTCAGATTCCGGCCCCCTACCGTATGTGAATGAGTATGGGGTACGATGTACCCCTACCCATTCACCTGGGGAAAAAAGTGTACATAAAAAAAAAAACAACACAGGTTTTTAAAGTACTTTATTAGACAGCTCCGGGGGTCTTCTTCTGTCTTCATGGGGTCTTCTCGCCGGACTCCTCCGCTATCTTCTGCTCTTTTGCTAGCTCTTTTACTAGCGGAGGAGTCTGGCTTTCTCCTTCGTCGCCGCCGTCCGGGGGTCTTCTTCCAACTTCAGGGGTCTTCTTCCAACTTCGGGGTTCTTGTCCTGCTCTTTGGTTCTTCTTGCCGGGCCTCCGCTTTCTTCTTCCAGCTCTTTAACTAGCTTTGTCCCGGTCTTCTGTCGCTGCCTTCTTCTTCCTTCCGATGTTGCCACGACACTCTCTCCAGCCTTAATGACAGGGACGCGTTGTACGGCAACTTATTTAGGGATAAGGGGCGGGGTCACCGGGTGATGTCACATGGTGACCCCGCCCCTTACGATGTCACAGTCCCGGAGGATGCTGGGACTGTGACATCATAAGGGGCGGGGTAACTATCTGACATCACCCCGGTGACCCTGCCCCTTATCCCTATATAAGTCGCCGCACAACACGTCCCTGTCATTAAGGCTGGAGAGAGAGTGTTGTGTCAACATCGGAAGGAAGAAGAAGAAGAGAAGAAGAAGGTGGCGGTCGGCGGCAACAGCGACAAGACCGGGCCAACGCTAGTTAAAGAGCTGGAAGAAGAAAGTGGAGGCCCGGCAAGAAGAACCGAAGAGCAGGACAAGCCTCCAAAGTCGGAAGAAGACCCCCGAAGTCGGAAGAAGACCCCCGGGCGGCAACGAAGGAGAAAGCCTGGCTCTTCTGCTAGTAAAAGAGCTAGCAACAGCAGATGATAGCGGAGGAGTCCGCCGAGAAGACCCCCGAAGACGGAAGAAGAGAAGACCTCCAGAGCTGTCGAATAAAGTACTTTAAAAACCTGTGTTGTGTTTTTTTTATGTACACTTTTTTTCCCCAGGTGAAGGGGTAGGGGTACATCATACTCCATACTCATTCACATAGGGTGGGGGGCCGGGATCTGGGGGCCCCCTTAATAAAGGGTCCTCCCGGATTCTGATAAGCCCCCTGCCAGCAGACCCAGACAACCAACGGCCAGGGTTGTCGGGAAGAGGCCCTTGTCCTCATCAACATGGGGACAAGGTGCATTGGGGTGGGGTGGCCGCAGGGCCCCCCCTTCCCCAAAGCACCCACCCTCCCTAGTTGAGGGCACGTGGCCTGGTACGGCTCAGGAGGGGGCGCTCGCTCGTCCACACCCCCTTTCCTGACCGGCCGGGCTTCATGCTCGGATAAGGGTCCGCTATGGACTTTGGGGGGGCCCCCACGCCATTTTTTCAGCGTAGGGGTTCCCCTTTAAATCCATACCAGGTGACGTGGGCTAGCGAGGTGTCAATCTTGCCAATGGAAGCGGCGACATTCACTTCCTTTGCTAGTCCCGTCTACCTGGAGCCGCGGTCAAAATGAGCGTACTTTACTCTGTGTGTGGGCAAGTCCGTTCATTTCAAAAGTCCACCGGACCTCCGCCATAGTTCACTTTAATTAGGCCCAGAAATGAGCAGAGTGTAGTGCGAGACACCGCCGTGCGCCCATCTACATTGGACCCTGTGTGATTCCCTACGTGGTGTGTGATCCCTCCGTGCTGTGTGATCCCTCCGTGGTGTGTGATCCCTCCATGGTGTGTGATCCCTCCGTGGTGTGTGATCCCTCCGTGGTGTGTGATCCCTCCGTGGTGTGTGATCCCTCTGTGGTGTGTGATCCCTCCATGGTGTGTGATCCCTCCATGCTGTGTGATCCCTCCGTGCTGTGTGATCCCTCCATGGTGTGTGATCCCTCCGTGGTGTGTGATCCCTCTGTGGTGTGTGATCCCTCCATGGTGTGTGATCCCTCCATGCTGTGTGATCCCTCCGTGCTGTGTGATCCCTCCATGGTGTGTGATCCCTCAGTGGTGTGTGATCCCTCCGTGGTGTGTGATCCCTCCGTGGTGTGTGATCCCTCCATGCTGTGTGATCCCTCCGTGGTGTGTGATCCCTCCGTGCTGTGTGATCTCCCTGTACAGGAAGTGATGTCAGCTGTATACAATGCTTTACATATTTCTGCACATAGTGAAGTGCGTTCCGTAATGTATAGATGGGGGATGTGTCATGATTAACCCTTCCAGTACACAATGTGATAGCAAAGGGTCATCTTCTGCCTGCACTATATATAGAATGGTATAATTGGTAGACAGAGATGCGGCTTTCGTCCTCAGCAACATCTCTTGTTGAATGTTATGTAACTCCTCCGACCTCCGCAGAGCAAGAGAGCCGCATCCCCTCCTCCATTATGTATCAAGATTCATATTTAATTCTCTATCTAGTGCAGCCCCCAGCTGAGAGCATTTCACTGCAGTTACTGCACATGGAGGAGGTCATGTATGTGTGGATGGAGATATGGAGGGAGTAGATCTGGAGGAGGTCATGTATGTGTGGATGGAGATATGGAGGGAGTAGATCTTGCGGAGGTCATGTATGTGTGGATGGGGATATGGAGGGAGTAGATCTGGAGGAGATCATGTATGTGTGGATGGAAATATGGAGGGAGTAGATCTGGAGGAGGTCATGTATGTGAGGATGGGGATATGGAGGGAGTAGATCTGGAGGAGGTCATGTATGTGTGGATGGGGATATGGAGGGAGTAGATCTGGAGGAGGTCATGTATGTGAGGATGGGGATATGGAGGGAGTAGATCTGGAGGAGGTCATGCTTCCTTCATATCTCCATCCTCACATACATGACCTCCTCCAGATCTACTCCCTCCATATCTCCATCCACACATACATGACCTCCTGCAGATCTACTCCCTCCATATTTCCATCCACACATACATGACCTCCTCCAGATCTACTCCCTCCATATTTCCATCCACACATACATGACCTCCTGCAGTGTGCTCCCTCCATATCTCCATCCACACATACATGACCTCCTGCAGATCTACTCCCTCCATATCTCCATCCACACATACATGACCTCCTCCAGATCTACTCCCTCCATATCTCCATCCACACATACATGACCTCCTCCAGATCTACTCCCTCCATATTTCCATCCACACATACATGACCTCCTCCAGATCTACTCCCTCCATATCTCCATCCACACATACATGACCTCCTCCAGATCTGCTCCCTCCATATCTCCATCCACACATACATGACCTCCTCCAGATCTACTCCCTCCATATCTCCATCCGCACATACATGACCTCCTCCAGATCTACTCCCTCCATATCTCCATCCGCACATACATGACCTCCTCCAGTGTGCTCCCTTCATATCTCCATCCACACATGCATGACCTCCTCCAGATCTACTCCCTCCATATTTCCATCCACACATACATGACCTCCTCCAGATCTACTCCCTCCATATCTCCATCCGCACATACATGACCTCCTCCAGTGTGCTCCCTTCATATCTCCATCCACACATACATGACCTCCTCCAGATCTACTCCCTCCATATTTCCATCCACACATACATGACCTCCTCCAGATCTACTCCCTCCATATCTCCATCCACACATACATGACCTCCTCCAGATCTGCTCCCTCCATATCTCCATCCACACATACATGACCTCCTCCAGATCTACTCCCTCCATATTTCCATCCACACATACATGACCTCCTCCAGATCTACTCCCTCCATATTTCCATCCACACATACATGACCTCCTCCAGATCTACTCCCTCCATATCTCCATCCGCACATACATGACCTCCTCCAGTGTGCTCCCTTCATATCTCCATCCACACATACATGACCTCCTCCAGATCTACTCCCTCCATATTTCCATCCACACATACATGACCTCCTCCAGATCTACTCCCTCCATATCTCCATCCACACATACATGACCTCCTCCAGATCTACTCCCTCCATATCTCCATCCGCACATACATGACCTCCTCCAGATCTACTCCCTCCATATCTCCATCCGCACATACATGACCTCCTCCAGTGTGCTCCCTTCATATCTCCATCCACACATGCATGACCTCCTCCAGATCTACTCCCTCCATATTTCCATCCACACATACATGACCTCCTCCAGATCTACTCCCTCCATATTTCCATCCACACATACATGACCTCCTCCAGATCTACTCCCTCCATATTTCCATCCACACATACATGACCTCCTCCAGTGTGCTCCCTTCATATCTCCATCCACACATACATGACCTCCTCCAGTGTGCTCCCTTCATATCTCCATCCACACATACATGACCTCCTCCAGTGTGCTCCCTTCATATCTCCATCCGCACATACATGACCTCCTCCAGATCTACTCCCTCCATATTTCCATCCACACATACATGACCTCCTCCAGATCTACTCCCTCCATATTTCCATCCACACATACATGACCTCCTCCAGTGTGCTCCCTTCATATCTCCATCCACACATGCATGACCTCCTCCAGATCTACTCCCTCCATATTTCCATCCACACATACATGACCTCCTCCAGTGTGCTCCCTCCATATCTCCATCCACACATACATGACCTCCTCTGGATCTGCTCCCTTGCTGGCATGGCCCACAGCCAATGGGCACCACTACGAGATGTTTATCAGATTAAAGCTGCTAGCAGTAACACAGAACACAACAGCACTGCAGGAGGGAGTCCCCAGTCCACATGGACTGTCGATGGGGGAATCAAGCGATTTTCTTTCCTGGAACCCGTGATGGAAGAGAATCAAGTCATCTCTGGGATGATTTAGTGTTGTAGTCGGTATACAGTCTCCAACTTTGGCTCTGTATCTGTAATGGTGGCCACATAGATACTGTATATAGACACCATTATTCCATCGATCATTCAATGCAACTACACAGATTGAAACAAATAAAAATCACAAACGAAAAACTGTCCCTTTGATTGGTTTAGTGAACTCTTTAACCATTTAGACTCCGCCGAGCCAACCAGTCAGTGCAGAGTGTCAGAGAAGTGTTTGTAATACAGATCAATTAAATAATCATTTTTAATAGATTGTTAAGACGTATATTTGATCGTATTTTCAGCCTTGTTGCAGCTCCCCCTCCATCTGTCTTTCTCATCTCTTTCTCTTGAGAAGCCACTCAGGTCTGTGCAGGCTCGGGTCTGAGCAGGCTCGGGTCTGTGCAGGCTCGGGTCTGTGCAGGCTCGGGTCTGTGCAGGCTCGGGTCTGTGCAGGCTCGGGTCTGTGCAGGCTCGGGTCTGCGCAGGCTCGGGTCTGAGCAGGCTCGGGTCTGTGCAGGCTCGGGTCTGTGCAGGCTCGGGTCTGTGCAGGCTCGGGTCTGCGCAGGCTCGGGTCTGTGCAGGCTCGGTCTGCGCAGGCTCGGGTCTGCGCAGGCTCAGGTCTGTCTATCTTTTTGGGGTCCTGTAGTACCACCAGGCATGGGACCATTTTGTAGTCCCTCTACAGTGACTGGTAAGTAATTTCTGGGTGTTTGCTATTTCATTTCTCTATTATTCTATTCTTTCCAACATATTTTTTCTTTGGAATAGTTCCTGCTGACCTTTTATTTGAGGTTTTGTCAGTCCTCATTGTTGGGTGTTTTGGATGGACAGGTCACTGATTGGTTGTTTTGGGCCTCCTGGTTTGGACTGGTCCTTGGTGACCAGTAAGGCTTTATGGTGGTATGCGTTGGGGCCTGCTGTTCTGTAGGTGGTCCCAGTATGATGGTGCCCTCTTCTGTAAAATAAATCTTCTCAGCTGAGTCCAGTGTCTATTGTTGGAGGGTTTCCGATGGACTTTGAGGAGGTATTTGCAGAATTCCAGATATAATATTTCTGTTGGTGGAGTCCCATTTGAGTAAGTTTCTCTTTCTCTCTCACCCCCCCCCCCCCTCCCCCCATATCTCCCTTCTCCTTTCTCTCTCGGAGGCTGCGTTGTGCGTTGATCTCCCTGCGTACCCGGAGATCCTGCTGAGTGGACATTCTGAAAAGTCGGCGGTTTGAATTGTGTGACTTGGAAGTCATTTGGGTTCTTCATTCCTTATCAATGACAGCAGATGCCCAATTCCCTTCACAGAAGTGAACACCCCCCAGATAAGCCACAACTCACCCCACCCTGCGATTGTACGTAAACCTGATGACATGTCACAACTTTCATTTTATGAATCTCAAGTGTGACAAGAAAAGAGACTCCTCCCCCCCACCACGTGTGGCTTCAGACAGATACAATGTATTCGTATTATCTGTCAGGACCAGAATGAATATCAGAGGGACGACCCGTTTCCGGTTCTGTGCACTTCTAGCAATGCCGGGAGATCAGCAGATCACCAGAGAAAGTTTTCTTATCTCTCACCCACTTCCTGATATGGAGGAATCTTCCCGACTTGTCTTCAGATTTGACATGATGAGGAGTGACGGCCGTCTGATGAAAATGTCCCCAATGGAGGATGAGAGCCGCTCACTTCTCTGATTAGTACATATGAGATATTATTATTATTGTGATATATCAGGAATGCGATTACAGATTCATTTGTTATTTGTAATGGTGAAAATACAGATTTCCAAGGAGATATAAAACCTGAGATTCCCCTAAACAGGAACAAGAACCCCAACCGCGCCTTCCGCAGGTTCCTGGTGGTGAACGGTCTGTGCGATCGGCCAGGACACGAAAATTCAAATATGAAATTCAATATAATTACATTTTGGTGAAATTAATCAAATTAAAAACAAGTTTTCAGATTACCTTAGATGTCCCTCCCTGTCCTTCACCTCTCTCTACCTGTCATCACCCGTCTCTACATGTCCCTACCCCTCTCTACATGTCCCTACCTCCCTCTACATGTCCCTACCTCCCTCTACATGTCCCTACCTCTTTCTACATGTCCCTACCTCCCTCTACATGTCCCTACCTCCCTCTACATGTCCCTACCTCTCTCTACATGTCCCTACCTCTCTCTACATGTCCCTACCTCTCTCTACATGTCCCTACCTCCCTCTACATGTCCCTACCTCCCTCTACATGTCATCACCCCTCTCTACATGTCCCTACCTCCCTCTACCTGTCCCTACCTCCCTCTACATGTCCCTACCTCCCTCTACATGTCCCTACCTCCCTCTACATGTCATCACCCCTCTCTACATGTCCCTACCTCCCTCTACCTGTCCCTACCTCCCTCTACATGTCCCTACCTCTCTCTACATGTCCCTACCTCCCTCTACATGTCCCTACCTCTCTCTACATGTCCCTACCTCCCTCTACCTGTCCCTACCTCCCTCTACATGTCATCACCTCTCTCTACATGTCCCTACCTCCCTCTACCTGTCCCTACCTCCCTCTACATGTCCCTACCTCTCTCTACATGTCCCTACCTCCCTCTACATGTCCCTACCTCTCTCTACATGTCCCTACCTCCCTCTACCTGTCCCTACCTCCCTCTACCTGTCCCTACCTCTCTCTACATGTCCCTACCTCCCTCTACATGTCCCTACCTCCCTCTACATGTCCCTACCTCCCTCTACATGTCCCTACCTCCCTCTACATGTCCCTACCTCTCTCTACATGTCCCTACCTCTCTCTACATGTCCCTACCTCCCTCTACATGTCCCTACCTCCCTCTACATGTCCCTACCTCCCTCTACATGTCCCTACCTCCCTCTACATGTCATCACCCCTCTCTACATGTCCCTACCTCCCTCTACCTGTCCCTACCTCCCTCTACATGTCCCTACCTCTCTCTACATGTCCCTACCTCCCTCTACATGTCCCTACCTCTCTCTACATGTCCCTACCTCCCTCTACCTGTCCCTACCTCCCTCTACCTGTCCCTACCTCTCTCTACATGTCCCTACCTCCCTCTACATGTCCCTACCTCCCTCTACATGTCCCTACCTCCCTCTACATGTCCCTACCTCCCTCTACATGTCCCTACCTCTCTCTACATGTCCCTACCTCTCTCTACATGTCCCTACCTCCCTCTACATGTCCCTACCTCCCTCTACATGTCCCTACCTCCCTCTACATGTCCCTACCTCTCTCTACCTGTCCCTACCTCCCTCTACATGTCCCTACCTCTCTCTACATGTCCCTACCTCCCTCTACATGTCCCTACCTCCCTCTACATGTCCCTACCTCCCTCTACCTGTCCCTACCTCCCTCTACATGTCCCTACCTCTCTCTACATGTCCCTACCTCCCTCTACATGTCCCTACCTCCCTCTACATGTCCCTACCTCTCTCGACCTGTCCCTACCTCCCTATACATGTCCCTACCTCCCTATACATGTCCCTACCTCCCTCTACCTGTCCCTACCTCTCTCTACCTGTCCCTACCTCCCTCTATATGTCCCTACCTCTCTCTACCTGTCCCTACCTCCCTCTACATGTCCCTACCTCTTTCTACCTGTCCCTACCCCTCTCTAGGTGTCCCTACCTCTCTCTACCTGTCCTTCACCTCTCTCTACCTGTCCTTCACCTCTCTCTACGTGTCCCTACCTCTCTCTACATGTCCCTACCCCTCCCTCTACATGTCCCTACCTCTCTCTACCTGTCCCTACCTCCCTCTACATGTCCCTACCTCTCTCTACCTGTCCCTACCCCTCTCTAGGTGTCCCTACCTCTCTCTACCTGTCCTTCACCTCTCTCTACCTGTCCTTCACCTCTCTCTACGTGTCCCTACCTCTCTCTACATGTCCCTACCCCTCCCTAAGTGTCCCTACCTCTCTCTACATGTCCCTACCTCTCTCTACGTGTCCCTACCTCCCTCTACATGTCCCTACCTCTCTCTACGTGTCCCTACCTCTCTCTACATGTCCCTACCCCTCTCTAAGTGTCCCTACCCCTCTCTATGTGTCCCCATCTCTTTCTACCTTTCCTTACCTTTCTATACCTGTCAAAAAACTATTAGATAAGCACCTGAATGACCGCAACATACAAGATATACAATGTAACACTGACATATAATATACACCAACAATATTGCGCAAAAGAAAATGAAAAAATAATAAGAAGTGTGTAAGGATAGCAGCCCGCACGCTAAAACTAGGGATTTTTTAGCTGTGAAATTGGTACTCCGCTACTGCCTTTTTTATCTCTCTGACACGCTTGATTGTTCTTCTCGAAATGTGAGTTTTAGTAAAAAATTTTTTTATTAAAGTTTTTTAAAAAAACGTTATTATGCTATGTTGGCTCCGTCTTCTCATCCTCTATGCCTACCTATGAGTCGTTGTTGGATTTGTACACATACATGAGGAATATTGATTACATCTAGCCATCTGCTGGGATCTGTTGGGATCGTATATGATATGACTGATACATCCAACTCCTGAGACCTTTTTTGGGATCGCAAGCTATGATTGACCCTTGAGGCGTATGCCTGCTAGGGTCATATAGATCCGGTAAGCCTGCACTTTATACGGTGGTGGGATCTTCACATGGTGAAATATTGTTTCCTTCGGCCACAACATCACAGAACCTTGGCTGTTATTGGCACTCTGCACGATTGTTTTGGACTATACATCCATTTATAGACTTTATCACTGCGATTAGGGTTTATAGATACCCACAGTCACTGTTTTTTTTCTTGGGATACAATACCCTACTAATCACTATTTTTTATATATACACATATAAGTCACTATATATATGTTTATATTTTGTATTTTGTATACTATTATATTTATTTTTGTTCTTTGGGTTATCATATATATACATTGTAATTTATATTACCTTGTAGCACTATAGGAAGTGTATACAGGTTGAACACTGACATATAATCACACAACATACATGATATACAATGTAACACTGACATATAATCACACACAGGTTGGACGTGATGGGCTTGTGTCTTTTTTCACCCTCACCTACTATGTAACTGCCCCCCACTGCTCTCCACCTGTCCCCATCTATCTCTACTTGTCTCTCCCTACATGTCCTCACCTTTCTGTACCTGTTGCCACCTTTTTTATCTGTCCTCGCTGGTTTCTACCTCTCCCTATCGCTTTGTACCTGTCCCCACCTGTCTCTATTTGTCCTCATCTCTCTCTCTCTGAGACACTCTTCTTCTCTATTCCACTCTCCTTCCTCTTCCTCGCTTTTCTCTCTTCCGCTGTTTTGTCTCTTTATTGATTTTTCTCTCACTCCTTTCTACCAAAGTCCAACTTTCAGCCCCCCCCCCCCCCACCCTATGTCTCCCCTCTCACCCTATGTCTCCCTTTTCACCCTATGTCCCCCCCCCACCCTACGTCTCCCCTCTCACCCTATGTCTCCCCCCCACCCTATGTCTCCCCCCCACCCTATATCTCCCCTCTCACCCTATGTCTCCCCCCCACCCTATATCTCCCCTCTCACCCTACGTCTCCCCTCTCACCCTATGTCTCCCCCCCACCCTATGTCTCCCCTCTCACCCTATGTCTCCCCCCCACCCTATGTCTCCCCTCTCACCCTATGTCTCCCTTTTCACCCTATGTCCCCCCCCCCACCCTACGTCTCCCCTCTCACCTTATGTCTCCCTTTTCACCCTATGTCCCCCCCCACCCTACGTCTCCCCTCTCACCCTATGTCTCCCCCCCACCCTATGTCTCCCCTCTCACCCTATGTCTCCCCCCCACCCTATGTCTCCCCCCCACCCTATGTCTCCCCTCTCACCCTATGTCTCCCCCCCACCCTATGTCTCCCCCCCACCCTATGTCTCCCCTCTCACCCTATGTCTCCCCCCACCCTATGTCTACCCTCACACCCTAAGTCCCCCCCACCCTATGTTTCCCCTCTCACCCTTTTTCTCCCCTCTCACCCTATGTCCCCCCCACCCTATGTCTCCCCTCTCACCCTATGTCTCCCCTCTCACCCTATGTCCCCCCCACCCTATGTCTCCCCTCTCACCCTATGTCTCCCCCCCCCACCCTATGTCTCCCCTCTACCCTATGTCTCCCCCCACCCTATGTCTCCCCTCTCACCCTATGTCTCCACCCCACCCTATGTCTTCCCTCTCACTTGGGACACACACATTGTCCCCCCTCTTTTTTTCTTTGCCCCCCATATTTTTCTCTGTAGCCCCTTCTTTCTCACCCTCTTTCTATATCACCCCTTCTACTTCTATCTTCTCCCTCTGCCCCCCACCTCTTACCCAGCTGACCCCCCATCTCCTCTCCCCCTCCCCCAGGCTGCAGTCTTCCTCATATTCCGGGAATCTAATAAGGTTCGGGTTGTATTTGGTATCATATCACTGATGGTCGTTGTGTCTCTTTCTGTACTTTGATAATAACTTCCTTTGTAGAGTCATTTATAGTAACAATAACTTCCTCCTATCAGGCCCCCCGATTGGTCGGTCGGTCAGTCAGACATTTCGGGTCATTTTCCCAAATTAGTCCCGGTGATCGCCTTCCAGGAATGTTCCTCTTAAGGAACGAACCGCCATACGGATCCCACCCGTCAGCGGCGCTCATAACTCTACGTGACAAATTTTTATGTCATTTTGCACTAAAGATTTTTTTTAAGCCACAACACAGGAGTTGCCCCTTCCCCATGACCCCCGACGCGGGGGTTGTGCCCCGTCCTCCCCCCCTCCCCCGGTGGTGAGCGCTCCTCCATTGTGTCCTCCCGGCTGCTAATGAAATGGGACGATTTGTGGGTAAGAGAGTTCACAAAGGTGACTCTCCCATGGATAAGCCGGAATTCATCGAGCCGGCGCTATTCCCCCCCCCCCGTTCCACGATTGGAAGACGCGGCTTGTCACTTTGTATCAGTCTCATGACCTCCGGTGTCTCACCGTCACCGAGAAAACATAGCGCCCCGAGAGAACGCCGCGCCCGAGAGAACGCCGCGCTCCGAGAGAACGCCGCGCTCCGAGAGAACGCCACGCTCCGAGAGAACGCCGCGCCCGAGAGAACGCCGCGCCCCGAGAGAACGCCGCGCCCGAGAGAACGCCGCGCCAGAGAGAACGCCGCGCTCCGAGAGAACGCCGCGCCCGGCTGCTGTATAATGGCCATAATACTGGAAGATACTTCTACAGGAATGTCCTCCGTCTTCATCATCATTATTTTATTACCTTCTTGTCTTTAGATAAAGGTTTTTTTTTGTTCCATATATTTTGGCAAGTTTTTTTTTAACTATATAGATATACAGATATATCCATCTATACACTGTATGTATATATATCTATAGATAGATAAAGATCTATATCTATATATACACACAGTATCTGAGCACTGGTCTGAGCACTGACAGGCTGACCCCCCACCCCTACAACCTCTGCAGCAATGCTGGCAGCACTCATACCTCTATTTCCCAAAGACAACCTCTGGATATGACGCTGATCACGTGACCTCAACTTCTTTGGTGGACCATGGCGAGGCCTGTTCTGAGGGGAACCCGTCCTGTTATACCGCTGTATGGTCTTGGCCACCGTGCTGCAGCTCAGTTTCAGGGTCTTGGCAATCTTCTTATAGCCTAGACCATCTTTATGTAGAGCGACAATTCTTATGTTCAGATTCTCAGAGAGTTCTTTGCCATGAGGTGCCATGTTGTACTTCCAGTGACCAGTATGAGAGAGTGAGAGCGATAACACCAAATTTAACACACCTGCTCCCCATTCACACCTGAGACCTTGTAACACTAACGAGTCACATGACACCGGGGAGGGAAAATGGCTAATTGGGGCCCAATTTGGAGATTTTCACTTAGGGGTGTACTGACTTTTGTTGCCAGCGGTTTAGACATGAATGGCTGTGTGTTGAGTTATTTTGAGGGGACAGGAAATTTACACTGTTATACAAGCTGTACACTCACTACTTTACATTGTAGACAAGTGTCATTTCTTCAGTGTTGTCACATGAAAAGAGAGAAGAAAAGATTTACATGAATGTGACAGAGGGGTGTACTTACTTTTGTGAGATATTGTGTGTGTATCTATGTATATATATATATATATATATATATATATATATACATATCCCCCCGAGATGTAATGAACATTTGCAGTGCCAGGGGGCTCCAAAGGTGTTCTATGCGGTTGAGGTCAGGACTCTGTGCAGGCCAGTCAAGTTCCTCCACCCCAAACTCCCTCACCCATGTCTTTATGGTACAAATAATTTGGTGGAGGGGGGATTATGGTGTGGGAGGGATGGAGGGGGGGATTATGGTGGGGGGTTGTTTTTCAGGGGTTGGGATTGGCCCCCTAGTTCCAGTGAAGGGAACTCTTAGGGCATCAGCATACCAAGACATTTTGGACAATTTCATGTTCCCAACTTTGTGGGAACGGTTTGGGGACGGCCTCTTCCTGTCCCAACATGGCTGAACACCAGAGCACAAAGCAAGATCCATAAAGACATGGAGGAGCGAGTTTGGGGAGGAGGAACTTGACTGGCCTCCATCGGGTTGAGGTCAGGACTCCTTTGGGATGAATTAGAGTGGAGACTGTGGTCCAGGCCTTCTCATCCAACATCAGTGCCTGACCTCACAAATGCTCTTCTGGAAAAATGGTCACACATTCCCATAGACACATCTCCTAAACCTTGTGGACGGCCTTCCCAGAAGAGGTGGAGCTGTTATAGCTGCAAAGGGCCAACTCAACCCCCCCCCCCCCCCCCCGGACTTATTCATATATAGTAACATTGTTACATTTCCTTACATTGTACAGTATAGAGCCTTAAAAAATGTAGAAAAAAAAACGATGGAGGTTTTAGGACGGTCGTTTATGACAAGTAGAGGATAATCTTGTATTTTGTGAATATACATCTGGGAAATGGATGGTGGGGCCCCTGACCTGGCGGGCCCCCGGGAGGCAGGTGGTGTTGTTCCATCTGGGGCCCCCGTGGTGTAGGGGATGTGTAGGGATTAGTGCATGTCGGAGCGCCGTGTTTATGTCTGTGTCGGCCCAGCAGGTACGTCGACCGTTCTTTCATCTCAGGTCAGAGGTTCCCGGTGACCCCATCAGACCCCCCCAACCCCCGCGGTCACAAACCTTTGTGAGCCTGAACTCCGGCACAGGACGCCCCCCCCCCCCCCCCTTCCCGGAAAATACTTCACCAAAATAACCCGATTCCCTCTACTTACTGCATTCCAATTGTTCAATGAGTTTAAAGTGGATGGTAAACCTCAGACATGAAATCTGAACAAAGCACATCCCTCTGTCTCAGGCTGCACTCACACCTGAGCGTGGCGTCTTTGAGCTTTTTTTATTACGCGTTTTATGCATGATTTTGGCGTGTTATACATCCGTTTTTAAACGTTGGTGTTTTTTTTATTAGCCAATAGAGAAAACTATCATCTGTTGCCTCATTTGTGGCCGGTATTTCTGCTTTTTTAGCTTTACTATTAGCTTTGATTTATTATTATTATTATTATTATTCATTTATTATTATTATTATTCATTTATTATTCATTTATTATTATTATTATTATTATTATTATTATTATTATTATTATTATTATTCATTTATTATTATTATTATTATTATTATTCATTTATTATTATTCATTTATTATTATTATTATTATTATTCATTTTTTATTATTATTATTATTATTATTATTATTATTATTATTATTATTCATTTATTATTATTATTATTATTATTCATTTATTATTATTATTATTATTATTATTAATATTATTATTATTCATTTATTATTATTATTATTATTATTCATTTATTATTATTATTATTATTATTATTATTCATTTATTATTATTATTTTTATTATTATTCATTTATTATTATTATTCATTTATTATTATTATTTTTATTATTATTCATTTATTATTATTATTCATTTATTATTATTATTCATTTATTATTATTATTATTATTATTATTCATTTATTATTATTATTATTATTATTATTATTAATTTATTATTATTATTATTATTATTCATTTATTATTATTATTATTATTATTATTATTATTCATTTATTATTATTAGTCATTTATTATTATTATTTTTATTATTATTCATTTATTATTATTATTATTATTATTATTATTATTATTATTATTCATTTATTATTATTATTTTTATTATTATTCATTTATTATTATTATTATTATTATTATTATTTTTATTATAATCCATTTATTATTATTATTATTATTATTATTATTATTATTATTCATTTATTATTATTATTTTTCTCGTTGGGGTGAGGGGTCACCGTTAAGGTTAGGGGGTTATTTATTATTTATTTTTTGTCAGGGTGTTATTACTACTAATAATAATAATAAGACCCCCTTCACACTGAACGCGCTTTAGCGCTGTTTAAGCGGCGCTTTTGCAGCGCTTTTTGTCCGCTAGCGGGGTGCTTTTAACTCCAAAAAAAAGGGTTAAAATTCCCGTTTTGCTTTTTTTCAGGCTATTTGAAAGCGCTGCCCATTCTTTCCAATGGGCGGGGCGTTTTGGGAACGCTAAATGCAATCGCTTCCATACCGCCCCAAAGATGCAGCTTGTAGGACTTTTCGGGAACGTTCCCGCACCGCCCCACCCCAGTGTGAAAAGACGCACTGCAATGAATGGGAGGCTTTTTTCAGGCGCTCAGCAGAGGCTTTTTCCAGCGCCAAAGCGTCTGAAAACCGCCCAGCGTGAGAGGGGTCTAATGAGTCACTTCTGACAAGTTTCCTGGACACCAAGAGAGTAAAGGTGACAGGGGAGCGAGCTCCAGCACACAGCCTGTGATTGAGAGCCTCAGCTCTGTTCCTGTGTGCTGTGTTAAGGGGGTCCCTTCCATCCCCTCCTCTCCCTTCCCATCCCCTTTCCTCCAATCATCTCTCACTGAGCTCTGAAATGTGTAACTTCCGCTCCCCGCCTCCTGCTTTCTGATAACTCAGACAAGCTGTATGAATTCTGGACTTTGAGCGGTTGTAGAGAAGAGAAGACCGCGGATAATTAGGAGCGGAGAGGGCGGGTCAGATATCTGCTATGACATCACCTGTCCTATATATGATTCCACCAATCATCACTCTCAGTTCTGTTAGAGAAGCTCCTCCCCCTTACCTGTAGGTACAGGTGAAATGCAGAGCTCATCTCTCTCCGGTATATGTCGGCGCCATTCCGCAGCCTGTAGTTGGAGTCGGTCACAGGCGATGAATGGAGGGGGAGGGGGGTATTTTTGTCTCAGAATCTGATAAATGTTGGTGATTTCTCATTGATGGTGATTGTCTGAGATAACAATACACCCCTCCCCCGACCGCAGGAATGGTGTCCGCGATTCAGCCCAGGGTCAGCGTGTCACCCCCTCCATCAACTGCAAACACATTCCTTTCTTCAGCTTCCATCGCCACCTAGCACCCCAATATGTACAGCACCCCAAATTCTATTATTAGCCATCACCCCAACATCTACAGAATCCTGACTTCTATTGTCACCCCAACATCTACAGCACCCCAAATTATATTGTCAACAATCACCCCAACATCTACAGCACCCGACTTATACTGTCACCCATCACCCCAACATCTACAGCACCCGACTTATACTGTCACCCATCACCCCAACATCTACTGCACCCCAAATTCTATTGTCACTAATTACCCCAACATCTACAGAACCCCAAATTCTATTGTCACCCATCACCCCAACATCTACAGAACCCCAAATTCTATTGTCACCCATCACCCCAACATCTACAGCACCCCGACTTGTACTGTCACCCATCACCCAAGGCTCTACTGCACCCCAAATTCTATTGTCACCCATCACCCCAACTACAGAACCCCAAATTCTATTGTCAGCAATCACCCCAACATCTACAGAACCCCAAACTTTCACACTGCCGTCCCTTTCTTCCTGATCTGGGAACACAGAGATGTTGGATTACAATTGAACAATTCTATTGATCGAAAATGTTACTGAAGAATAGAAATGCTGTTAAAAGTCCACATAGCAGGAAAGCCGCATTCATTCCTTCCGGGGGCGTCCCCGTCATATTCTCCGGGGTCTGATCACATTATGGTGGGGGGGTCTGATCACATTATGGTGGGGGGGTCTGATCACATTATGGTGGGGGGGTCTTATCACATTATGGTGGGGGGGTCTGATCACATTATGGTGGGGGGGTCTGATCACATTACGGTGGGGGTTGGGGGTCTGATCACATTACGGTGGGGGTTGGGGGGTCTGATCACATTACGGTGGGGGTTGGGGGGTCTGATCACATTATGGTGGGGGTTGGGGGGTCTGATCACATTATGGTGGGGGTTGGGGGGTCTGATCACATTACGGTTGGGGGGTCTGATCACATTATGGTGGGGGTTGGGGGGTCTGATCACATGGTGGGGGTTGGGGGGTCTGATCACATTATGGTTGGGGTTGGGGGGGGGTCTGATCACATTATGGTGGGGGTTGGGGGGGGGGACTGATCACATTATGATGGGGGTTGGGGGGTC
Organism: Lithobates pipiens; assembly: GCF_037356315.1. Taxonomy (NCBI): domain Eukaryota; kingdom Metazoa; phylum Chordata; class Amphibia; order Anura; family Ranidae; genus Lithobates; species Lithobates pipiens. The sequence goes on from NW_027507785.1 coordinate 335,326,253, forward strand.
TGATCACATTATGGTGGGGGGGGGTCTGATCACATTATGGTGGGGGTTGGGGGGTCTGATCACATTACGGTTGGGGGGTCTGATCACATTATGGTGGGGGTTGGGGGGTCTGATCACATGGTGGGGGTTGGGGGGTCTGATCACATTATGGTTGGGGTTGGGGGGGGGGTCTGATCACATTATGGTGGGTGATGGGGGGGGTCTGATCACATTATGGTGGGGGTTGGGGGGTCTGATCACATTACGGTTGGGGGGTCTGATCACATTATGGTGGGGGTTGGGGGGTCTGATCACATTATGGTGGGGGTTGGGGGGGGACTGATCACATTATGGTGGGGGTTGGGGGGTCTGATCACATTACGGTTGGGGGGTCTGATCACATTATGGTGGGGGTTGGGGGGTCTGATCACATGGTGGGGGTTGGGGGGTCTGATCACATTATGGTTGGGGTTGGGGGGGGGTCTGATCACATTATGGTGGGTGATGGGGGGGGGTCTGATCACATTATGGTGGGGGTTGGGGGGTCTGATCACATTACGGTTGGGGGGTCTGATCACATTACGGTAAGGGTTGGGGGGTCTGATCACATTATGGTGGGGGTTGGGGGGGGACTGATCACATTATGGTGGGGGTTGGGGGGTCTGATCACATTACGGTTGGGGGGTCTGATCACATTATGGTGGGGGTTGGGGGGTCTGATCACATGGTGGGGGTTGGGGGGTCTGATCACATTATGGTTGGGGTTGGGGGGGGGGTCTGATCACATTATGGTGGGTGATGGGGGGGGGGGGTCTGATCACATTATGGTGGGGGTTGGGGGGTCTGATCACATTATGGTGGGGGTTGGTGATCAGATCACATTATGGTGGGGGTTGGAGGGGTCTGATCACATTATGGTTGGGGTTGGGGGGTCTGATCACATTATGGTTGGGGGGGTCTGATCACATTACGGTGGGGGTTGGGGGGTCTGATCACATTATGGTTGGGGGGGTCTGATCACATTACGGTGGGGGTTGGGGGGTCTGATCACATTATGGTTGGGGGGGTCTGATCACATTACGGTGGGGGTTGGGGAGTCTGATCACATTACGGTGGGGGTTGGGGGGTCTGATCACATTATGGTTGGGGTTGGGGGGTCTGATCACATTATGGTTGGGGGGGTCTGATCACATTACGGTGGGGGTTGGGGGGTCTGATCACATTATGGTGGGGGTTGGGGGGGTCTGATCACATTATGGTGGGGGTTGGGGGGGGACTGATCACATTATGGTGGGGGTTGGGGGGTCTGATCACATTACGGTTGGGGGGTCTGATCACATTATGGTGGGGGTTGGGGGGTCTGATCACATGGTGGGGGTTGGGGGGTCTGATCACATTATGGTTGGGGTTGGGGGGGGGTCTGATCACATTATGGTGGGTGATGGGGGGGGGTCTGATCACATTATGGTGGGGGTTGGTGATCAGATCACATTATGGTGGGGGTTGGAGGGGTCTGATCACATTATGGTTGGGGTTGGGGGGTCTGATCACATTATGGTTGGGGGGGTCTGATCACATTACGGTGGGGGTTGGGGAGTCTGATCACATTACGGTGGGGGTTGGGGGGTCTGATCACATTATGGTTGGGGGGGTCTGATCACATTACGGTGGGGGTTGGGGGGTCTGATCACATTATGGTTGGGGGGGTCTGATCACATTACGGTGGGGGTTGGGGGGTCTGATCACATTATGGTTGGGGGGGTCTGATCACATTACGGTGGGGGTTGGGGAGTCTGATCACATTACGGTGGGGGTTGGGGGGTCTGATCACATTATGGTTGGGGTTGGGGGGTCTGATCACATTATGGTTGGGGGGGTCTGATCACATTACGGTGGGGGTTGGGGGGTCTGATCACATTATGGTGGGGGTTGGGGGGGTCTGATCACATTATGGTGGGGGTTGGGGGGGGTCTGATCACATTATGGTGGGGGGGTCTGATCACATTATGGTGGGGGTTGGGGGGGTCTGATCACATTACGGTGGGGGTTGGGGGGGTCTGATCACATTACGGTGGGGGTTGGGGGGTCTGATCACATTACGGTGGGGGTTGGGGGGTCTGATCACATTACGGTGGGGGTTGGGGGGTCTGATCACATTACGGTGGGGGTTGGGGGGGGTCTGATCACATTATGGTGGTGTTGGGGGGGTCTGATCACTTTATGGTGTGGGTTGGGGGGGGTCTGATCACATTACGGTGGGGGTTGGGGGGTCTGATCACATTACGGTGGGGGTTGGGGGGGGTCTGATCACATTACGGTGGGGATTGGGGGGGTCTGATCACATTACGGTGGGGGTTGGGGGGTCTGATCACATTATGGTGGGGGTTGGGGGAGGTCTGATCACATTATGGTGGGGGTTGGGGGAGGTCTGATCACATTATGGTGGGGGTTGGGGGGGGGACTGATCACATTATGGTGGGGGTTGGGGGGTCTGATCACATTACGGTGGGGGTTGGGGGTTCTGATCACATTATGGTGGGGGTTGGGGGGGGGGGTCTGATCACATTACGGTGGGGGTTGGGGGGGGTCTGATCACATTACGGTGGGGGTTGGGGGGTCTGATCACATTATGGTGGTGTTGGGGGGGTCTGATCACTTTATGGTGGGGGTTGGGGGGGGGGTCTGATCACATTACGGTGGGGGTTGGGGGGTCTGATCACATTACGGTGGGGGTTGGGGGGTCTGATCACATTACGGTGGGGGTTGGGGGGTCTGATCACATTACGGTGGGGGTTGGGGGGGTCTGATCACATTACGGTGGGGGTTGGGGGGTCTGATCACATTACGGTGGGGGTTGGGGGGGTCTGATCACATTACGGTGGGGGTCACCTCCATTGAGGATCGATTGATAAGTTATGAATTGTAAGAGTCTCTGGTTTGGGTCTTCGCTGGTTATTCTATATACAGGTTGCTGTATACAGATGGCTCTCTATAGTATATAACCTCAGTGCTCCCCCTAGTGTTCGGTACACCTCAGTGCAGTGGCAGTGTGCCCGTCCTGGCGGAGTTGCCGTCCATACACCATGCAATGGCTTTCCAGTAGAGATAAGCGGATGATTTCGGTGAAGTCGCCCTCATGGGAAGATAACCGATTTCACCATCAGGAGAGTTTCTCTGCCATTCATTGATCTGTTTAAACCAACAAATAAATAATCTTTTTCCTTTATTCGGAAAGTTGTGTTTTTGTTTTTGGCCATTTACACCACAGTGATCCATTAATATGTCTGAGTACCTTCTTTATAAAACACAACGCATGACAAGCACATGGTAGATGCGTTGTGGTGTGCTGTGCGTTGGGAGGCCACTCCCCTTCATGCGTTTTCACCACGTGTTGCCGCAACGCACAGCTGTAAATGGGCGCACAGCGTTCTCTTTTTATTTGCATTTTTACTTTTTATTCTACAAATAAATACAATAATGACCCTAATGAGGGGCCCGGGATGGGTGAAAGGAGCTTCTGTGGCCCCTGGGAGCCCTGAAAACACCAGACCCCCTTCGTTTCCCCCCCATTGCCCGCAATTGCGTTTTTACACAACGGTGAAATTTTATCAACTCTCCAAATTTCCTCTGAAATGTCGGGGGCCATAAGAACTCTTCATTTCGCTCCCTCCCCCCCTCCGGGGTCAGTCTGCTGTAATATAAGCAGTTAATTTAGCATATTTCCCGTTATGAGGAGATATCAGCACACATTGCCGTGTGACGGGATCAGTAGCCTTCGGGGTTGACAGAGAGCCACAGATGGTGCAATTGCGAGCAATCATCCGAACGTGTAGAATAGGCCTGTGACCTGGAAACTCTGCCTGGGGGGGGCGCTGACGCAGCACTTCGCCAAAAGTACGTGTCGCCGCCGTGTCACCTTCCTTAGACCGCCATCACCCTGAGGAAGGGACCCACCTTCCCGTGTCCCGCCGACCCCCTGCACCTCCCCCACCCAGAAATCCAACGCTGTGATATTCATCACCTGAGGAAGGGAGACCGAGTCTAATCATCATCGAGGGCGAAATTCCCCTAAACTGCATTCTAATATATTATAAGTGTGGAAATCCATTCCTTCGCCTATGGTATCCTATGATGTCATAGTCTCTGATGTATTTCCAATATTGTGGATTAAAGTTCTCGGGTCTGTACACCCGCTGTGCCCATTATGAGGGGTTCTCACCATCCCTGTGCTGAGTTCCCGGGTCTGTACCCCCGCTGTGCCCATTATGAGGGGTTCCCACCATCCCTGTGCTGAGTTCCCGGGTCTGTACCCCCGCTGTGCCCATTATGAGGGGTTCCCACCATCCCTGTGCTGAGTTCCCGGGTCTGTACACCCGCTGTGCCCATTATGAGGGGTTCCCACCATCCTTGTGCCGAGTTCCTGGGTCTGTACACCCGCTGTGCCCATTATGAGGGGTTCCCACCATCCCTGTGCTGAGTTCCCGGGTCTGTACACCCGCTGTGCCCATTATGAGGGGTTCCCACCATCCCTGTGCCGAGTTCCCGGGTCTGTACACTCGCTGTGCCCATTATGAGGGGTTCCCACCATCCCTGTGCCGAGTTCCCGGGTCTGTACACTCGCTGTGCCCATTATGAGGGGTTCCCACCATCCTTGTGCCGAGTTCCTGGGTCTGTACTCAGAATTCGGAGAGATCCAGCCATCTCCATGTGTGGTGTTTTGTATAGTGGGGTCCCCAGGAGGCTCGTACTGGGAATAGGACAGTCAGCTGGGAATGTTCTCTTCTTTCTCATGAATCCAGGAACAGTAACATTGCAATGTGTGGTTAATGTGGTTACATTGTTGCTGAGTGTCGCCAATGTCCGTGTATTCATTCTCTGAGATACTTTTGGAGTATTACATATAATAAATATGTTGTATTATATGTGGCCCTTTGGGGATATCAGGGGCCGCCTTTGCGCTCCCCTATACCCTGTAGAGTAATTTGACAATCACTGCTTTAAGTGAATAAAGCTGAACTTTGGGGCAGACACAGGGTGGGTTTTCAAGGACTGTGGTTTGTACCCTGGTGGCAGATACAGGGTGGGATATTGAGGTCTGTAGTTATTACCCTAGCAGTAGATATACGATGGGTTATTGAGGTCTGTGGTTTGTAACCCGGGCAGATACAGGGTGGGTTATTGAGGTCTTTGGTTAGTACCTTAATGGCAGATATAAGATGGGTAATTGAGGTCTGTGGTTTGTACTGAGGTGGCAGATACAGGGTTGGTTATTGAAGTATGTGGGTTGTACCCTGGTGGCAAATACAGGGTTGGTTATTGAAGTATGTGGGTTGTACCCTGGTGGCAGATACAGGGTTGGTTATTGAAGTATGTGGGTTGTACCCTGGTGGCAGATACAGGGTTGGTTATTGAAGTATGTGGGTTGTACCCTGGTGGCAGATACAGGGTGGATTATTGAGGTCTGTGGGTTGTACCCTGTGGCAGATACAGGGTTGGTTATTGAAGTCTGTGGGTTGTACCCTGGTGGCAGATACAGGGTGGATTATTGAGGTCTGTGGTTTATACCCTGTGGCAGATACAGGGTTGGTTATTGAAGTATGTGGGTTGTACCCTGGTGGCAGATACAGGGTGGGTTATTGAGGTCTTTGGTTAGTACCTTAATGGCAGATATAAGATGGGTAATTGAGGTCTGTGGTTTGTACTGAGGTGGCAGATACAGGGTTGGTTATTGAAGTATGTGGGTTGTACCCTGGTGGCAGATACAGGGTTGGTTATTGAAGTCTGTGGGTTGTACCCTGATGGCAAATACAGGGTGGATTATTGAGGTCCGTGGGTTGTACCCGGGTGGCAGATACAGGGTGGATTACTGATGTCTGTGGGTTGTACCCTGGTGGAACATAAAGGTCAGATTATTGAGGTCTGTAGTTAATACCCAAGTGGCAGATACAGGGTGAATTAATGAGATCTGTGGGTTGTACCCTGGTGGCAAATACAGGGTAGATTATTGAGGTCTATGGCTTGTACCCCAGTGGCAGATATAGGGTAGCTTCTTGAAGTCAGTCATCTAGTACTGTTGTGATATTACAAACTAGGTTTTTCAAGATCTGTGGTTGGGCTCCTTTGGTGAATCCTGGTGAGGTTATTGATGTGGTTGGTACAGACAAGGTTATCCAGCTTTTGATTTGGCATCAGTTAATTCTATACTGGCAAGGCAATGGATGATTATGATTTGGCATTGGCGTGGTTGATACAAATAGGGTCTTTGCAATTTGGAACTTAGTTGACCCAGACAAGGTCGTTGGGGTCGGTGAGCTGGCACCAACGTGGTTGATGTTTGCTAGGCTACTCAAGTCTGTTATTTGGCACCACCATAGCCAAAATAGGCAAGGATATTAAGGTCTTTGATTTGGAAATTGGCACCAGCGAGACCGATACAGGCAAGTTTATTGAAGTTGATAATCTGGTGCCGGTGGGATTTGCACTGGTCAGGTTATTGAGGTCTAGGCACGTGGACGTACACGTGGCCGGCTCACCCTCCTCTTGTGTGGTTGATGAGTGTTCTGTTTGGATCCCATATGTTCTCCTAGATCATGCCTCTATGAATCTGTGCTGTGAGGACGGCTCGTTTGTGCTTCACTTGCCTTTTGGACGTATTCTCCCATGAGGGCACTTTGTAGCTATGTACATGGCAACAGCTGGGTCCCTCCAAGCCAAATCCTCCAAATGTGTAGAGAAATAGAAGTGGATAGAGGGGAGCAAGGCTCGGGGGAGGGGGGGGGGGCGCGTGACTCATTCACTGACGGAATTGTAGAATTGGGAGAAACCTGTATTGGGGTCATCGGCCTCCTGTGATACGGCCGGTAATGCGAAACGGAGACTTCAGCATGACAAACACACGCCTCGATCGGCAGTGACAGCAGAACGGGGCCATGTGTCCCATGTCTGTTCCTTTTCTATATTTATTATATATCACAGACCTCGCCTGATCTCTGACATTCACTCTTCAGACCTACTGAACACAGAGAACTAGAAACTTTGTAATTCATAAACTGAAGATTACTATTCTGGTGAATGTTAGGAGGAGAGCTGCTGGTTCTCTTGGGTGACACCTCCCCGTCTTGGTATGGACCTCCTTTTGATGACTTGAGTGGAGATGTGTTCTTGGGATACGGAGGAACCTTTCTGAAGTGGACCCTAAAGGAACCTGCAAAAACACAAACAAGAGAGGGTGCACCAGTCTAGTGCATAATCTCATATGCCAGTTATTCATAATCTGCAATAAAATATATTCACAAACCATGTGAAAGAAACAGCATATCAAGCTACACATCCATATTAAGGTTGTTCATCAGACTCCGCATACTCCAGAGTTTAGGAGAATTCCACCAGGATCTTAGCTGGCTTACATGTTTTGAGGGCTATACTCTCTTCATCAGAGCCAACCTGACCCTGATGAAGAACTTAAAGCCCTCAAAACATGTAAGCCAGCTAGGATCCCGGTGGAGTTCTCCTGCGCTTTGGAGTATGCTGTGTCTGATAAGCAACCAGGTTGGCTCTGATGAAGAGGGTATAGTCCTTAAAACATGTAAGCCAGCTAGGAAACCGGTGGAGTTCTCCTGAGTTCTGGAGTTTGCTGAGTCTGATGAACAATCAGGTTGGCTCTGATGATGAGCATATAGCCCTCAAAAACATGTAAGCCAACTAGGATCCCGGTGGAGTTCTGAGTTCTTTAGTACGCTGAGTCTGAAGAAGGACCAGGTTGGCTCTGATGAAGAGGGTATAGCCCTTGAAAACATGTAAGTCAGCTAGGATCCCGGTGGAGTTCTCCTGAGTTCTGGAGTATGCTGTGTCTGATAAGCAACCAGGTTGGCTCTGATGATGAGCATATAGCCCTCAAAAACATGTAAGCCAACTAGGATCCCGGTGGAGTTCTCCTGAGTTCTTTAGTACACTGAGTCTGAAGAACGACCAGGTTGGCTCTGATGTAGAGGGTATAGCCCTCGAAACATGTCAGCCAACTAGGATCCCGGTGGAGTTCTCCTGAGCTCTGGAGTATGCTGAGTCTGAAGAACAACCTACTATGGATGCGTAGCTTGATATGCTGTTTCCTTCACATGGTTTGTGAGTATATTTTATTGTGGACAATCAATAAATGGTACAGTTGTATGCAATTCTTCATATCTGCTTCTCAACATAGGACAAGGTTACTCCAAGCCTTGCTGCCCTCTGAGGCCTGGAAAAGTCCCAGAAAACAACTACAAAAACACAAACAAGGAAGGGCGCACAAGCGTATTGCATTATCCAGTATACAGTTGTGTGCAAAAGTTTAAGAACCCCTGACTATTTCCATGATTGTCATTTATAAATATTTGGGTGTTTTGATCCGCAATTTCATTTTGATCTATCAAATACCTGAAGGACACCGTAATATTTCAGTAGTGAAATGAGGTTTATTGGATTAACAGAAAATATAATATGTATCAAAACTAAATTAGACAGGTGCATAAATTTGGGCACCCCAACAGAAAAATGACATCAATATTTAGTAGAGCGACCCTTCCTATAGCCTGTAATGAGTGTCTGGATTCTGGATGAATGCATGTTGGACTATTCCTCCTTAGGTTTGATGGTTTCCCAGCATGGGCAGCCCCCTTCAAATCACCCCACAGATGTTCAATGATCTGCGGACTGGGATGTCCATTCCAGAACATTGTCCTTGTTCCTCTGCATAAATGCCCGAGTAGATTTTGAGGACTGTTTTGGGTCATTTGTCTTCTTGAAATATCCAGCCCCGGCGTAACTTCAACTTTGTGACTGATTCCTCAACATTCGTCTCAAGAATCTGCTGATATTGAGTGGAATCCATGTTGTTTTTCTGGGACTTTTCCAGGCCTCAGAGGGCAGCAAGGCTTGGAGTAACCTTGTCCTGTGTTGAGAAGCAGATATGAAGAACTGTTACCAGACTATCACATTCATGAGCTGGGTCTGTTGTGTTTTGGGTCCTAAAGTAAACCTGGGCAACTACAACTGAGCCAATAGTTCCCCTCAGTGAATATTGAAGCTATCAATAGATCCAGAGATATGGACACCTGAAAGAATATGCAAATCTTGACTTTCCTTGGATTCTTGGAAAGACTTGGTTCTTCCTCCTACATCCTGAGCCTCTCTACTCGACAAGGAGGCCGCCCATCACAATAAAAGTCCAATAGTGAGGCTCAGGAGGTGAGCAGAGGGGCACTACGACGGCACAAAACTGAACATCCGGTGCAATAAAAAACTGAGCTCACAAAAAAGAAGCACAGGATGTATCACATGGACCACCTTTGAAGAGAAAGGACCCTGGCCCTGATCATCAAGGAGGTAAGACTCCTGGCAGGGACTGGGTACTCATGGTCCACCTGGCCAAAATCAAGTAGACCCCATTCTTTAGGGAACCTGCCAAAGCAATGTATACCCAAGAACTAGGGGGTGCTCCCCTAAAGGAAGACCCCATGGGAGGGGGGGAACCTGACTATAAGGCCATGGGACTTCTCCTACAAGATTTTCGAGGCAAGCCTGAGGACCTACACCCGAGTAATCATGAGTGAGTAAAGTCCCAGAGATCCTGGTTCTCATGAGTGACACCTCCCAGTCTTGGTATGGCCATAGACCTTCTTTCTTGATTTTGGAGTGGGGATATGTATATGGAATATACAGTATAGTTTATTGAGGAACTTTTCCTGAGTGGACCCTAAAGTATACCTGGGCAACTAAAATTGAGACAACAGTTACCCTCAGTGAAAGCCAAAATTTTAAGCTATCAATAGATCCAGAGATGAAGACACCTAAAAGAATATGGCAATCTTGACTTTCGTTAAAAAGACTTGGCTCTTCCTCCATCTATATCCTGAGCCTCCCTTTTAGACAGAGAGCCCCCCCCCCCCCCCATCACAATAAAAGTCCAACATTGAGGCTGGGAAGGTGAGGAGAGTTGAGAAGGTGAGGAGAGTTGAGAAGGTGAGGAGAGTTGAGAAGGTGAGGAGAGTTGGGAAGGTGAGGAGAGTTGAGAAGGTGAGGAGAGTTGGGAAGGTGAGGAGAGTTGGGAAGGTGAGGAGAGTTGGGAAGGTGAGGAGAGTTGAGAAGGTGAGGAGAGTTGAGAAGGTGAGGAGAATTGAGAAGGTGAAGAGAGTTGAGAAGGTGAGGAGAGTTGGGAAGGAGAGTTGAGAAGGGGAGGAGAGTTGGGAAGGTGAGGAGAGCACGGAAAAGTGCACAGGATGTATCACATGGACCACCTCTGAAGAGAAAGGACCCTGTTCCTGATCCCCAAGGGGGCAAGACTCCTGGCAGGGACTGGGTACTTGGGTACTCATGGTCCACCTGGCCAAAACCAAGCAGACCCCATTCTTTAGGGCACCCTTTCTCAACCTTTTCAACACAGAGGAACCCTTGAAATAACTTTCTGGTCTCGGGGAACCCCGGCTAAAAATGACTACATCTACAACTCCTGATACATTAGCGTGATGGTCATTGGGAAGAATTACCCCCCTTACAGATAGCTAAAAAAGATTAATGGTGTCAGTGGGAACTTATCTGAGAGGAAGAAATTGCTCAAGGAAGCCCTAGCAACTTTTGGGGGAACCCTAGGGATCCATGGAACCCTGGATGGAAACCCTGATTTAGGGGATCTGCAAAAGCAAGGTCCACCCAAGTACTAGTTTGAAAGGAGACCCCATGGGGGGGGGGAGAACCTGACCATAAGACCAGTGGCCTCCCCCTACAAGACTTTTCAGGGCAAGTCTGAAGTAGAGATGTAAAATCGCTGGAGATTTTGAAGCCACTTTTTTCCCCCTTTTTTTCCCTGAACAATTGAAAATAAAATTCAGTGTGGAGACGTTTTACAAACTGAAAGTCATTTCGTTACACCGGAACATGGAATGTATATAACAGTATTATGCTTGATATCAAAGTACAGCTTATTCAATAAATAAACTAAACTTGCGGTTTAAATTTTTTTTTTTTTTTATTGCAACTGGAATAACAAGGACTGTATATGATGAGAACATTTCCCCTATACATGAGAACAGGTAACCCCTCCCCCTTCCCTAATAATAACGGGAAAGCTTCCTGCCAGTATGTATTTCCAGTGACTGGCAATGCTGATCCAGAAGCATACATTGCCCTATGAAGAGCTTGATGAACGTTCTCCTGATTTTTCCGGGGTTATGGTATCTATAAATGAAGGGATTGTGTATTTTTGGGAGGCCGTGGTTTGTAACACTTACTTACTTGAAGATGCTGCTGACGGTTAAAGAAGATAAACTAGTTTGTCAGAGAAATTCACCCTCTTACTTGTCAATTAAGGCCTGAGAGGACAGAATCTATCATCTACTCTGTATCCCACAATCAGCCAACTGTGGGAGGTACAAGGTGAAGCCCACAAGGAAACTAAACTGGAGCCTTTACCACTGCGGTGCCCCCTAGTGGCAGAAATGCATATTTATTTTGTTTTGAGAACTGCATTAAGAAGTACAGTGTTACTTGAACTGTATTCCAGGATTCGTTAGCCTTCAGCTGAGACTTTACACAACGTCTCAAATCTTTCATTAAGGTCTTCGTGTTATATAGTATAGATGGGATCCTATGTAATCTGGTTGGATGCTATCTAGTCTAGATTGGTCCTATGACTGGACACTTGGTAATCTGGATAGGCCCTGTGTAATCTGATTGCATCATATGTGAGCTAACTGGACCCTATGTCATCTGGCTGGATGCTAGATAATCTGGATAAGACCTGTGCTATCTAAATGGATCCTTTGTCATCTAATTGTAGCCTGTGTCATCTAATTGGATCCTATGTCATCTGGCAGGATGCAAAGTAATCTGGAAAGATCCTGTACCATCTGATTGGATTATATACCACCTGGCTGGATCCCATGTCATCTAACTGGACACTAGGTAATCTGAATAGGTTCTGTGTAGTCTAATGGGATCCCATGTCATCTGGTTGGATGTCAGGTTCTGGATAGGTCCTGTGTAGTCTGATGGGATCCCATGTCATCTGGTTGGATGTCAGGTTCTGGATAGGTCCTGTGTAGTCTGATGGGATCCCATGTCATCTGGCTGGATGTCAGGTTCTGGATAGGTCCTGTGTGGTCTGATGGGATCCCTTGTCATCTGATTGGATGCCAAGCTCTGGATAGGTCCTGTGTATTCTGATGGGATCCCATGTCACCTGGCTGGATGTCAGGTTCTGGATAGGTCCTTTGTAGTCTGATGGGATCCCATGTCACCTGGCTGGATGTCAGGTTCTGGATAGGTCCTGTGTAGTCTGATGAGATCCCTTGTCATCTGATTGGATGCCAAGCTCTGGATAGGTCCTGTGTATTCTGATGGGATCCCATGTAATCTGGCTGGATATCAGGTTCTGGATAGGTCCTGTGTAGTCTGATGGGATCCCATGTCATCTGATTGGATGCCAAGTTCTGGATAGGTCCTGTGTAGTCTGATGGGATCCCATGTAATCTGGTTGGATGCCAAGTTCTGGATAAGTCCTGTTTAATATGATGGGATTCCATGTCCTCTGGCTGGATCCTATGGACAGTAGGAAGAGGATCACCCATGGTTGCACCCATCCTCTATGTGTTCGGCCCGTGTCTTTCTGCTCTCCGGATTCCTGCGGCTGGGCCTCCATTTTGTGTCTGTATGGAAATGGTGGGCAGAGCCCTCAAGAAGTTAAAATCTTTTCCCGGGTGCATCTGGTTTCCCTAGTGAAGGCAGCGGCGGGGCGGAGGTGGGGGGCAGCTGTGTAATCGGGTGTGTAATCCATGCAGGGGGAAGACGGAGTGAGAAGCAGCTGGATTCCGCTAATGAGACTTAATTAAAGGACACCGAGCGGAGTTCTTCCTCCTCGCTTCTACAACCACCTCTTAACCCCTTCCAGCTTGGCATCCTCAGGAGGGGAGGTGGGGGGGGGGGAGCACAGGGGGGCGCCGTGTGCCCAGATTCCGGGGTGAGCCAGGACACTGGAGGTGGGAGCACTGGGCGTTTGACCTTGTATTTGGGTTTGTTGGAATATTCTCTTCCCGAATCACCGGAGACTCAGCGTGGCCCCTCAGACCCCATCCCCCCAACCTACGTCTACCAACTGAAATGTGCAAAATTCAATCACTTTTGTCAGAACACACATTTACTTTTACCATCAATTATTTAATCTTGTCGGTAAAGAAGTGGTTTAGCGGGAAGTGGATGTGATTTCTCCGGAGTAATAAGGGGAGACGGCACAAGTCTAGGTCAATATGCCAAAGAGGACCGGTAATTAAACTCGCAGCAAGTCCATCAATAGAGCGTTCCCAACTCGCATCGCATTATAACCATGGCAACGGTAACACATCGTCATGTGACTTCAGGCCTCGGCATCCCGGATCACGTGACCTCCGATTGGAAATATTTCATCTCATTGGTCCGTTTTCAGTGGGACAGACCCCCTGTCTGGGGGGCAGCACCGCACAGCCTGTACATTAAACCAGCAAATGTAAATGTATGATTACAATGTATACAGTTTATATACATCACCGGCAATGAACTAAAGTGCCACGCTCTGCTCGCTCTCTTCCCCTGAGCCACGCACGCGCAGTTCTGCTTGCATTGCCAGCGGGGGCTCATGCGCAGGAGTGACATCGTCCCATGCCAACCAATGAAGGCAGCCAAAGACTGGCACACCAGAAGAAGAGGCTGGTGCCAGCAAGGGACACGTCGCCAATGACGATAACTTTAGCTCCACTTTAAGCCCCAACTGAGCTTTCAGGTAAAATCTGCTAAATGCCGGCCAGGTGTATCTAAGAGAATGAGTGCGAAGTTTCTTAAGAAAGCAGCTCCGGTCTGATAGAAAGGCCTGTGTCCTGCCAGCAAGCTGCTGCTCTGTGTGTGGAAGTGGAAGCAGTGGTCTATCTGCAGAGGTCCGACACTTCCATGCTGAATCAGACCTCTAATCATGAAGCTCATGCTCCCTGTGGATTGGAGAGCTATGGGGGGGGGGGGGGCGTGTCAGACCTCTGCAGAGGGACCACTGCTTCCACAAAGAGCAAGGATCCTCCTCTGCAGCATTCTGGCAGGGGACAGGCTTTTCTACTCAGGCTGTGGCTGCTTTCATGAACTACAAGGCTTTCCACACTGCTAAAATGTATTTAGCAAGCTCAAACTGACCGTTCTTATTGGTTTTAACACGCGCACACACAGCAGTATGGGCTTTAAAGAGGAAGTAAACCCTGATGAGTATTACTTCCTCTTTGATTCCTTGCAAAGGTAAAGCATAATGGACTACTATGCATCGCATCGCATCACATCGCATCGTAGTCCATTAGCGAAGTCACCACTGTCCCCTGTAGTCCGGAGCATCCATCTTTTCGGTGGGGTCTCGCTGCTCCGGCGCTGTCATTCGACGGAGCCGCAATGACGTCACTCCCGCGCATGTGCACGGAATCCGCCCGGTCGCGGCATTTCGCCGTTGCCAGCAGCGCGCTCAGTGTGCCTGCGCGCCGTTGTCTACGCGCATGCACCGTAGACAGCGGCGCCTGTCTTTCGGCAAATATCTCCTAAACCATGTAGGTTTAGGAGATATTTCTTGCACCTACAGGTAAGCCTTAATCTAGGCTTACCTGTAGGTCAAAGTGGTTTGTAAGGGTTTACAACCACTTTAAGGCTGCTGATCTCCCGCAGCCTGCTTTGCAGCCACTTCCCGCCTTCGTGCGCTCTAGCGGCGGCTGCCTGGTGTTTTTCTCGGGGTGGGTTTCCCGATGGCGACAATAGTGAACCGTGTCTGGTCTGTGACAATGTGACAACGGAGGAGCGCATTTGGAAGAGAGCAAAAGCGCGTTGTCACCCTGTTTATAGAATCACTTGGGATTATTTTAATCACTAGTTAAGGGTTGGAAGGATTTGCCCCCTCAATGGCCAGGCCATTTTTTGGGGATTTGGCACTGCGTCGCTTTAACTGACTATTGCGCGGTCGTGGGACGTTGTACCCAAAACAACATTGACGTCTTTCCCCCCCCCCCCCCCACAAATAGAGCTTTCTATTGCTGGTATTTGACCATCTCTGCGGATTAAATTTGTTTCCGCTATAAACAAAGAGCGACAATGTTGAAAAATGTTTTTTATTTTTTTTTTACTTTTTGCTATAATACATATCCAAAAAAAAAAAAAAATTATATATATATACACATATATATATATATAGAAAGGCCAGTATGGTGGCCTGAAATTATGGGAGGAGCCCGGTGGTGTATATAACCTGCCGTCCGCCCATCTTCCTCGTCGGTTCCGGTGCGCGATACCTGATACGTCAGATATCAAGGGCCGACTATCCAGATCAGACGCAGCGAGCCTGTTCGGCGGTTCCCGCGTTTTCGTCTTCAATTTGACAATCCCGTCTCGCCCATCAGCGTCCGTAGATTCGTCGTCGTTAAACCCATCGAATTTGTCGCTCGGGCCGGCTGTCGCAGGTAGGGCTTCGGCACCCTCTTTTCATTACGTTTTCGATGTACCGTTATTTTGCTTGTACGCACGAGCCGCTCTGTTCTGTCATATCGAATGTTTCGGTGGCCTCGTACGCTTGTCACTGTATGCTACTTTCGACGTAGGCGTTGTCATCATTCGACACGTTCGATTACGCCACGTCAGGCGATTCATTCGCAGCTACGGCATTCGAAACCGTTCGACTGCCCGTGCATTTCTATTGTAGCGGTCGAATCGTTCGACCCACAGCCGACTGCTTGTTACGACAAGGCAATCAGTCCGCACGTTTCGCTTGCTCTGCTCCAGTTCGAATGTGTCTCTTCATTTCTTGCAATTATGTTATGTGTCTCATTTCACCTCGTTCAAACATTTCAGTCCCAGTCATTTCTGCTGCTCCAATATCATTTCTGTCACTAGTCGCGCTCCGTCGCGAATCCTGTCGCACCGCTGGTGCACCGATTCGCTTTGAAGTGCCCCAGGGTTCGGCCTCATTTCTGTACATGCTCCAGAGACTGAATCACTCGCAGGTTCACGCTCGGTCCCTGATTCTTGTCTTTGTCATGGCATATCATTTCTGTCACTTATTACGCTCCAATTCGAATCCTGTCGCATTCCTCTATGCACCGATTCGTCCTGGTGCGCCCAGCTGCTACGCCTCATTTCAGTACATGCTCCAAAGACGGGATTCATTTGTTAGGTGCATGGGCTCGTCTTCTGATTCCAGTCTTTGTCATGGGTTTCATTTCATTTCACCTATCACGTTCCGGTACGAATAGTCATGTTCATGGACCAATTCGTCCCGGCGTGCCCCAGGAATGGCCTCATTTCAGTACATGCGCCAGAGACGGATTCATTATTTGCTACCATCGGTCCACTCGTTGAATCTTGTCTCTGTCATGGGATATCATTTCTGTCACTTATTACACTCCAATTCGAATCCTGTCGCATGTTACTATGCACCGATTCGTTCTGGCGTGCCCAGCTGCTACGCCTCATTTCAGTACATGCGCCAGAGACGGATTCATTATTTGCTACCGTCAGTCCAGTCGTTGAATCTTGTCTCTGTCATGGGATATCATTTCTGTCACTTATTACACTCCGATTCGAATCTCGTTGCATTTATTTGATGCACCGATTCGTTCCGGTGTGCCCAGCTGCTACGCCTCATTTCAGTACATGCTCCAAAGACGGGATTCATTTGTTAGGTGCATGGGCTCGTCGTCTGATTCCAGTCTTTGTCATGGGTTTCATTTCATTTCACCTATCACGTTCCGGTACGAATAGTCATGTTCATGGACCAAATTCGTTCCGGCGTGCCCCAGGAATGGCCTCATTTCAGTACATGCTCCAGGTTCCGTTTCGTGCTCGGTCGCAAGTTTGTGGCATGGCGATTCGGATCTCTGTCATGGCAGATTCACTCATTTCACGGTCACGTATTACTTCCCGCTTCTAGTCCAGTTGATTCTTCAAACGTTGGATTCTTATCGGGGGGCCTTGCTCATCAGCCTCATTTCACTAAAAAAAAAAAAAAAAAGGAAAAAAGGGGGGGAAGGAAAAAAAAAAAAAAAGGGGAAAGAGGGGGGGGGGGCGATTCAGGGGGGTGGGAAAGAGGAAAAATTTTCCTTCTTTGGTGTCGTTTATCTCGTGTGTGACGTCTCACTTCCACTGTTAGCTAGCCTTCATCAGGTGGGAGTCTCAAACAAACTTCACCTTCATCTCCTCAGGTCAGTCGAGTTCAGTAGGTCCAGCCTGCACCTGGTCAGACGGTGCTTTCTTAGGTAAGCATAATCATCTAGCGGGGAAACGCCCTTCAGCAAAGCTGCCTTCTTTGAAACAGGTATTTCTTTAGGAGTCTCCAACCAGTTGTAATCCATCTCACCCCTTATAGGTCCGTATTAGGAGAAAGAATCGCATCAGAGGGCTTGTGGCCTCGTCAGACCCAATTTCCGCCACCATGTCCCAGGCCGGCAGCGAGGACCTCACGGCTCCATTGTCTCCATCCGGTTCAGAGAATGGCAGCCAAAGGGCCTTCAGAGCTTGGACCATTCCCAGGCTAACAGCCGAGCTGAGACGCAGGGGTGTCCCCTTTCCAGCAACAGCCAGAAAGGCAGAGCTTTTCCGGCTCCTGTTTCCTCCTCCCGCGGCGGTGGAGGCTTCTACTCAGCAGGCCTCCTTAGGCTCCATCGCCTCTTCTATCTCCCAGCTCCACACCCTGGTGTCATCCATCACGACCTCGATGACAGATCTGCAGGGCCGAGTAGCCCTCCTCGAGACCCAACCCTCTGTTTCTCCGCCTGTACCAGCATCCCTACCAGTTGTGAGCCCTCCTGCAGGTATCCCCGGAGCTGCACCAATAGTGTACCCATCTCATATGGTGTCAGCAAACATCAGGAAGGACATCTTAGAGGGAAAGGACGTCAATTTGGCTTCCCTGCTGATCTCAATTCATGAGCTGGCAGAGAATAAGGCCTATACTTGGGGGGACGTATCAGTGGTCCTCAAAGCTAAGGACCCCAGATTAGATAGGAAGCTCTCAGTTACTGAGTTTACCTTAGCTTTTGGCATGATGAGGGACATCATTTGCTCAGCCTCCCCTGGCAGGAGGGAGGAGCTGGATCGGTACCTCCATATGGTAGTTGACCTGGGCTACAAATACGGCGGATCTTCTTTTTATGACTACCACCGATCCTTCTCCGCTAAAGCAGCCGCCAGGCTTTCCCAGTTCCAGACCCCTACGGATTGGAGCACCATGGACACAGAACTGTTCTGCGGCCACTTCGCGGGGCTTCGGTCCCCTCTGTGTACAATCTGCCAGTCAGCAACACATACTGCGGCCTGGTGCGCTACCTCAGTGGCAGCCCCGCCCTTCGTCGGCCCATCTACCTCGGGGGCCGCTCAGGGCCTGCAAGTGCCAGCTCGCCCGCCACAGACCGATAAGCTAGGGCGCCCAGTTAAGACCATGGGCGGTGCTTCGATCTGCAATAATTATAACAGTGGGTCGTGTAATTTCAGCCAGTGTAGGTTGCTCCATGTGTGCACCCAATGTCATAGAGCTCACCCCCGGCTCATGTGCGAGATCAAGCAGCTCAAAAGGTCCTGACTAAGCCGGCTCAATGTGTCGTGGCTTAGCGTCTACCTATCCAGCCACCCTATCCCCTCACTGTCCACCTTCCTCGTCCAGGGCTTCACGGAAGGCTTTCACACTGGACTCATCTCTCTCCCTCACGTCACACACGAGTGCCAGAACCTCCGCTCAGCAGCCACGGATGAGCTAGCCATCGACCAACTGCTGCAATCTGAACTAGATCAGGACTTTGTCATCGGCCCTTTCGTACAGCCCCCATTCGTCACCTGGCGAGTCAGCCCTATTGGGCTTGTCAAGGGCAAGTTCTCTAATAAACTCAGATTGGTTTATGATTTGTCAGCGCCTCATTCCTCTACGGTCCCCAGTCTCAATTCCCTTATTCCCTCTGAG
This sequence comes from Lithobates pipiens, assembly GCF_037356315.1. NCBI lineage: Eukaryota > Metazoa > Chordata > Amphibia > Anura > Ranidae > Lithobates > Lithobates pipiens. The sequence continues at coordinate 335,345,199 of NW_027507785.1, forward strand.
GAGTTCTCCCTTAAATATGCATCAGTAGACATGGCCATCCAGGCCATTCTTAAGACAGGCACAGGTACCTGGCTCTCCAAGGCCGACATCTCAAATGCTTTTAAACTTCTTCCTATCCATCCTTCCCTCTGGTGCTGGCATGGTATCAAGTGGAGGCAGCAGTACTACTTTGCCACTAAGCTCACGTTCGGGTCCAAGAGTAGTCCTTGGCTCTTCGACACCTTCGCACAGGCTCTTGCTTGGATCTTGTTACATGTAGCCCAGTGTCGGGAAGTCATTCATTATCTGGATGACTTCCTGCTGATAGAGCCGCCCGGCTCTCCCCCACAAGATCTGGCTAAGTTGAGGGGAGTCTTCAGTAACCTTAATGTCCCCATTGCGGAGCACAAGGTGGAGGGTCCGTCGCAGGCTATCACCTTTCTCGGGGTCAGCCTAGACACTAACACCATGCAGGCCAGCCTTCCCCCGGATAAACTGACCCGCATCAGGACGGTCCTGAGGGACTTTACTCATGCCAGGACTTGTACCAAGAGACAGCTCCAGTCCCTCCTTGGTATGCTCAATTTTGCTATGCGCATCATCCCCCAGGGGTGCTCGTTCGTGTCACGCCTGCTGGCCTTATTATCCCACTCTCAGGACCCGGAGCAAGTACTCAACCTGGATTCCGCGGCTATTGCAGACCTAGCCATGTGGGAGGAATTCCTGTCCTCCTGGAACGGAGTGTCCCTGTTCGTCCCCTCCGTGTCCGCCCTTTCACCTCGGGTGGTGACCGACGCAGCGGCCTCCACGGGCTTTGCGGCTATTTTTGGCAACCTCTGGCTCGCAGCCCCCTGGCCTCCACAGATACTGGCTATTCCTGGCTTCACTGAGACGTCCTCCCTGTTTGAGCTATATCCCATTGTAGCCGCTGCACACACCTGGGGCCGCAGCTGGTCAGGCCAGACGGTGGTCTTTTCTACAGATAACCTGGCCACTGCGGAGATTGTCAATAAAGGCAGGTCCAGATCTCTACAGATTATGTCCTTCCTGCGGCGACTGACCCAGCTCTCATTATTGTTTCAGTTCAACCTTCATTGTTCTTTTGTCCCCGGCAAATTTAATCAGGCGGCGGATGCCCTCTCCCGCTTTAACTTTGTTTCGTTTTTTGATCAGGTACCCGGAGCCGGACCAACTTCTGCAGCTATCCCGGACTGGTCTCAACTGACATTGGATTAGCCCCGCACTTGTCAGCAGCGACTCAACTTATTGATCACTCCCTCTCAGACAATACCCGCAAGGCCTATCAGTCGGCCTGGAGGGCCTTTACTCGCTTCATATCATCCCACAATACAGAGACCTCCCGGGTCAAGCAAGTCCTTGCCTTCCTTTCCTACTGCCATTCGGACTTGGCGTTATCGTTCAACACAATCCGATTGTACTTGGCCGGGGTACAACACTTCACGTCCCTCCAGGACCCTACTAAGCCCTCCTTATTCACCTGTCACGCCGTCCGGGCACTCATGCGCGGCATTCAGAAACGTCGGCCGGTTTCCAGCATCAAACGGCTGCCTATCACGGGCGAAGTATTCAGGGACATGTCAGACATTCTGGCCTCCTCACCTTTCGGTCTCCATGTCAGTGTCGTCCTGCAAGCAGCCATACACCTGGCCTTCTACGGCTTCTTGCGGCCAGGCGAGTTTACCTGCAGTAGCCCCTCGGCACGTATGCTGTGCAAACACCATCTAGTAAGGTTTGAGGACCATTTCATCCTACATTTAGCGGTCTCAAAGACACAGCAGCTTGGCCCAGGTACGGACATACATCTCTATAAGACCCACAACCGCTGGTGTCCGGTCGCTGTCCTCACCCGCTTGCTGACCCTTTTGGCCGATCAACCAGGGACTGGCCCACTTCTCCCCTTTCACTCCAAACCTCTCAACGCAGCCCAGTTCATGGAGCATGTCAGGATACTCCTGGGCATCCTTCACCTCAATCCTGCGCACTACTCGGGACATTCGTTTCGCATCGGGGCAGCTTCAACGGCCTCCCGCCAAGGGGTCCCGGTCCACGTTATCAAAAAGTTGGGTAGATGGAAGTCCTCCTGTTTTGCCTGTTATGTACCCAATCCGCAAGTTGAGATGGCTCAGGCCTTTGTCAAACTTACTCAGTAACAATCTTGGTTCAATAAAATGCATCCCCTACCTGAGTGTTTTGCCCCCTTATTTTGGTATACCGTACGTTAGACCAGGGCACACTTTCAGGTCCATTTCAGGTAGCGAGTTTATGTTGTCCTTGTCTGTCATCCTTATCCGTATCGGTCAGAGGGCTCTTCACCATAAATAGAAAGGCCAGTATGGTGGCCTGAAATTATGGGAGGAGCCCGGTGGTGTATATAACCTGCCGTCCGCCCATCTTCCTCGTCGGTTCCGGTGCGCGATACCCGCCCACCCGTCCCCTTTTATCAGGCCTTCACTCTAGCATACTCCTCATATGAGTACTCATTTCACCCATTTCATATTCATTTCATTTTAGGGTATGCCCCCTTATTTTGGTATACCGTACGTTAGACCAGGGCACACTTTCAGGTCCATTTCAGGTAGCGAGTTTATGTTGTCCTTGTCTATCATCCTTGTCCGTATCGGTCAGAGGGCTCTTCACCATAAATATATATATATATATATATATATATATATATACATATATATAAATTAATTTATTCATCAGTTTAAAGCAGTAGTAAAGTCTTTTTTTTATAAGTTTGACCTACAGGAAAGCCTGTACAGTTTAGGAGATATTCCCCTCGCAGTGCGCCGCTGACTGCAGCGGCGCATGCGCACAGGGGCTTCTTGGCTGAAAGTCTGGCAGTCCCCGGACCGTGCCGTAAAGAAATCTTCTGCGCGCATGCGCGGGAGTGACGATATCACGGCTTCCGGCCACTCACGGCGCTGGAGCCACGATTGGCGAAGACACGCTGAGGGAACATGTCAGCTCCCTCAGCGGGGTTCGGGCCAGATGTCGAGGCCTCGTTCTAAGGTAAGTATTTCTTAATGAGCTAGTATGCGGTGCATACTAGCTCATTATGCCCTTTCCCTTGCAGGTCAGAAAAAAAAATATGTATATTTTTGGTAAAAAATAAATCGCAATAAGCGCATATTGTTTGGTTTGCGCAAAAGTTATCGCGTCTACAAACTATGGATTTAGGGACTTTTATTTATTTTTTATTATTTTTACTAGTAATAGCGGCGTTCTGCGATTTTTAGCGGGGCTGCGACATAGCGGTGGAAAAATCTGACCCCAAAGGACGGAAATCACTGTTCCCGATCACTGGGAACAGTAGATCTCTGACACGTCTCCTGTCAGGATGGGGGATCTGCTTGGTTAACATAAACGGATCCCCATTCTGCCTCTGTGGTTGGCGATCGTGGGCCACTGGGGGACATTGAGTCCGTCCAACCCGCGGTGCGCTCTCTGTAACTGTGCCCGTGCGATCCGCCATACAGCTACAGCGATGCGCGCAGGAGAACGACGGCAGCTGGTTGGCGATTGGTGAAAATAAAAGATGCTTCTAATGACATTGGAAATGACAATAACATGATAAGACTTCTCCCAGATGTTGATGTTTTGGCTTTAGATACACTTTAACCTAAAAACATTGGTGTTGGCCCCTATAGGTGTCCGGCTGCAAAGCGCTGCGGCCGAATGCCCAACCTCAGTAACTTCCCCACCAATCAGATCTCACTTCCCTGAATTCGTATCGGAGAAGCTCAATCAGCATTGGCTCGCCGGGGGTTATTACCCTTTACACATCGCGGACGGAAAAAAACGGAGGCAGCGGCCCAAAGCAAACCAACTGACATTTATCTGTCACAGAACGGAAGAAATCCCATCGCAGCTCATCCTTTTTTTTTGTCCTCGTTGTTTTTTTTGTTTTGTTTTTTAAATAAATAAATAAAATAATAAAATAAATAGTCTGATAAATACATAAAATGAACCAAGGAAGGGGCTACATTGTAGCTTTTGATCAACATATAATAATCCAGCAGGTCTGTCATTGTTAAAGGGCCACATGTGATGGAGGCAGCAACTATAAACTCAATCACTAAAATAGTTACAGTGCTTTGAAAAAGTATTCATACCCCCTGACATTCCCCACATTCTGTCATGTTACACCCAAAACCATAAATGTATTTTATTGGGATTTTATGTGATGGACCAACACAAAGTGTCACATAATTGTGAAGTGGAAGGAAAATGATAAATGATACAAATAAATATGTGAAAAGTGTGGGGGGAGGGGCATTTGTATGGCGCCCCCCGGAGTCAATACTTTGTAGAACCCCCTTTCTCTACAAGTCTTTTTGGGGGTGTCTCTACCAGCTTTGCCCATCTAGAGAGGACATTTCTGCCCATTCTTCTTCTTTGTAAAATATCTCAAGCTCTGTCAGATTGGATGGAGAGCGTCTGTGATCAGCAATTTTCAAGTCTGGCCACAGATTCTCGATGTGATTTAGGTCTGGCCTGTGACTGGGCCATTCTAACACATGAATATGCTTTGATGTAAACCATTCCATTGTAGCTCTGGCTGGATGTTTCGGGTCGTTGTCCTGCTGGAAGGGGAACCTCCGCCCCGGTCTCAAGTCTTCTGCCGACTCTAACAGGTTTTCTTCTAAGATTGTCCTGTATTTGTCTCCATCCATCTTCCCATCAACTCTGACCAGCTTCCCTGTCCCTGCTGAAGAAAACCATCCCCACCACATGATGCTGCCACCACCATGTCTCACGGTGGGGATGGTGTGTTCAGGGGGATGGGCGGTGTTAGTTTCCCCCACACATAGCGTTTTGCTTTTAGGCCATAAAGTAGAATTTTGGTCTCCTCTGACCAGATCACCTTCTTCCACATGTTTGCTGCCCCCTCCCCCACATGGCTTCTCACAAACTACAAACAGGACTTCTTATGACTTTCTTTCTCCAATGTCTTTCTTCTTGTCACTCTTCCATAAAGGGCAGATTTGTGGAGAGACGACTAATAGTTGTCCTGTGGACAGATTCTCCCCCCTGAGCTGTGGATCTCTGCAGCTCCTCCAGAGTTACCATGGACCTCTTGGCTCTTCTCTGATGAATGCTCTCCTTGCCCGGCCCGGTCAGTTTAGGTGGACGGCCATGTCTTGGTAGGTTTGCAGTTGTGCCATACTCTTTCCATTTTCCGATGATGGATTGAACAGAGCTCCGTGAGATGGTCAAAGCTTGGGAGATTTTATTATAACCAAACCCTGCTTTATACTTCTCCACAACGTTATCCCTGACCTGCCTGGTGTGTTCCTTGGCCTTCATGATGCTGTTTGTTCACTAAGGTTCTCTAACAAACCTCTGAGGGCTTCACAGAACAGCTGTATTTATACTGAGATTAAATTACACAAAAGTGGACTCAGTTACCATCAGTAAACCCATATATTCACAATGTATAAATACATAAGGGGGGGATATAATCTCAATGTATAAATACAAAAGTTGTTGAGTTATTCACTTTAGGTCATCACAGAGGACAAGGGGGCACTCTTTACATCTAGATCAGCCTTTCTTAACCATTTCAACACAGAGGAACCCTTGAAATAGTTCTCCGGTCTCGGGGAACCCCCTGCTAAGAGATCTACAACTCATGACACATTAGTATGATGGTCATTGGGAAGAATTACCTCCTTACAAATATCTAAAAAGATCAATGGTGTGAGTGGGAACTTATCTGAGAGGCAGAAATTGCCCAATGCTGAAGGAACCCCTACAACCTCTGGAGGAACCCTAAGCTTCCACGGAACCCTGGTTGAGAATCACTGATCTTGAGGAAAAGAGATTTAACCTCCAAATACGGAAAGGCTTCTTCACAGTAAGAGCTGTGAAAATGTGGAATAGACTCCCTCCAGAGGTGGTTTCTGGTCGGCTCAGTAGATTGTTTTAAGAAAGGCCTGAATGTTTATCTAACTGTACAGAATATAACTGGATACTATAATTTATAGGTAAAATTGATCCAGGGAATATCCGATTGCCTCTCGGGGCATCAGGAAGGAATTTTTTTCCCTTGCTGGAGCAAATTGGATCATGCTTTATTGGAGTGTTTTGCCTTCCTCTGGATCAACTGTGGGTATAAGATTGTGTAGATAGGATTGTATACATTTTTTGCCCCCTATTATTGGTTGAACTGGATGGACTTGTGTCAAAGAGACTAACGAGGTAACTATGGTAGATGCGGTAGATGCGGTAGATATGGTAGATGCGGTAGATATGGTAGATGCGGTAGATGCGGTAGATATAGTAGATGCGGTAGATATGGTAGATGCGGTAGATTTGGTAGATGGATGCGGTAGATGCGGTAAATATGGTAGATGCGGTAGATGCGGTAGATATGGTAGATGCGGTAGATATGGTAGATGCGGTAGATATGGTAGATTTGGTAGATATGGTAGATGCGGTAGATGCAGTAGATGTTGTCGATATGGTAGATGCGGTAGATGCGGTAGATGTGGTAGATGCGGTAGATGTGGTAGATGTGGTAGATGCGGTAGATGTGGTAGATGCGGTAGATATGGTAGATGCGGTAGATGCGGTAGATGCGGTAGATATGGTAGATGCGGTAGATGCGGTAGATATGGTAGATTTGGTAGATGGATGCGGTAGATATGGTAGATGTTGTCGATATGGTAGATGCGGTAGATATGGTAGATGCGGTAGATATGGTAGATGCGGTAGATATGGTAGATGCGGTAGATATGGTAGATGCGGTAGATGCGGTAGATATGGTAGATGCGGTAGATGCGGTAGATATGGTAGATGCGGTAGATGCGGTAGATATGGTAGATGCGGTAGATGCGGTAGATATGGTAGATGCAGTAGATATGGTAGATGCGGTAGATGCGGTAGATATGGTAGATGCGGTAGATGCGGTAGATATGGTAGATGCAGTAGATATGGTAGATTTGGTAGATGGATGCGGTAGATGCGGTAGATGTTGTCGATATGGTAGATGCGGTAGATGCGGTAGATATGGTAGATGCGGTAGATATGGTAGATGTGGTAGATGCAGTAGATGTTGTCGATATGGTAGATGCGGTAGATGCGGTAGATATGGTAGATGCGGTAGATGCGGTAGATATGGTAGATGCGGTAGATGCGGTAGATGCGGTAGATATGGTAGATGCGGTAGATGCGGTAGATATGGTAGATTTGGTAGATGTTGTCGATATGGTAGATGTGGTAGATATGGTAGATGCGGTAGATGCAGTAGATATGGTAGATTTGGTAGATGCGGTAGATTTGGTAGATGCGGTAGATATGGTAGATGCGGTAGATGCAGTAAATGTTGTCGATATGGTAGATGCGGTAGATGCGGTAGATATGGTAGATGCGGTAGATGCGGTAGATATGGTAGATTTGGTAGATGTTGTCGATATGGTAGATGCGGTAGATATGGTAGATGCGGTAGATGCGGTAGATGTTGTCGATATGGTAGATGCGGTAGATGCGGTAGATATGGTAGATTTGGTAGATGGATGCGGTAGATATGGTAGATGTTGTCGATATGGTAGATGCGGTAGATATGGTAGATGCGGTAGATGCGGTAGATATGGTAGATGCGGTAGATGCGGTAGATGCGGTAGATATGGTAGATGCGGTAGATGCGGTAGATATGGTAGATGCGGTAGATGCGGTAGATGCGGTAGATGCGGTAGATATGGTAGATGCAGTAGATATGGTAGATGCGGTAGATGCGGTAGATATGGTAGATTTGGTAGATGGATGCGGTAGATGCGGTAGATGTTGTCGATATGGTAGATGCGGTAGATGCGGTAGATATGGTAGATATGGTAGATGTGGTAGATGCAGTAGATGTTGTCGATATGGTAGATGCGGTAGATGCGGTAGATATGGTAGATTTGGTAGATGTTGTCGATATGGTAGATGTGGTAGATATGGTAGATGCGGTAGATGCAGTAGATATGGTAGATTTGGTAGATGCGGTAGATTTGGTAGATGCGGTAGATATGGTAGATGCGGTAGATGCAGTAAATGTTGTCGATATGGTAGATGCGGTAGATGCGGTAGATATGGTAGATGCGGTAGATGCGGTAGATATGGTAGATTTGGTAGATGTTGTCGATATGGTAGATGCGGTAGATATGGTAGATGCGGTAGATGCGGTAGATGTTGTCGATATGGTAGATGCGGTAGATGCGGTAGATATGGTAGATTTGGTAGATGGATGCGGTAGATATGGTAGATGTTGTCGATATGGTAGATGCGGTAGATATGGTAGATGCGGTAGATGCGGTAGATATGGTAGATGCGGTAGATGCGGTAGATGCGGTAGATATGGTAGATGCGGTAGATGCGGTAGATATGGTAGATGCGGTAGATATGGTAGATGCGGTAGATGCGGTAGATATGGTAGATGCAGTAGATATGGTAGATGCGGTAGATGCGGTAGATATGGTAGATTTGGTAGATGGATGCGGTAGATGCGGTAGATGTTGTCGATATGGTAGATGCGGTAGATGCGGTAGATATGGTAGATATGGTAGATGTGGTAGATGCAGTAGATGTTGTCGATATGGTAGATGCGGTAGATATGGTAGATGCGGTAGATGCGGTAGATATGGTAGATGCGGTAGATGCGGTAGATGCGGTAGATATGGTAGATGCGGTAGATGCGGTAGATATGGTAGATGCGGTAGATGCGGTAGATGCGGTAGATATGGTAGATGCAGTAGATATGGTAGATGCGGTAGATGCGGTAGATATGGTAGATTTGGTAGATGGATGCGGTAGATGCGGTAGATGTTGTCGATATGGTAGATGCGGTAGATGCGGTAGATATGGTAGATATGGTAGATGTGGTAGATGCAGTAGATGTTGTCGATATGGTAGATGCGGTAGATGCGGTAGATATGGTAGATTTGGTAGATGTTGTCGATATGGTAGATGTGGTAGATATGGTAGATGCGGTAGATGCAGTAGATATGGTAGATTTGGTAGATGCGGTAGATTTGGTAGATGCGGTAGATATGGTAGATGCGGTAGATGCAGTAAATGTTGTCGATATGGTAGATGCGGTAGATGCGGTAGATATGGTAGATGCGGTAGATGCGGTAGATATGGTAGATTTGGTAGATGTTGTCGATATGGTAGATGCGGTAGATATGGTAGATGCGGTAGATGGGGTAGATGTTGTCGATATGGTAGATGCGGTAGATGCGGTAGATATGGTAGATTTGGTAGATGGATGCGGTAGATATGGTAGATGTTGTCGATATGGTAGATGCGGTAGATATGGTAGATGCGGTAGATGCGGTAGATGCGGTAGATATGGTAGATGCGGTAGATGCGGTAGATGCGGTAGATATGGTAGATGCGGTAGATGCGGTAGATATGGTAGATGCGGTAGATGCGGTAGATATGGTAGATGCAGTAGATATGGTAGATGCGGTAGATGCGGTAGATATGGTAGATTTGGTAGATGGATGCGGTAGATGCGGTAGATGTTGTCGATATGGTAGATGCGGTAGATGCGGTAGATATGGTAGATATGGTAGATGTGGTAGATGCAGTAGATGTTGTCGATATGGTAGATGCGGTAGATGCGGTAGATATGGTAGATTTGGTAGATGTTGTCGATATGGTAGATGCGGTAGATATGGTAGATGCGGTAGATGCGGTAGATGTTGTCGATATGGTAGATGCGGTAGATGTGGTAGATGTTGTCGATATGGTAGATGCGGTAGATGCGGTAGATATGGTAGATGCGGTAGATGCGGTAGATATGGTAGATGCGGTAGATGCGGTAGATGCGGTAGATATGGTAGATGCGGTAGATGCGGTAGATATGGTAGATATGGTAGATGCGGTAGATGCGGTAGATATGGTAGATGCGGTAGATGCGGTAGATATGGTAGATTTGGTAGATGTTGTCGATATGGTAGATGTGGTAGATATGGTAAATGCGGTAGATGCAGTAGATATGGTAGATTTGGTAGATGCGGTAGATTTGGTAGATGCGGTAGATATGGTAGATGCGGTAGATATGGTAGATGCGGTAGATGCAGTAGATGTTGTCGATATGGTAGATGCGGTAGATGCGGTAGATATGGTAGATGCGGTAGATGCGGTAGATATGGTAGATTTGGTAGATGTTGTCGATATGGTAGATGCGGTAGATATGGTAGATATGGTAGATGCGGTAGATATGGTAGATGCGGTAGATATGGTAGATTTGGTAGATGTTGTCGATATGGTAGATGCGGTAGATATGGTAGATGCGGTAGATGCGGTAGATGCGGTAGATATGGTAGATATGGTAGATGCGGTAGATGCGGTAGATATGGTAGATTTGGTAGATGTTGTCGATATGGTAGATGCGGTAGATATGGTAGATATGGTAGATGCGGTAGATATGGTAGATGCGGTAGATATGGTAGATTTGGTAGATGTTGTCGATATGGTAGATGCGGTAGATATGGTAGATGCGGTAGATGCGGTAGATGTGGTAGATATGGTAGATGCGGTAGATGCGGTAGATATGGTAGATTTGGTAGATGTTGTCGATATGGTAGATGCGGTAGATATGGTAGATGCGGTAGATGCGGTAGATGCGGTAGATATGGTAGATATGGTAGATGCGGTAGATGCGGTAGATATGGTAGATTTGGTAGATGTTGTCGATATGGTAGATGCGGTAGATATGGTAGATATGGTAGATGCGGTAGATATGGTAGATGCGGTAGATATGGTAGATTTGGTAGATGTTGTCGATATGGTAGATGCGGTAGATATGGTAGATGCGGTAGATGCGGTAGATGTGGTAGATATGGTAGATGCGGTAGATGCGGTAGATATGGTAGATTTGGTAGATGTTGTCGATATGGTAGATGCGGTAGATATGGTAGATATGGTAGATGCGGTAGATATGGTAGATGCGGTAGATGCGGTAGATATGGTAGATTTGGTAGATGTTGTCGATATGGTAGATGCGGTAGATGCGGTAGATATGGTAGATGCGGTAGATATGGTAGATTTGGTAGATGTTGTCGATATGGTAGATGCGGTAGATATGGTAGATGCGGTAGATGCGGTAGATGCGGTAGATGTTGTCAATATGGTAGATATGGTAGATGCGGTTGATGCAGTAGATGTGCTATATATGGTATATATGGTAGATGTGGTATATATGGTATATATGGTATATATGGTAGATGCAGTAGATATGATAGATGCGGTAGATGTGGTAGATGCAGTATATATGGTATATATGGTATATATATGGTATATATGGTAGATATGATAGATGTGGTAGATATGTAGATGTGGTATATATGGTATATATGGTATATATGGTATATATGGTAGATGTCTTCAAGGATTTCACATTTCTAGACCTGCAGAACTGACCTGTTGATATAATCTGAACGGCGGTCTGGCACCTTCCCACGCCACCCTCCAGGAACTCGGCTGCTGGGAATGGTTTTTCGAACATGGCGGACAACATTCCTGGTAGGAATTCTGTCCGTCTTTTCTTTTCTGAACATACATTATGGTTCCCTCACATTCCTTCATAGCCCATCGTCCTCCATATCCGTCGGAGGAAGAAGAAGCTCCTCCCGGCGGGACGTTTGTTCAGACATGTCACACACCTAACAGAATTCAGCGCACAGCGATGGCGGTTGGGGGTGGGGGGGGGACCGGCGGCTGAGGCGGAAAGTTAGAGTGATCTGTACAAGGACACATAGAGTGACTGGCCTTTGTGTCAATGGGCCATTGTGCCAGTTCCCCGGGGAGATTGTATAGATCCCCTCTGGAATTATTTCTATCTCCATTGACTTATTATACCTTTCTGTAGGGAGGGAGCCGCAAAGGGGTCCCCTTGTTTCCTACCCTTCCTCAACATGTAAATGCCGGGCCCGGGGGGAAGATGGCAAGATACGGGTGGCAGGACAGATGATAAAATAAAGGCTGGAGGGCGGACAAAAGAAGGGTTGGGGGGTGGGGGGGGGGGGGGTTCCTCTGTTTTTAGAAAATGTTTCATGTGCAGAATAATCGTTTCCTCTGCCCCCCCCCCCCCCCTCCTGGCTTTAAATGTTTTGTCGCCTTCCAAGTTAGTTGAGATACCAAAAAGGAAAGGTCATAAGTTCCCTTCCTTTGTGCGGCTCTGAAAGTCGGGGGCTTTGGAGCTTCTGTGCCTTTCACGGCAACAAGGACTGAATAGAAAGCAGGGCAGAGTGTTGATGAGCATGTGGATGGGGCGGTGGGTGCGATTCCCTCCTCTGCATATTTTATGGCCGTGCCAGAGACTTAATGCGTTTCAGGCCGCTTGAAAAGCTTGTCAGGGTGGCAGATAAACGATGTGTGCGTCTTTCAAATAACGTACACTTCCGCACAGCGCCATTGTCTGCGCTCCGATTTATATCGGGAACCAGAAACTTTCCCCCTCTTTTTCTTCTTTCCTCCCTCTTCCACCCCTGAAATGCTCAGTGTCTTCGCCTCTCGTCCTAGGGGGCCACTTCAGTAGCCAGACCCACGCCAAGCGCACCCGAACGCCGTCTCCGCCGTCCAACCCGCTCGGATTAGCTGGCCGAGAGATAGCGGCTCAGTCACCCGGAAGAGAGCGGCGATGGGGCTGCGTGTGGTAGGTAACATCTTTATACAACGTATCCTTCCGTCTGTAGGGATCCATCGCTTTTATACAATGTATCGTTCTGTCTGTAGGGATCCATCACTTTTATACAATGTATCCTTCCCTCTGTAGGGATCCATCACTTTTATACAATGTATCGTTCTGTCTGTAGGGATCCATCACTTTTATACAATGTATCGTTCCCACTGTAGGGATCCATCACTTTTATACAATGTATCGTTCTGTCTGTAGGGATCCATCACTTTTATACAATGTATCGTTCCCTCTGTAGGGATCCATCACTTTTATACAATGTATCGTCCTGTCTGTAGGGATCCATCGCTTTTATACAATGTATCCTTCCCTCTGTAGGGATCCATCACTTTTATACAATGTATCCTTCCCTCTGTAGGGATCCATCACTTTTATACAATGTATCCTTCCCTCTGTAGGGATCCATCACTTTTATACAATGTATCGTTCCCTCTGTAGGGATCCATCACTTTTATACAATGTATCGTTCCCTCTGTAGGGATCCATCACTTTTATACAATGTATCGTTCCCTCTGTAGGGATCCATCACTTTTATACAATGTATCGTTCCCTCTGTAGGGATCCATCACTTTTTTATACAATGTATCTTTCCGTCTGTAGGGATCATCACTTTTATACAATGTATCGTTCCCTCTGTAGGGATCCATAACTTTTATACAATGTATCGTTCCCTCTGTAGGGATCCATCACTTTTTTATACAATGTATCGTTCTGTCTGTAGGGATCATCACTTTTATACAATGTATCGTTCTGTCTGTAGGGATCCATCACTTTTATACAATGTATCGTTCTGTCTGTAGGGATCCATCACTTTTATACAATGTATCGTTCCGTCTGTAGGGATCATCACTTTTATACAATGTATCGTTCCCACTGTAGGGATCATCACTTTTATACAATGTATCGTTCCGTTTTTTTTATAAATCGTTATTATACGTTGTAGCGATGAGAAGGGTCGGGTGACATCAGGGGGGCCGATGGTGTCCCGGAGGGTTGATTGATGTGATTGATACAAAGTTATCATCTACGGAACGCTTCACTTTCTTTTAACTTTAAAAGTTTTTTTTCCCTTCTTGCACCTGATTGGATGATTGAAGGGAACAGCTTCACCGCATTCACCAAGCTCAGTGAATGTTCATTTTACAAAGAGAACATTCAGTTTGATGAGTGAAAAGTCTTCACACCTTTAGTGATTCCCAATAAATCTGTCAAATTCTTTCGCTTGTTTGAAACTTTGTCAGCGCTGAATATGAAGTCACATCATTTACAATCGTTATATTTGTATCTATTTTCTTATTATAATTTTTAGAAATGTATTATGTAATCCTCCCCTGATTATTAGGCCTCATGCACACGGACGTTTTTACAGCCGCTTTTTTGAGCTTTTTTTGCAGCTTAAAAAGGCCTGTCCATGTTAGTCTATGGCTTCATGCCCACCTAGGCGTTTTTGAGCTGCAAATGGCATAGGCGTTTTTAAGCTGTAAAAAAAACCCAGGACCAGTGGGTTCAGTTTCTTGGAGCTAGAGCTGTAAAAACGCGAATCGTGCAAAAACGCGCAAAAACGTGCAACATATTTTCTTTGTTTTCTGAGTGCTATAGCCAAGAGATGTGTTTCTTAAAAAACGCTACTTAACGCTAACGCTAAAAAACGCGCAAAAACGCGCAAAAACGCCAATGCAAAACGCGGTAAAAATCACGTTTTTTAATGACGATTTTTCCAGGCATCGGAGCTAGCTTTGCAGCCAGTTTTTTAAAACGTCTGTGTGCATGAGGGCTTAATGTTATCCTCATCCTCTCCCCCCGATTATTAATGTTATCCTCATCCTCTCCTCCCGATTATTAATGTTATCCTCATCCTCTCCTCCCGATTATTAATGTTATCCTCATCCTCTCCTCCCGATTATTAATGTTATCCTCATCCTCTCCTCCTGATGATTAATGTTATCCTCATCCTCTCCTCCCGATTATTAATGTTATCCTCATCCTCTCCTCCCCCTCCCCTGATTATTAATGTTATCCTCATCCTCTCCTCCCCCTCCCCTGATTATTAATGTTATCCTCATCCTCTCCTCCCCCTCCCCTATTTATTAATGTTATCCTCATCCTCTCCTCCCCCTCCCCTATTTATTAATGTTATCCTCATCCTCTCCTCCCCCTCCCTTATTTATTAATGTTATCCTCATCCTCTCCTCCCCCTCCCCTGTTTATTAATGTCATCCTCATCCTCTCCTCCCCTCCCCTGATTATTAATGGTATCCTCATCCTCTCCTCTCCTCTCCTCCTCTGATTATTAATGTTATCCTCATCCTCTCCTCTCCTCTCCTCCTCTGATTATTAATGTTATCCTCATCCTCTCCTCCTCCTCCCCTGATTATTAATGTTATCCTCATCCTCTCCTCCCCCTCCCCTGATTATTAATGTTATCCTCATCCTCTCCTCCCCCTCCCCTATTTATTAATGTTATCCTCATCCTCTCCTCCCCCTCCCCTATTTATTAATGTCATCCTCATCCTCTCCTCCCCCTCCCCTGATTATTATTGTTATCCTCATCTTCTCCTCCCCCTCCCTTATTTATTAATGTTATCCTCATCCTCTCCTCCCCCTCCCCTGTTTATTAATGTCATCCTCATCCTCTCCTCCCCTCCCCTGATTATTAATGGTATCCTCATCCTCTCCTTTCCTCCTCTGATTATTAATGTTATCCTCATCCTCTCCTCCTCCTCCCCTGATTATTAATGTTATCCTCATCCTCTCCTCCCCCTCCCCTGATTATTAATGTTATCCTCATCCTCTCCTCCCCCTCCCCTATTTATTAATGTTATCCTCATCCTCTCCTCCCCCTCCCCTATTTATTAATGTTATCCTCATCCTCTCCTCCCCCTCCCCTGATTATTATTGTTATCCTCATCTTCTCCTCCCCCTCCCCTATTTATTAATGTTATCCTCATCCTCTCCTCCCCCTCCCCTATTTATTAATGTTATCCTCATCCTCTCCTCCCCCTCCCCTGATTATTATTGTTATCCTCATCTTCTCCTCCCCCTCCCCTATTTATTAATGTTATCCTCATCCTCTCCTCCCCCTCCCCTATTTATTAATGTCATTCTCATCCTCTCCTCCCCCTCCCCTGATTATTATTGTTATCCTCATCTTCTCCTCCCCCTCCCCTATTTATTAATGTTATCCTCATCTTCTCCTCCCCCTCCCCTATTTATTAATGTTATCCTCATCTTCTCCTCCCCCTCCCATATTTATTAATGTTATCCTCATCCTCTGAGGATTCTTTACTCAGCTGCTTTCAGGTGTTGGAATTTCTCTTGACACTCAGAATTTGGAATGTTTTGTGATGTGGAGGCCACATCGCAAAAACGCGCAAAAACGCCAATGCAAAACGCGGTAAAAATCACGTTTTTTAATGACGATTTTTCCAGGCATCGGAGCTAGCTTTGCAGCCAGTTTTTTAAAACGTCTGTGTGCATGAGGGCTTAATGTTATCCTCATCCTCTCCCCCCGATTATTAATGTTATCCTCATCCTCTCCTCCCGATTATTAATGTTATCCTCATCCTCTCCTCCCGATTATTAATGTTATCCTCATCCTCTCCTCCCGATTATTAATGTTATCCTCATCCTCTCCTCCTGATGATTAATGTTATCCTCATCCTCTCCTCCCGATTATTAATGTTATCCTCATCCTCTCCTCCCCCTCCCCTATTTATTAATGTTATCCTCATCCTCTCCTCCCCCTCCCCTGATTATTAATGTTATCCTCATCCTCTCCTCCCCCTCCCCTATTTATTAATGTTATCCTCATCCTCTCCTCCCCCTCCCCTATTTATTAATGTTATCCTCATCCTCTCCTCCCCCTCCCTTATTTATTAATGTTATCCTCATCCTCTCCTCCCCCTCCCCTGTTTATTAATGTCATCCTCATCCTCTCCTCCCCTCCCCTGATTATTAATGGTATCCTCATCCTCTCCTCTCCTCCTCTGATTATTAATGTTATCCTCATCCTCTCCTCTCCTCTCCTCCTCTGATTATTAATGTTATCCTCATCCTCTCCTCCTCCTCCCCTGATTATTAATGTTATCCTCATCCTCTCCTCCCCCTCCCCTATTTATTAATGTCATTCTCATCCTCTCCTCCCCCTCCCCTATTTATTAATGTTATCCTCATCCTCTCCTCCCCCTCCCCTATTTATTAATGTCATCCTCATCCTCTCCTCCCCCTCCCCTGATTATTATTGTTATCCTCATCTTCTCCTCCCCCTCCCTTATTTATTAATGTTATCCTCATCCTCTCCTCCCCCTCCCCTGTTTATTAATGTCATCCTCATCCTCTCCTCCCCTCCCCTGATTATTAATGGTATCCTCATCCTCTCCTTTCCTCCTCTGATTATTAATGTTATCCTCATCCTCTCCTCCTCCTCCCCTGATTATTAATGTTATCCTCATCCTCTCCTCCCCCTCCCCTGATTATTAATGTTATCCTCATCCTCTCCTCCCCCTCCCCTATTTATTAATGTTATCCTCATCCTCTCCTCCCCCTCCCCTATTTATTAATGTTATCCTCATCCTCTCCTCCCCCTCCCCTGATTATTATTGTTATCCTCATCTTCTCCTCCCCCTCCCCTATTTATTAATGTTATCCTCATCCTCTCCTCCCCCTCCCCTATTTATTAATGTCATTCTCATCCTCTCCTCCCCCTCCCCTGATTATTATTGTTATCCTCATCTTCTCCTCCCCCTCCCCTATTTATTAATGTTATCCTCATCTTCTCCTCCCCCTCCCCTATTTATTAATGTTATCCTCATCTTCTCCTCCCCCTCCCATATTTATTAATGTTATCCTCATCCTCTGAGGATTCTTTACTCAGCTGCTTTCAGGTGTTGGAATTTCTCTTGACACTCAGAATTTGGAATGTTTTGTGATGTGGAGGCCACATTTGTGGATGGAAATTTCCACACAGAGAAGGATTTCTACAGCCGCTGTGTGTCCTGCATCTGACTTTGGTTGGATAATATGAAGTCAGGATGGGATACAACACATTCCCGGATTATTCCACCGTTCCTGCTGAGATTATCTGCAGAGACGCCACGGCCCCCCATGTGATGATCAGACACAGAGAGAGACACGAGCGTACACCCCCCCCATAACCCACAGCCCCCCATGTGATGACCAGACACACAGAGAGACACGAGCGTACACCCCCCATAACCCACAGCCCCCCATGTGATGATCAGACACACAGAGAGACACGAGCGTACACCCCCATAACCCACAGCCCCCCATGTGATGACCAGACACACAGAGAGACACGAGCGTACACCCCCCTTAACCCACAGCCCCCCATGTGATGACCAGACACACAGAGAGACACGAGCGTACACCCCCATAACCCACAGCCCCCCATGTGATGACCAGACACACAGAGAGACACGAGCGTACACCCCCCATAACCCACAGCCCCCCATGTGATGACCAGACACACAGAGAGACACGAGCGTACACCCCCATAACCCACAGCCCCCCATGTGATGACTAGACACACAGAGAGACATGAGCGTACACCCCCATAACCCACAGCCCCCCATGTGATGACCAGACACACAGAGAGACACGAGCGTACACCCCCATAAGCCACAGCCCCCCATGTGATGACCAGACACACAGAGAGACACGAGCGTACACCCCCATAACCCACAGCCCCCCATGTGATGACCAGACACACAGAGAGACACGAGCGTACACCCCCCTTAACCCACGGCCCCCCATGTGATGACCAGACACACAGAGAGACACGAGCGTACACCCCCCATAACCCACAGCCCCCCATGTGATGACCAGACACACAGAGAGACACGAGCGTACACCCCCATAACCCACGGCCCCCCATGTGATGACCAGACACACAGAGAGACACGAGCGTACACCCCCATAACCCACAGCCCCCCATGTGATGACCAGACACACAGAGAGACACGAGCGTACACCCCCATAACCCACGGCCCCCCATGTGATGACCAGACACACAGAGAGACACGAGCGTACACCCCCCTTAACCCACGGGCCCCCATGTGATGACCAGACACAGAGAGACATGAGCGTACACCCCCCATAACCCACAGCCCCCCATGTGATGACCAGACACAGAGAGACACGAGCTTACACCCCCATAACCCACGGCCCCCCATGTGATGACCAGACACAGAGAGACACGAGCGTACACCCCCATAACCCACGGCCCCCCATGTGATGACCAGACACAGAGAGACACGAGCGTACACCCCCATAACCCACGACCCCCCATGTGATGACCAGACACAGAGAGACACGAGCGTACACCCCCATAACCCACAGCCCCCCATGTGATGATCAGACACAGAGAGACACGAGCGTACACCCCCATAACCCACAGCCCCCCATGTGATGATCAGACACAGAGAGACACGAGCGTACACCCCCCATAACCCACAGCCCCCCATGTGCTGATCAGACACAGAGAGACACGAGCGTACACCCCCCATAACCCACGGCCCCCCATGTGATGATCACACACAGAGAGACACGAGCGTACACCCCCCATAACCCACAGCCCCCCCCATGTGATGATCAGACACACAGAGAGACACAAGCGTACATCCCCATAACCCACAGCCCCCCATGTGATGACCAGACACACAGAGAGACACGAGCGTACACCCCCATAACCCACAGCCCCCCATGTGATGATCAGACACAGAGAGACACGAGCGTACACCCCCATAACCCATGATGGAAAGAGATGGAGATATTTCCCATTACACTAATCATCAATGGAAAGAGATGGAGATATCCCTTTGCATTGATGGATAGTGGGGAAAATGCCCCTTTGCAGTAATGATCAGTGTAAAAGTGACCCCTTACATTGGATATCAGAGGGAAATTGCCCCTGTCATTGTCTGTAGTTGACAACCTCCAGAAGAACCTTGCTGGGGGGGAAGGTTGTTCTACTTCGGCCTTTCTCAACCTTTTCAACAAAGAGGAACCCTTGAAATACCTTTCCGGTCTCAGGGAACCCCCTGCTAAGAATGACTATATCCACAACTCTTGATCCATTAGTGTGATGGCCAATGGGAAGAATGCTCCTTACACCTGAGAACATTGGAAAGATTTACCATTTTACACACAGCCAGACAGATCAATGGTGCCAGCGGGAACTTTCCGAGAGGAAGAAATTGCTCAAGGAACCCCTACAACCTCTGTAGGAACCCTGATTGGGAAATCGTGTTCTAGGTGGACCTCATTCTATATTCTTCCATTTCAAATTTTCTACAACTTATTGAACAGGTGAATGTACCATGGGCTGTAGATATAATCAATTGTATCAATAGTCCACCAAGATTTGATTCTAGGGTTTCCTCTCGGGGGGGGGGGGGGGGAAAGTATTGATAAGGCTGATGTAAAGGAACAACATGGAAAGGCTGACTATAGGAGATGTTTGTACTTTTATTGATCAGATTGACCAATGAATGAATGAATGAATGAAATACTTATATAGCGCACAATGCGAACTGAATCGCCTCTAGGCGCTGTGGCGAGCTTTGATCATCTGCTAAAAGAGGAAGGTCTTGAGTTTTTTCCTAAAAGCCAGGTGATTTTCTTCCAGGCGGATGTTTATTGGTAGAGCATTCCATAGCCGAGGCCCTTGGACAGCGAATCTCCGATCCCCCTTGGATTTATACCGGGCTTTGGGCACGAGGAGGAGGTTTTTGTTGGCTGATGGAAGACTGCGGTTTGGTGTGTAATGATTTATTTTCTCCATAAGGTATTGCGGAGCTTCTCTATGCACGCATTTGTGGGTGAGGCAAAGGGTGAGGCAAAGGGTCTTGAACCAATCATCAACCTCATAACAGAGGATCCTTCCCTTGTGGAATTTTCATTTCTTTCACCATGGAGAGATCTCCTTGTATTGGTGAGATCAGGGCAGGAGATATTGATGGGACTTGATGTGATGGAGGATCTTAGTAGGACAGGTAGATCTGTATTAGATGGCGAAAGATTCCTTTCTTCATGAAAATGATGAATATCAATAACATTATTTCGTGATTTCATCGCATCCAATCTGAATCCTATTTAATTAATTCTGATCATCAAAATTATTAAACAAAAATCAACTGGTATCATTTCATACTTTGCAAACCAGTCGAGAATACTAATCATCGGAAGTCAGTTCTTCCTTTGGAGACTTTAACTGAATACATTTCCCTGAACTTTGCCTGAATTCTTTTATCTCTAGCAGAGTCACTGAGGCAACAGTTCACATGCTGAACCGACCAACCAGCCAACTCCGCTATGGAGGAGACCCAACAGAAACACAAACATAGAAGAGCGACAGCAGAGAAAAGACCAAGTGGTCCATTGAGTCTGCCCTTCTTTTATTTTATTTTTTTATTTATTTTTGTTCTTTTTATTAAACTTTTAGTCAGGATATAGATCTATATTTATCACAATCATGTTCAAGTTTACTTCCTGTATTTTGTATCACTGACTTTGCTAGATGTCTGTTCCAATCATCAACTACCCTTTCAGTGAAATAATACATTCTTGGGCTTAGGTTTTGAACTTTCCTCCTAGTTTGTGGTCATGTCCCCATTTTCTTCTTGGCTTCATACTGAGAGTCCTGTCCCCCTGAACCTTATTCACCCCTTTCATGTATTTAAAGGTTTCAGACATGTCCATCCTTTCCCTTCTTTCCTCCAGACTGTACATATTTAATCCCTGTAGTCTCTCCCGAGGTTTTATCCCTCAGACTTTTCATCATTTTTTACCCCTCCCTGGACTCATTCTCTCTTATCAATATCTTTATTTAAGTGAGATCCCCAGAACTTGACACATAACCTCCTGCCTCCCGCTGGTGACCCCTCTAGTGATATAAAGATCTATATAGAGGAATCAGGACCTCCTTCCTCCTGCTGGTGACCCCTCTAGTGATATAAAGATCTATAGAGAGGAATCGGGACCTCTTTCCTCCTGCTGGTGACCCCTCTAGTGATATAAAGATCTATATAGAGGAATCGGGACCTCCTTCCTCCTGCTGGTGATCCCTCTAGTGATATAAAGATCTATATAGAGGGATCAGGACCTCCTTCCTCCTGCTGGTGACCCCTCTAGTGATATAAAGATCTATATAGAGGAATCAGGACCTCCTTCCTCCTGCCGGTGACCCCTCTAGTGATAGAAAGATATATATAGAGGAATCAGGACCTCCTTCCTCCCGCTGGTGACCCCTCTAGTGATATAAAGATATATATAGAGGAATCAGGACCTCCTTCCTCCTGCCGGTGACCCCTCTAGTGATATAAAGATCTATATAGAGGAATCAGGACCTCCTTCCTCCTGCTGGTGACCCCTCTAGTGATATAAAGATATATATAGAGGAATCAGGACCTCCTTCCTCCTGCTGGTGACCCCTCTAGTGATATAAAGATCTATATAGAGGAATCAGGACCTCCTTCCTCCTGGTGATCCCTCTAGTGATATAAAGATGTATATAGAGGAATCGGGACCTCCTTCCTCCTGGTGATCCCTCTAGTGATATAAAGATGTATATAGAGGAATCGGGACCTCCTTCCTCCTGCCGGTGACCCCTCTAGTGATATAAAGATCTATATAGAGGAATCGGGACCTCCTTCCTCCTGCCGGTGACCCCTCTAGTGATATAAAGATCTATATAGAGGAATCAGGACCTCCTTCCTCCTGCCGGTGACCCCTCTAGTGATATAAAGATCTATATAGAGGAATCAGGACCTCCTTCCTCCTGCTGGTGATCCCTCTAGTGATATAAAGATCTATATAGAGGAATCAGGACCTCCTTCCTCCTGCTGGTGACCCCTCTAGTGATATAAAGATCTATATAGAGGAATCAGGACCTCCTTCCTCCTGCCGGTGACCCCTCTAGTGATATAAAGATCTATATAGAGGAATCAGGACCTCCTTCCTCCTGCTGGTGACCCCTCTAGTGATATAAAGATATATATAGAGGGATCAGGACCTCCTTCCTGCCGGTGACCCCTCTAGTGATATAAAGATATATATAGAGGAATCAGGACCTCCTTCCTTCAGCACTGTGTCCACAACATTGTATCTTTGTAAGTTAATTATTTTGCACTTAGATATATTTATCTGCTTTGACCAATCTTCCAATGATGACAAATCATGTTCTGCGTTAGTCAACCAACACAGTATTGTCCGCTGGTCACAGATCACAGTCTGGTTGGATGCTTCTGTATGGTTTGTTTTGGAGTACACCTATGATGATCTGAATACAAGTTTGCAATCGTTATCAAAGCTTTGCTGTGATTGGTTGGCAGGGTTTGCTGTGCCCGGCCTTGGCAGTATGTTTTGGGTCATTGTTATGCTGGAAGACCCATCCATGACCCATCTTCAGTGTTCTGGATGAGGGAAGAAGGTTCTCATCCAAGATCTTACAATACATGGCCCCGTCCATTGGCCCCTCAATGCGGCAAAGTCGGCCTGTAATTTTATCAGAGAAACACCCCCAAAGCATCATGTTCCCACCTCCGTGTGTGACTGTAGGGATGGTGTTCATGTTCCCACCTCCGTGTGTGACTGTAGGGATGGTGTTCATGTTCCCACCTCCGTGTGTGACTGTAGGGATGGTGTTCATGTTCCCACCTCCGTGTGTGACTATAGGGATGGTGTTCATGTTCCCACCTCCGTGTGTGACTGTAGGGATGGTGTTCATGTTCCCACCTCCGTGTGTGACTGTAGGGATGGTGTTCATGTTTCCACCTCCGTGTGTGACTGTAGGGATGGTGTTCATGTTCCCACCTCCGTGTGTGACTGTAGGGATGGTGGTCTTGGGGTCATAGTCACCATTTTTCTTCCTCCAAAACACGGCGGGTCGAGTTAATGCCAAAGAGCTGAATTTTGGTCTCATCTGACCACAGAACTTTCTCCCAACTCTTCTCTGAATCATTTAAATGTTCATTGGCAAACTTCAGATGTTCCTGTACATGTGTCTTCCTGAGGAGGGGGACCTGTACATGTGTCTTCCTGAGGAGGGGGACCTGTCCATGTGTCTTCCTGAGGAGGGGGACCTGTAGATGTGTCTTCCTGAGGAGGAGGACCTGTCCATGTGTCTTCCTGAGGAGGGGGACCTGTACATGTGTCTTCCTGAGGAGGGGGACCTGTACATGTGTCTTCCTGAGGAGGGGGACCTGTACATGTGTCTTCCTGAGGAGGGGGACCTGTACATGTGTCTTCCTGAGGAGGGGGACCTGTCCATGTGTCTTCCTGCGGAGGGGGACCTGTACATGTGTCTTCCTGAGGAGGGGGACCTGTACATGTGTCTTCCTGAGGAGGGGGACCTGTACATGTGTCTTCCTGAGGAGGGGGACCTGTACATGTGTCTTCCTGAGGAGGAGGACCTGTCCATGTGTCTTCCTGGGGAGGGGGACCTGTACATGTGTCTTCCTGAGGAGGAGGACCTGTACATGTGTCTTCCTGAGGAGGGGGACCTGTACATGTGTCTTCCTGAGGAGGGGGACCTGTACATGTGTCTTCCTGAGGAGGGGGGCCTGTCCATGTGTCTTCCTGAGGAGGGGGACCTGTCCATGTGTCTTCCTGAGGAGGGGGACCTGTACATGTGTCTTCCCGAGGAGGGGGACCTGTACATGTGTCTTCCTGAGGAGGGGGACCTGTCCATGTGTCTTCCTGAGGAGGGGGACCTGTAGATGTGTCTTCCTGAGGAGGAGGACCTGTCCATGTGTCTTCCTGAGGAGAGGGACCTGTACATGTGTCTTCCTGAGGAGGGGGACCTGTACATGTGTCTTCCTGAGGAGGGGGACCTGTACATGTGTCTTCCTGAGGAGGGGGACCTGTACATGTGTCTTCCTGAGGAGGAGGACCTGTCCATGTGTCTTCCTGGGGAGGGGGACCTGTACATGTGTCTTCCTGAGGAGGAGGACCTGTACATGTGTCTTCCTGAGGAGGGGGACCTGTACATGTGTCTTCCTGAGGAGGGGGACCTGTACATGTGTCTTCCTGAGGAGGGGGGCCTGTCCATGTGTCTTCCTGAGGAGGGGGACCTGTCCATGTGTCTTCCTGAGGAGGGGGACCTGTACATGTGTCTTCCTGAGGAGGGGGACCTGTACATGTGTCTTCCTGAGGAGGGGGACCTGTACATGTATCTTCCCGAGGAGGGGGACCTGTACATGTGTCTTCCTGAGGAGGGGGGCCTGTCCATGTGTCTTCCTGAGGAGGGGGACCTGTCCATGTGTCTTCCTGAGGAGGGGGACCTGTACATGTGTCTTCCTGAGGAGGGGGACCTGTACATGTGTCTTCCTGAGGAGGGGGACCTGTACATGTGTCTTCCTGAGGAGGGGGACCTGTACATGTGTCTTCCTGAGGAGGGGGACCTGTACATGTGTCTTCCTGAGGAGGGGGACCTGTCCATGTGTCTTCCTGAGGAGAGGGACCTGTACATGTGTCTTCCTGAGGAGGAGGACCTTGTGGTGCCCCAGGATTTCAATCCATGGTGGTGTATTGTGTCACCAATGGTTTGTTTGGTGACTGTGGTCCCAACTGCCTTGAGATCCTTCACAAGCTCCTCCCATGTAGTTCTGGGCGGATCCCTCACTTTTCTCATGACCATCCTCACCCCATGAGGAGAAATCTTCCATGGAGCTCCAGACTGAGGACCATTGATGGTTATTTTGTATTTCTTCCATTTGTGAATAATCTCTCCGGCACTCGTCTCCTCTCACCAAGCTTCTTGCTGATGGTCTTGTAGCCCATTCCAGCCTTGTGCAGGTCTCCAATCTTCTCCCCGACGTCCTCTGACAGATCTTTGCTCTTCCCCATGATGGTGAGGATTGGAGGGAAGGGATTCTGTGGACAGGCGTCTTCTATACACATAACGAGTTGTCATTAGGAGAACCTTCTTACATTGTCAGGACTGATCTGTGTACCACATGAGCACCTACTGGAGCCAGTCTGTGGGGGGAGGGTTATTGTTGGTTGGTAGGGGATCAAATACTTATTTTACTCCCTGAACTGCAACTCCATTTATAACGTTTGTGGATTTTTCTGGATTTTTGGTTCATATTCTGTTTTATAGACGCTTCGTTTCTTTGTAAGCAGGAAAACGTACACAATCTGCAGGGGAGACGATCGTTATTTCCCCCTCTGTATGCTGCTACAAAATATCGTTCTAAAAAGAAATGTGGAAAAGTCTCCATTCTCCGAGTTGCCATGGTAATAACATTTGTAGACATTGATGGAAGTGTAAGGATGAGGATGTTGTAGATACATTTGCTGCACCGGGAACTTCCTCCGATCTGCACTTTGTAGAATGGGTTGTCAGTGAGATGTAGTGTCGGGGCCATGGGAACATCCTATAGTCTATGAGGGTGTCAGGCAGTTGTATTACATGTGTGTCCAGTAGTTCTTCTCCAGTCTGATGATCATGTTTCTTCCGGCTCTCTTCTCATTGACCTTCACGATGTTTAAAGGGTTCAATATTGAGTCGGCCCTTTGCAGCTATAACACCTTCACCTCCTCTGGGAAGGACGTCCACAAGGTTTAGGAGATGTGTCTATGGGGAATGTTTGACCATTCTTCCAGAAGAACATTTGTGAGGTCAGGTGCTGATGTTGGAGGAGAAGGCCTGGCTCGCAGTCTCCGCTCTAATTCATCCCAAAGATGTTCCATCGGGTTGAGGTCAGAAAAAGTCACATTTTCGGAGAGTAGGGAGGAGGTTTAAATTGATGTCTGTGCCTTCCCGTCCTGGTGACAACCATAACCCCAATTTCTTGTATGGGTGTCACCAGAACAGGAAGTGAGGGAAAATCTTCCCATTGTGTTCACATACAGAAATAAAAACCCACCAGAAAAGTGAACTTTTCCCCTCTCCGTCCAAAACAGAAAACCTGTCCAGGCTTTAGTCAGGCCGGGATGTAGATGTGTTGTAGAATTGGAGTGAGCGGTGGGCCACGGCGATGGGGAATGGTGGACAGGGGGGACACTGTGTTGGGGAATGGTGGGCCGGGGAGACACAGTGATGGGGAACGGTGGGCCAGGGGGACCAGGCGATGGGGAACAGTGGGCCGGAGGGACACAGCGATGGGGCACAGTGGTCCGGGGGGGACACGGCGATGGTGAATGGTGGGCCGAGGGGACATAGTGATGGGGAATGGTGGGGCCAGGGGGGGGGGAACAGCTATGGGAGCTGTGAGCCGGGGGGCGTGGTGATGGGGAATGGTGGGGCCAGGGGGGGGGATGGTGAGCTGGGGGGACACAGTGATGGGGAACGGTGGGCCGGGGGGACATGGTGATGGGGAAAGGTAGGCCGGGGGACATGGCGATGGGGAACGGTGGGCCGGAGCGACACAGCGATGGGGCACAGTGGCCCAGGGGGACACGGCGTTGGCGAACGGTGGGCCGAGGGAACAAGTGATGGGGAACGGTGGGGCTGGGGGGTCGTGGTGATGGGGAACGGTGGGCTGGGGGGGACATGGTGATGGGGAACAATGGGCTGGGGGACACAGTGATGGGCAACGGTGGGCCAGGGGGACATGGTGATGTGGCACAGTGGTCCAGGGGGGACACGGCAATGGGGAACGGTGGGCCGAGGGGACACAGTGATGGCAAACGGTGGGTCGGGGGACACGGCGATGGGGCACAATGGTCCAGGGGGGACACAGCGATGGCGAACGGTGGGCCGAGTGGACACGGTGAAGGGTTACGTTGGTTGGGGGGGACACGGTGATGGGGTACAGTGGTCTGGGGGGGACATGGCGATGGGGAACGGTGGGCCGGGGGGGACATGGCAAGGGGAACGGTGGGCCGGGGGGGGATATGGTGATAGGGAATGGTGGGCTGGGGGGACACAGTGATGAGGAATGGTGGGCCAGGGGGACACAGTGATGGAGAACGGTGGGCCGGGGGGACACGGCGATGGGGGAACGGTGGGTCGGGGGGACACATCGATGGGGAACGGTGGGCCAGGGGGGACAAGACGATGGGGCACAGTGGTCTGAGGGGGACACGGCGATGGCGAATGGTGGGCCGAGGGGACACAGCGATGGGGTACGGTGGTCTGGGGGGGGACACAGTGATGGGGTACGTGGTCTGGGCGGGACACGGCGATGGGGAATGGTGGGCTGGGAGGGGGACACGGCGAATGGGGAATGGTGGGCTGGGGGGGCACGGTAATGGGGAATGGTGGGCCGGGGGATGCGGTGATACG
Source organism: Lithobates pipiens (assembly GCF_037356315.1). Lineage (NCBI taxonomy): Eukaryota > Metazoa > Chordata > Amphibia > Anura > Ranidae > Lithobates > Lithobates pipiens. The sequence goes on from NW_027507785.1 coordinate 335,373,137, forward strand.
GTATGGTGGTCTGGGGGGGACACGGTGATGGGGTATGGTGGTCTGGGGGGACACAGTGATGGGGTATGGTGGTCTGGGGCGGGGACACGGCGATGGGGAATGGTGGGCCGGGGGGACGTGGTGATGGGGAAATTAGCCGGCTCCTGTCTTGGCAGCGCCGGCATTTGGAGGGAGCCGGGCTTCTTGCTGCTTGAGTTGAAATGGAAGCTTGTAATGCGGTTACTTCAGGCTGAGCGCTCCTGAATGGAGGGGACATCTGTGTTCTGTGCTCCCCCCCCCCCCCCCCAGTGCTCCTTCCGCCCAGCAAATATCATCATTCTACGCCTGCGGCCAGAAATACAACACTCCGTCCATGGGGGCCATCTGGGGGCTCTGATGGGAAGATACCCCCTGAAATCCTCTCCTCTGGAAATACGTAATTTTCAGTCTTTTTAAATCTGCAGCTTTCATTGAAGTCATCCCCAGTGATCCCACCATGGAGGTCCTTGCTCCGGCACTTCCTGTTATAAGGTGACAACGCTCTGTTTCTGCCTCCCAATTGCCCTCCTGTGTTGTCACCCCGATGATCCTGCCATGGAGGTCCTTGCTCCGGCACTTCCTGTTATAAAGTGGCAACGCTCTGTCTCTGTGCCCCAATTGTGCTCCTGTGTTGTCACCCTCCATATCACCCCCCCATGATCCCGCCATGGAGATCCTTGCTTTGGCACTTCTGCTCTGTCTCCCAATTGTTGTTCTGTGTTGTCACCGTGTCACATGGACTTTCGATGGACACTATACTGGGCCATTCCAGCACACATTACGCAGACACGGTCCACTGTTGTCATCACCATCAGGAAACCCGCCCTGAGAAATGCTGTGCCGCCGTCACTGGGGTGCGGGCAGACAGGAAGTGACTGCAAAGGGACTGCAGCAAAGAATGACTATAGGTAAAAATGTTATTCTATGATAGTTTTTTGGAGGGGTGGGGTGAATATCCCTCATGTTTTATTGATCTCCTTTCAACTCCTGTTGTGTCCCCAGGACTGGAAGTGAAGGGAAATGTCCCTAGGGGACACCGTAGTAAGTGTACAGCAAGTTTTAACCCTTCCCTGTCTCTATGGAGACACTGAAACGTAGGTAAATGGATTTATATGTAAATGTCGGTACAATCTGCATATAAACACAAAATAAACATTTGCATAAAATTGGAGAGTGCAGAATCGGATGCAGCTGTGCGTGGCAGCCAATCAGCTTCCAGGTTCTATTGTCAAAGCTTAACTGAACAAGCTGCATGTCACCCTACACCCATTCCTACATGCTGCCACCTTGCTGACCCACCATGAATCTTCTCTTCCCTTCCCTTACTTTCTCTTCCCTTCCTTTCTCTTCTCTTCCCTCCCCTTCTTTTCCCTTCCCTTCTTTTCCCTTCCCTTTTCTTCCCTTCCTTTCTCTTCCTTTCTCTTCCATTCCCTTCTCTTCCCTTCCCTTCCCTTCTCTTCCCTTCCCTTATCTTCCATTCTCCTCCATTCCCTTCCTTTCCCTTCTCTTCCATTCTCTTCTCTTCCCTCCCCTTCTTTTCCCATCCCTTTTCTTCTCTTCCCTTCCCTTCTTTTCCATTCCCTTCTCTTCCCTTCCATTCTCTTCTCTTCTCTTCTTCCCTTCCATTCTCTTCTCTTCCATTAACTTCCCTTCCCTTCCCTTATTTTCCTTTCACTTCCATTCTCTTCCATTCTCTTCTCTTCCATTATCTTCCCTTCCCTTCTTTTCCCTTCTCTTCTCTTCCCTTCCCTTCTCTTCCCTTCCCTTATTTTCCTTTCCCTTCCCTTCTTTTCCAATCTCTTCTCTTCCATTCTCTTTCTCCTTCCCTTCTCTTCCCTTCCCTTATTTTCCTTTCCCTTCCTTCCCCTTCCCTTCCCTTCCTTCTCTTCCCTTCTCTTCCATTCTCTTCTCTTCCATTCTCTTTTCTTCCCTTCCCTTCCATTCTCTTCCCTTATCTTCCCTTCTCTTCTCTCTAGCCATCAGTTCATTAGTTGACCCCATCTGGCTAAAAGCTAATCTTTGGAATATGTAGGGGGGAGGATTAGACCCTTCATCGGGTTATTTTTCCTGTATCCCCGTTGTGAAGATTTTCTTTCTCTTCTTGTCCTGGGAGATGAATTACACGGAGGCCACAGGCAGCAATACAATTCTATCATGAAGAGCGCCAAACCACCAAACCACCAAACCACCAAACCACCAAACCACCAATGGGTCCAAGGAAACTTTCATTATTCAGCAGATAATGGAAATCACATCCAATGTGTTTCGAGGGTCTGAAGAACTCCTCCCCCGCATTTAACTGTATGCTTGTACCCCTGACACAGGTGGAGCATTCAGACCGCCAAAACACGTTGGATATTTTTTTTTTCCAATTACCGTATTTGGTGAACGGTTTTCCTTGATGAGTTGTTGAGTGTCCTTGTGGTGGTTGGTGGTTGGGGGTTTGGTGCCTTTTCATGCCATATCCTTCTCTTTCTGGATTCTGAGTGACAGGCTGACAAGAGAAGCCTCACTAGGCCCATTGAGCCTTAGAAATGGGTGGGATGTCCTCTAATATCCCACCACTGATTATCATTATACTGTGTGCTTCTCCTATACTTATTCTGGAGCCCCGAAACACGTTCCTAAACCTTCCCCATGCTGCTATAAAATAGAGATTCATTATTGTGTCCTCAGCTTACTTCCTGTCCTGGTGGCACCCAAGTGTCAGGGTGTGATGGGGTCTCGTCGGGACAGGAAGTGGGAGAAATGTTCCTGAAATCAGGACCCTTTTATAGTGGAGCGAGGAAAGGACCTGCGTCATGTTTTTCTTCAGGCTCCTTCACATCACGTGTTGTTGTCATTCATATAGTGCAGCACACCCACACCACAGGGCACCACAACGCACCATACAAATGCTGTGTGCAGTGTGGTGTGCTACATTTCCTATACAGACCAATATATATTTCTTCACATGTTGGGGTGAATACACTGTCCTTCAAAAACAACGGAGTGCCTAAAGCAATGCATGTAAATATATCCATTGGAGCGCACCGCGCTATGGAGTGAATGAGACCTTACTGTGTCCTCATTGAGGAGATTCACCCCCCACTTCTTGTCCCACTGATTCCTTCAGGAAACGAGGACAAATCTCCCCAGTGGAGAATAAATGTATGTTTTGTCTAGAGTTGGGCTCCAGGGCTAATTTACTTCTTTGCAGTATGATAATGAGCATTGTGTTGCGTGTTAAAGATATGTTGTGTTAAGGAAACCCATTGAAATCATTGAACATTCATTAACATATGATCCCTCTAGAGAAGGCTTCAGTGTATCAGCATCCTCCCAGCCCCCATGGTGGGCCTCTAAACATTCCCTCTAGAGATATCTCCAGTGGATCAGCATGCTCCCTCTCCCTCCATGGTAAGCTCCTAAACATTCTCATTGGGGTCTGGTCCCTCTAGAGAAGGTTCCGATGGATCATCATGTGCGCACCCACCCCATGATAAGCCCTAAACATTCTCATTGGGTTTTATTCCTTCTGCAGAAGGTTCCAATTGGTCGGCATGCCCATAGTGGGCCTCTATACATTCTCATTGGGGTCTGGTCCCTCTACAGAAGGTTCTGATGGATCAGCATTCGCGCACCCAACCCATGATAAGCCTTAAAAATTCTCATTGGGGTCTGATCCCTCTAGAGAAGGATCAGGCCAGGACTGTGTCCCCATTTAGGAGATTCACCTTCGCTTCCTGTTCCAGTGATTCTTTCAAGAAACGAGGACAAATCTCCCCAGTGGAGAATAAATGTATGTTTTGTCTAGAGTTTGGCTCCAGGGCTAATTTACTTCTTTGCAGTATGATAATGAGCATTGTGTTGCGTGTTAAAGATATGTTGTGTTAAGGAAACCCATTGAAATCATTGAACATTCATTAACATATGATCCCTCTAGAGAAGGCTTCAGTGTATCAGCATCCTCCCAGCCCCCATGGTGGGCCTCTAAACATTCCCTCTAGAGATATCTCCAGTGGATCAGCATGCTCCCTCTCCCTCCATGGTAAGCTCCTAAACATTCTCATTGGGTTCTGGTCCCTCTAGAGAAGGTTCTGATGGATCATCATGTGCACACCCACCCCATGATAAGCCCTAAACATTCTCATTGGGTTTTATTCCTTCTGCAGAAGGTTCCAATTGGTTGGCATGCCCATAGTGGGCCTCTATACATTCTCATTGGGGTCTGGTCCCTCTAGAGAAGGTTCTGATGGATCATCATGTGCACACCCAACCCATGATAAGCCCTAAACATTGTCATTGGGTTTTATTCCTTCTGCAGAAGGTTCCAATTGGTTGGCATGCCCATAGTGGGCCTCTATACATTCTCATTGGGGTCTGGTCCCTCTAGAGAAGGTTCCGATGGATCATCATGCGCACACCCAATCCATGATAAGCCCTAAACATTCTCATTGGGGTCTGATCCCGCTAGAGAAGGATCAGGCCAGGACTGTGTCCCCATTTAGGAGATTCACCTTCGCTTCCTGTTCCAGTGATTCTTTCAAGAAACGAGGACAAATCTCCCCAGTGGAGAATAAATGTATGTTTTGTCTAGAGTTTGGCTCCAGGGCTAATTTACTTCTTTACAGTATGATAATAAGCATTATGTTGCGTGTTAAGGTAACCCATTGAAATCATTGAACATTCATTAACATATGATCCCTCTAGAGAAGGCTTCAATGCATCAGCATCCTCCCAGCCCCCATGGTGGGCTCTTAAACATTGTTATTGGACCTGGTCGTCTAGTGAAAGATCAGCTCATGGCCACCCCATGAAAAACCCCTAAACATTCTGATTGGGGTCTAATCCCTCTAGTAAAGGTTCCAATGGATCAGCATGCTCCCAGCACCAACCCCCCCTCCCCCCCACACACTTTGTAAGCCCTTTAACATTTTCACTGGGGTCTGGTTCCCCCAGAGTTGGCTCTGATGGATCAACATGCTCCTAGTCCCCTCCATGGTGGGCCCTTAAATCTGATCTCTCTAGAGAAGACTGATGGATCAGCTTGAGCACTTAAACATTCTCTTTGTGTTCTGGTTTCTCTAGAGTAAGCTTCAATGGATCATCATGTTCTTTGCCCCCCCCCATAGTGGGCCTCTATACATTCTCATTGGGGTCTGGTCCCTGAAGAGAAGGTTCCGATGGATCATCATTCGCACAGCCGTTCCATGATAAGCCCTAAACATTCTCATTGGGTTTTATTCCCAGAAGGTTCCAATTAATCAGCATGCTCCTGCCCCATCCCCCTCCCAATGGTGGGCCCATAAACACTCCCTCTAGAGACGTCTCTAATGGATCAGTATGTTCCCCCCCCCCCCCCCACAATGGTGAACCCCTAACCATTCCCTCTAGAGAACTCTCTAATGGATCAGCATGTTCCCTGCCCACCCCCCCCCCCCCCCCATGGCAAGCCTAAACATTCTCATTGGGGTCTAACCCCTCTAGAGAAGGTTCTGATGGATCATCATGTGCGCACCCACCCCATGATAAGCCCTAAACATTCTCATTGGGTTTTATTCCTTCTGCAGAAGGTTCCAATTGGTCGGCATGCCCATAGTGGGCCTCTACACATTCTCATTGGGGTATGGTCCCTCTAGAGAAGGTTCTGATGGATCAGCATGCTCCCAGCCCCCTCCCCCTTCCCAATGGCGGCCCATAAACACTCCCTCTAGGGACATCTGTAATGGATCAGTACGCCCCCCCCCCTTCCCAAATGGTGAACCCCTAACCACTCCCTCTAGAGATGTCTCTAATGCAGGGGTCTCAAACTGGCGGCCTTCCAGCTATTGGGAAACTACAAGTCCCATGAGGCTTTGCAAGGCTGACAGTTACAAGCATGACTCCCACAGGCAGAGGCATGATGGGACTTGTAGTTTTGCAACAGCTGGAGGGCCACCAGTTTGAGATCCCTGCTCTAATGGATCAGCATGCTCCCTGCCCCCCCATGGCAAACATAAACATTCCTCTAGAGAAGGTTCTGATGGATCATCATGTGCACACCCACCCCATGATAATCCCTAAACATTCTCATTGGGTTTTATTCCGTCTGCAGAAGGTTCCAATTGGTCGGCATGCCCATAGTGGGCCTCTATACATTCTCATTGGGGTCTGGCCCCTCTAGAGAAGGTTCTGTCGGATCATCATGCGCACACCCACCCCTGGGCCCTCTAGAGAAGGTTCCGGTGGATCAGCATGCTCCCAGCCCCCTCCCGCTATGGTTTTCCCCCTCTAGGGCATCAGTGGGCACAGGTAGTGTGTCCAGCAGCTTTAGTCACATTCATAGCGATGCACGCAATGTGCGTTTGTACAAATGGCGCCCCAGCTCACCTTGCCAACCGACACGCGTTGCGTTGCAATGCCAAAAATACTGGATGCGACTTTTTTTATGGTTTGTTAGGCAGTCCAAATGAACGGTCCGCTTTATCCCAACGTGTAATAAACGCACCGCTGAGATGTGACCCTCGGGACCCCCGACTTCCAGCTGTTCAGGGTATGAGTTGTGCGACGTCTTCACGTCTCCGGTCATTTCACAGCTACAAACACGGGGAAGTCATTGATAGAAGAACTGTCAGTGCAGATATTCCATTCAGTGTATGTGTAGCTCCACCCACAAGCGTTTATCAGTGGAGCAGCGCTGAGTACACTGGCGGTCTTCCAATATTGATAAGCGATTCGGTTTTATCGCAGTTCCTAGGAAGGTAAATAGTTGTTGGCTCAGAGCTCAGAGAATAAATATCAGCTGATGAGTTCTCGGCCTGCGACTATTGTACGTCCCTCTCCTCTCCGCCATCTCACCCTCCAATCAGCTTCTCACAACCAGCGCGTGAGCCCCCCAGTACAAGTACACCCCCAATTCACCCTCGCTCTACCAATTCCCCAATAGTAATATAATAATAATAGAAAATTCAGAGCATCCAAGTAATCCTAGTACTCCCCCTGACAACACCTTCATCTGCTCTTCTTCTTAGAAGGACGGCACCATCTTTGTTCAGGCATCATCCTGGGTCACCATCTATTTCCTGGACCGAGATGTCGGCTCAGAGGTGACACAACCATTCCTGATACATGTGCAATTCTTTTCACAAACCTGCTACAAAGTTACAATGTACAGTGTGATCACTGGGGGAGGAGACTGAGGAAATTACTCCTCCCCCTTCTTCAAAGTTACAATGTACAGTCTGAACACTAGGGGGAGGAGACTGAGGAAATTACTCCTCCTTCTACAAAGTTACAATGTACAGTCTGATCACTGGGGGGAGGAGACTGAGGAAATTACTCCTCCTTCTACAAAGTTACAATGTACAGTCTGATCACTGGGGGAGGGGAGACGGAGGAAGTGACTCCTCCCCCTCATATAGTGGAGCAGGTAGGTAGTCCAACTCCTATTAGCAGCGCTGTCAGCCTGGGCCCCGGAGCATTCTGGGTAATATGAAATGTCATGTAAAAGAGAGATTGTTGGTCCCGGGAATACACGATTTCCTTAGATTAAGGGGTCCCTGAACTTTGGTCCAAGGGCCACAACCGGTCCACTGCAAGACCTCATCCAGTCCACAGCTGGGTGTCCTTAGTGGTGATGAACTCCGCCCCGCCTCTCGTACCTCCAGGTAAGTCTATAATAAGTCCTATAATAATTCTCACCTGGAGGAGCTGAGACTATCTCCTAAGCTTGCACCATTGTGCAGACTCCATGCAGCCGGTGAGGCTCTGAAGGACTGACATAAAGTGCCGGACCTTCGGAGGAGTCCGTACCGTAAAGGGAGTGACGTCATCGCGCCCCCGGCCACTCATGAACTCAGAAGGAAGAGCGGGGGAGACGGAAGCCTTCTCAGCTGTGACAGAGCCATGCTGGAGGGCTTCCATGTGAGGGAAGTCTCTGATAATGTGCCCCCCCCCCACATTTCATCACTTTAATGTGCCCCCCCCCACATTTCATCACTTTAATGTGCCCCCCCCCACATTTCATCACTTTAATGTGCCCCCCCCCACATTTCATCACTTTAATGTGCCCCCCCCCACATTTCATCACTTTAATGTGCCCCCCCCCCACATTTCATCACTTTAATGTGCCCCCCCCCACATTTCATCACTTTAATGTGCCCCCCCCACATTTCATCACTTTAATGTGCCCCCCCCCACATTTCATCACTTTAATGTGCCCCCCCCACATTTCATCACTTTAATGTGCCCCCCCCACATTTCATCACTTTAATGTGCCCCCCCCACATTTCATCACTTTAATGTGCCCCCCCCCCCACATTTCATCACTTTAATGTGTCCCCCCCCCACATTTCATCACTTTAATGTGCACAGCTTGAGGGTCTTGAGGCTGCCTACAGTCCCCGATTCAAACCCCCCCTTCTCATGTAATGGGGGGCTCTGATGTAAGGGGGAACTCTAATGGAGAACCTGATGTAAAGAAGAACTCTGATGCGGTCCCTGATGTAAGGGGGGATCTTATGGGGACTCTGATGGGGACCCTGAATTAAGGGAGAATCTGATGGGAACCCTGATGTAAGGGGGGACTCTGATGGGTAACCTGATATAAAGGGGGACTTCAGCGGGGACCCTGAATTAAAGGGAAATCTGATGGGGCCCCTGATGTAAGGGGGAATCTGCTGGGGACCCTGATGTAAGGGGGGACTCTGACATGGACCCTGATGTAAGGGGAGACTCTGATGGGGACCCTGATGTAAGGGGGGGACCCTCATGGAGACCCTGATGTAAGGGGGGACTCTGATGGGGACCCTGATGCAAGGAGCACTTTGATGGGGACCCTAATGTAAGGGGAACCCTGATGTAAAAGGGGACCTCTGATGGGGACTCTGATGTAAAAGGGGACCTCTGATGGGGACCCTGATGTAAAAGGGGACCTCTGATGGGGACCCTGATGTAAAAGGGGACTCTGATGGGGACCCTGATGTAAGGGGAACTCTGATGGGGACCCTGATGTAAAGGGGGACTCTGATGGGGATCCTGATGTAAGGAGCACTCTTATGGCGATCCTGATGTAAGGAGGAACTCTGATGGGGACCCTGATGTAAGGGGGGACTCTATGGGGATCCTGATGTAAGGGGAACTCTGATGAGGACCCTGATGTAAGGGGAACTCTGATGGGGACCCTGATGTAAGGGGGGACTCTGATGGGGACCCTGATGTAAAGGGGGACTCTGATGGGGACCCTGATGTAAAGGGGGACTCTGATGGGGACCCTGATGTAAAGGGGGACTCTGATGGGGACCCTGATGTAAAGGGGGACTCTGATGGGGACCCTGATGTAAAGGGGGACTCTGATGGGGATCCTGATGTAAGGAGCACTCTTATGGCGATCCTGATGTAAGGGGAACTCTGATGGGGACCCTGATGTAAGGGGGAGGGGCTCTGATGGGGATCCTGATGTAAGGGGAACTCTGTGGCTCTCGTATTGAGAAGTTTGATCAGAAAAGTTTAGTTTTTTTGCCCTCCTCTGGACTTCGGGTTCTTTCTATGGTTTTGAATGTATTTTTCATCCTTTTCTCCTATTGGTGGATATAGACGGACCTGTGTCTTCTTCCCCGATGTAACAAAGTAACAATTGTTTATGATGACACAGAATGAGCCTCATGTCCCCCAGTTGGGTTTCCCATCTCCTTTGAATAGGTTGTCACGGCACAGATGACGGATCTCTGTGTGGGGCTCAGATTGGACAATGAGGCGGATCCCGGGAAGACGGTTGGCCATACAAAGCGAGATACTGAGAAGGCGGCCATAGTCTTCCTCTATCATAAATCTGCCTTTTCTGCCCATTGTGTGCCGGGGACTTCCTCCGCCACCTATTACTCTTCTTCTTTTGTGCCGGGGGCAATTCAGGTTGCCGTTGGACCTGCAAGTTTTTCACCTCATGAAACGACCGCCTTTGTTACATTCCATGTGCGACCCAGTGAATGGCGCTAGCGGAAGGACGCCCCTCCCCCCTCCCCCGCACGCACTCTCCGCCAGTGTTAGGATATGGAGCTTCCCAAAACGTAAATCAGCAATGTTGGGACAATCTTCCACCCCCCCATATCCGGGACTGCCCACGTCGGGCCGTGAGCTTCATTCAAGTCACACCAGCCAGACGCAGCCAAGAGGGCATTGCGGGCACGGCGAGCAAAATACAGGCTTTGTGGCCGGGAACCTCACATTAGCATCTGAATGGGCCGGAGAGAGCAGACGCCATTCTGAGAAGCGTGAGATTCTCCCCACATGTATCATGACAGGTCCACATGACGCCGACAACTTTATCACTCCTCCCCCGACCGGTCATCAGCGCGTTATTCCCATCGAGGGGCCGCGTATTATCGCTTCCATCGGCAACATAGACCGTGCTCATACACTCTGCAACTACTCTGCAGAGTACAAGAGCATCATGGGAAATGTAGTTCCCAAACATCTGGGGTGTCAAGGTTCCCCATCACTGGGCTACAATGTCTTTGTATGATGGAGTATTAACAGGACCCTTCACTGGAAACCCCTGAACTCCAAAATGTTCCAGGTTCTTCCTGTACTTTTAGCCCCGGAGTGGAAGTCCAGACTTAAAGAGGAAGTAAACCCTGATGAACCCTCTTTCATTCCCTGCAAAGGCAAAGCATAATGGACTACTATGCATCGCATCGCATCGCATCGCATAGTAGTCCATTATGTGTCACTTACCTGACACAGGAGCCAGCGAAGTCACCGCTGTCCCCTGTAGTCCGCCGCATCCATCTTGCTGGTGGGGTCTCGCAGCTCCGCCGCTGTCATTCGGCGGAGCCACGATGACGTCACTCCCGCACATGCGCACGGGAGCCGACACGCGCGGCAGATCCATTGTTGGAAATGCCGTGCTCAGTGCGCCTGCGCGTCGCTGTCTACGGCGCCTGTCTTCAGGTAAATATCTCCTAAACCGTATAGGTTTAGGAGATATTTCTTGGACCTACAGGTAAGCCTTAATCTAGGCCTTAATCTAGGCCTTACCTGTAGGTCAAAGTGGTTTGTAAGGGTTTACAACCACTTTAACTTGGTGTATGTTTGGTCCATGTCACCGGTTCAGAAAGATTTGAGGCCAGAGATAGCCAAGCGACTAGGAGACGACCAATGGCTGCTCTCTGCTTTTATCACAATTTAGCTTTTCTTTTATTATCTAATTGCCACCGTCCATATCAGTCCTTCCAGTTCTGAGGGTCTAAGTTTGCCACATGTGCCCAGTGCTCACCCTTGGCAAGTAAGACCTCCGAGGTTTGATAGCGTCACACATTTGAGCTGTATTGTTAAAGAAAATAACAGAATTTTAAAATTCAGTGCTAGTTTGACTTATCGGTGCTTTTAAAGGGGTTGTAAAAGTTTGTTTTTTATTTTCTAAATAGGTTCCTTTAAGCTAGTGCATTGTTGGTTCACTTACCTTTTCCTTCGATTTCCCTTATAAATGTTTTTTTTTTTCTTTGTTTTCTTTGTCTGAATTTCTCACTTCCTGTTCCTCCTCAGTAAGCTGTTCTGGCTGACTAACCACCACTCGGATGATGGTGTGGAGTTTACTGAGGAGAAACAGGAAGTGAGATATTCAGACAAAGAAAAAAAACATTTAGAAGGGAAATCGAAGGAAAAGGTAAGTGAACCAACAATGCACCAGCTTAGAGGAACCTATGTAGAAAATAAAAAATGAACCTTTACAACCCCTTTAAGAATCCAACCCTACGAAAGCCAGAGGATTGTCTCGAAAATGCAAGGCCGGTCTCTATAAGACCTGATTAGTCCAGTATATGGACCTGGGGGGTTCACAAATCAAGACTGGTTACTCCAAAGTCCTCCCATAAAATGTACAGGTCAGCTCCGTATTTGGAAGAAAAACTTAACCACAAAATCAGCCATGAGATCTGCCAGTTTGGTGATTTTGATGTTGTAAAATGTATCCGGTGTCCATCAATGGGTTCTATTTACTGTTGGGTGTTGTTATCTCCTATTAAGAAAATAGAAAACATTAACTTTGACGGTTACAACACGAAATCTGTATCATTATCACTCTGATCCACACGTGGCCCATGTTCATCTATAAGACTAACTGGATGATGATGTCCTCAGGAGACGTCTCTCTGTAGACAGCTCGGTGTGCTCTCCATCATTCCTCCCATGGGAGGAGAAAATCACATATTTCCTATTCTCTCCTGAATTGTTTGGTCTTCCATTGTGCAGCATTTTCTAGACCCGACAAAATCTACGGATATGAGAAAAGGTATTGGAGCAATTCCCACTGACATGAGGAGCTGAGGGGTGGTAACAAAACGTCCTTCAGGCTATATGTGGGTGGTCTGACCTGCAGGCCTCAATGTAACTCAATTTATCTAAAACACGTCAGTGTACCATGTGTCACTGCGTCTATTCTGGTGTGAATAAGCCCCTTCGGTCACCCCTCCCCCATCTCACTCTCCCACTTATCTTTCCTCTACCCACCTCCCCCATTCTCACTCTCCCAACCATTTTTATTCCCCCCCCCCATTTCTCATAATCTCATATCCCCACTATCTTTACCCCCACCCCCCAATCTCACTCTCCCCACCAACTTTACCCCCCCTCTAATCTCCCCATCTCAATCTCCCCACCATCTTTACACCCCAAATCTTCCTATCTATCCACCATCTTTACCCCCCTCATCTCCCCACCTCTGTCTCCCCACAATTTTTATCCCCCCCAAATCTCCCCACCATCTCTCTCCCCACCATCTTTACCCTCCCCCCCCCCAATCTCCCCACCATCTCACTCTCCCCACCATCTTTACCCCCCCCCAATCTCCCCATCTCACTCTCCCCACCATCTTTACCCCCCCCCCCCAATCTCCCCATCTCACTCTCCCCACCGTCTTTACCAGCCCCTCACCCCCCTCCCCCCCCGCCTCACGCTCACCATCATCTTTACCTCTCCTCCACCCCCAATCTCCCCATCTCACCATCTTTACCCCCCAATCTCCCCATCTCTCTCTCCCTACCATCTTTACCCCCCAAATCTCCCTATCTATCCACCACCTTTACCCCCCCCCAATCTCCCCATCTCACTCTCCCCACCATCTTTAACCCCCCCGCTCCCCCGTCTCACGCTCACCATCATCTTTACCTCTCCTCCACCCCCAATCTCCCTATCTCACCATCCTTACCCCCCCCCCCCCATCTCCCTATCTATCCATCTTCTTTACCCCCCAATCTCCCCATCTTTCTCTCCCCACCATCTATACCCCCCCAAATCTCTCTATCTATCCACCACCTTTATCCCCCCCCCCAATCTCCCCATCTCACACTCACCATCATCTTTACCTCTTCTGCACCCCCTATCTCACTTTCCTCACCATCTTCACCCCCCCCGCCCCCTTTCTCACTCTTTTTCCTCCGTTTTTCTCCTTTTCTTCTCCCTCTCCCCTTTGCCTCAGGGCTGGGTCAAGGGGGGGGGGGGGCAGAAGAGGCAGCTGCCATGTGTGCATTTACAGGAGGAGACCTGCATCCTGTGATTCAAATCTTGTGTGTGTGGGGGGGGGGCACTTTTGCCATTTCTCCCTGGGTACTAAAAACTCCCCCCCCCCATCTCTCCTCACCTTTCGATTCCCCCTCATCTGGCTCTCTCTCTTTCTGTATATACGATCATCAGGACACACGCTCATTTCCCCATTGCTGAGGTCAGTCACACGCTTCCCAATCACATCATCACGCTCGGTTGGTCGGTACCGGGGTGCCAGCTGCCCTCCCGCGCCCAGCGCCAGCCCTGCCACTAATAGATGGATGGAGAGAACAGCCTGGAGAGGCTCGCCGTGGCACAGAAGTTGTTGATCGTCTGCTATGAATGAACAATCGTCTGATTTCTAATCTCTGAGAGAAGCTCCAAAACTTCTCATCTCCAGAAAAATAAATGATAAAAATGTTCATAGAGAATTACAAAATTCGATCCATTTCTGAAGTTCCTTCAACAGAAAAGATCTCTGTGATGGGAATCATTGGTTCTTCATTGTGGGATCCGGTGATCTCTGTCACCCATTCATCGTGGGATCCGGTGATCTCCGTCACCCATTTATTGTGGAATCCAGTGATCTCTGTCACCCATTCATCGTGGGGTCCGGTGATCTCCGTCACCCATTTATTGTGGGATCCAGTGATCTCCGTCACCCATTTATTGTGGGATCCGGTGATCTCCGTCACCCATTTATTGTGGGATCCGGTGATCTCCGTCACCCATTTATTGTGGGGTCCGGTGATCTCCGTCACCCATTTATTGTGGGGTCCGGTGATCTCCGTCACCCATTTATTGTGGGGTCCGGTGATCTCCGTCACCCATTCATTGTGGGGTCCGGTGATCTCCGTCACCCATTCATTGTGGGGTCCGGTGATCTCCGTCACCCATTCATTGTGGGATCCGGTGATCTCCGTCACCCATTTATTGTGGGATCCGGTGATCTCCGTCACCCATTTATTGTGGGATCCGGTGATCTTCGTCACCCATTTATTGTGGGATCCGGTGATCTCCGTCACCCATTTATTGTGGGATCCGGTGATCTCCGTCACCCATTTATTGTGGGATCCGGTGATCTCCGTCACCCATTTATTGTGGGATCCGGTGATCTCCGTCACCCATTTATTGTGGGGTCCGATGATCTCCGTCACCCATTTATTGTGGGGTCCGGTGATCTCCGTCACCCATTCATTGTGGGATCCGGTGATCTCCGTCACCCATTCATTGTGGGATCCAGGGATCTCCGTCACCCATTCATTGTGGGAAACCGGTGATCTCAGTCACCCATTCATTGTGGGATCCAGTGATCTCCATCACCCATTTATTGTGGGATCCAGTGATCGCCATCACCCATTTATTGTGAGATCCAGTGATTTCCGTCACCCATTCATTGTGGGATCCGGTGATTTCCGTCACCCATTCATTGTGTGATCCGGTGATTTCCGTCACCCATTCATTGTGGGATCCAGGGATCTGTCACCCATTTATTGTGAGAGAACCACCGCTCCGGGTAATTCCACAAATCCAAGAAAGCAGCCCCTCCAAGAATGGAGAAACCCAGGTTCAGGCACGGCATTTACTTGTTGCAAATAATTGAAGAACTCTAGCCGGCCGCACTCCAAGATAAATTAAAACGCCTTTTATTCGTGAAGCAGAATCACACAAAAGTGGGTCACAGCAAAGCAACAATAGCCAACGCGTTTCACACTACCAAGAGTGCTTACTCATAGCTTTGATGTGCTCTTGACACTGCCAGCAGTTGTCCTCAGGACCATTGAATGAGAGGTCCATCAGCCACTGGTCAAGGATCCCCTATCCACCTCAGGAGGAACTAGTTGGGAATGGCTTCTCTATATCAAGGAACAATTAAACTCAGGATTCCAGCGCTACAATGTAACAATGATTTTGATACAGATTTCCATGGCTACTTACTCCTTGGGCTCATTTTCTGATTTTTATTAGATGTTGAATACTTTTCTACGTGAAGCCAACTACAATCATGGTGCTGGGTGAGGTCAGGTCTTGTGTGGCCCGTGGAGGTCAGGTCTTGTGTGGCCCTAGGGTTGCCACCTCATCCCTTTAAATCTGAACATGTATGAATTACACAGGTTCCGAGGCTAATTGAATGCAGATAAGGCACCAAGAGAGTTTAATCGCCACCTTAATCAGCCACAGAACCTGTGTAATTAATATGTGTTGGGTTTTAAAGAGATGAGGTGGCAACCCTGTGTGGCCCTTGGAGGTCAGGTCTTGTGTGGCCCATAGAGGTCAGGTCTTGTGTGGTCCTTGGAGGTCAGGTCTTGTGTGGTCCTTGGAGGTCAGGTCTTGTGTGGTCCTTGGAGGTCAGGTCTTGTGTGGTCCTTGGAGGTCAGGTCTTGTGTGGTCCTTGGAGGTCAGGTCTTGTGTGGGCCATGGAGGTCAGGTCTTGTGTGGTCCTTGGAGGTCAGGTCTTGTGTGGGCCATGGAGGTCAGGTCTTGTGTGGGCCATGGAGGTCAGGTCTTGTGTGGTCCTTGGAGGTCAGGTCTTGTGTGGTCCTTGGAGGTCAGGTCTTGTGTGGTCCTTGGAGGTCAGGTCTTGTGTGGTCCTTGGAGGTCAGGTCTTGTGTGGGCCATGGAGGTCAGGTCTTGTGTGGGCCATGGAGGTCAGGTCTTGTGTGGGTCATGGAGGTCAGGTCTTCCATGGCTCATGGAGGTCAGGTTTTGTGTGGCCCTCTAAAGTTCAGGTCTTGTGTGGCCCCTGGAGGTTAGACCTTGTGTTGCCCCTGGAGCTCAGGTCTTGTGTGGTCCTTGGAGGTCAGGTCTTGTGTGGTCCTTGGAGGTCAGGTCTTGTGTGGTCCTTGGAGGTCAGGTCTTCCATGGCGCATGGAGGTGAGGTTTTGTGTGACCCTCTAAAGGTTAGGTCTTGTGCTGCCCCTGGAGCTCAGACCTTGTGTTGCCCCTGGAGCTCAGACCTTGTGTGGCCCCTGAAAGTCAGGTCTTGTGTGGCACCTGGAGGTCAGGTCTTGTGTTGCCCCTGGAGGTCAGACCTTGTGTGGCACCTGGAGGTCAGGGCTGGTGTTATGAAGTTTGGCAACCTCCAATGCTTCTCATAAGCGCCGTCCTCAGAATGAGCCCCAGGGATGTACTCTTCATGGACGCGGAGGGCTGAAGGGTTAAATGGAAGTGATTTTCAGCAGCTTGAACTCTCAGCAGATGGGGGGGGGGGTAACTGGCCGTCACATCCCAGCCGCTCGCATCAGTAATTAAATGACATGGTTAGGCGCACACAGACTCCTGATGCCAGCACCCTGCAGACCTGAGCAAAATCATTCCCGACATCTCGCCATTTGTGGACGACTCGCAACAGTTGTTGGTAGTCAGCTTTCCGCTCATGTGAGCGCTGGAGGGGCGAGGAGGGGAGATATGGGGGTCATTCACTAAAGTCTCCACTAACTCCGATCCTTCATTGTGGGAATCTCACCTCTCTCCACTAGGGGGGGATCTAATGGGACCTGTGGAGGATCTCCGGGACCTGTGGAGGATTCAGATGCAACTTCCTTCTCCTTTTCATCCTCTTGTTTTTACCTTTCTAGCGGTCAGTCATGTCCTAGGAATCCATCATGGCCAATCATGTTCTGATATCTTTAATATTCTCCCTCTTTGTTATCAAATTCGTAGTTTAGGAAGATTTTTCGGATTTCTGTGGTAAGGTCGTCTAAGGACGTGCGTTCCCCTCTATGAACCCGTCGGGGATGGAAGCTTATCTTTTACCGATTGGGGGGCGTGGCGATTTGTAAATTGTGAGCGAAATTGCTGCAGTTCTGCCTGTGATTCCGTATTGTGCGGCAATCGCTGCAAAACACGCAAATGTGCGCTCGGGTGCCCTTCCTTCTAAACGCCCCCCCCCCCCCCCCCCCCGGATGTAGGAGGATTTTGCTGCAGTTGTGAATCGTGTGGCAATTGCGGGTAAAGCTCGTTGCCCAGAAAGCTTTTTTTTTTGGGCGGCAAACTGGCGCAGGGCAGTGAGTGGTGGGCGACGCGCGGAGCCACGTGGAAATCGCTCCGCAACAAAATCACAAGCAGAAACACCGCTAGCGCCAGCTACGCAAAGTTTGACTGGGGGCCTGACATCTAACTTTGGGGGCCATTCACACGCGTGTGTCCTGGGAGCGCGCAAGTTCACATGCGTCACTGCAACGCACGACAACGACCTGCTCCATGGATATTGCACCCGCTTCATTGTATAGAGGAGCCCAACATGCAATGCAGTATACCACATATCTTGTGCGCTGCATTGTTAAAAGAAGGGTCATGCATGCTTTCTTTATCTGATGGTCTGCCTTAACTCTGCGTATGTTGTCACCCGACATAACATGCGTTTTAATCCATCGCATCAAAAAGCGCGTTTGTCACCCCCAACAAAATTCCTGATATGTGGCGGCTGCCCCATACTTCTTTGTATTACTTCCTATGAGTAAAACCCCTGGTGGTCATGCCAGTCCCTCTGCTTTCCTATGAAACTGACCACACTAGGCAGGGGAGCACAGGGTGGTCGGTTCTCTAGCTGTGCTGGGTGCTCAGTGTGCTTTCTGCTAGTGATCAGACTTGATACGCCCTCCCTGCACAGCCTGTCACTGGGAAGATCAGTGCGCTGCTGCTTCTCCTCCTCCCCCAGCTCTTATGCAGCTGAGAACAGAGGGAATGAGATCACTTAGAAAACTATTATTTAAAATGTTTTTTATATATCTATACAAAAGTGTTTTACCTTTCATTTCTATTTTAAACTGCAAATGTATCTCCGTCCTATCCATGTACCTCCGTCCCATCCATGTACCTCCATCCCATCCATGTACCTCCATCCCATCCATGTACCTCCATCCCATCCATGTACCTCCATCCTATCCCATGTACCTCCGTCCCATCCATGTACCTCCGTCCCATCCATGTACCTCCATCCCATCCATGACCTCCATCCCATCCATATATCTCCATCCTATCCATGTATCTCCATCCTATCGATGACATAATTTGGTTCAACAATTTTTCCAAAAACATTTCTCTTTTCTGTTTGCTTTCTGATCCCATTGCGTCTTTCTAGCGTCGCTCGTTCTACTGCTCCAAAAATACCTGGAAAACATTGCTGGGGGGGGGGGGGGGATTTTAAGGGATGTGCAGGATTGATTTTGCACCTTCTTTATAAAGACTTAGACATCGGCTCCCTCTATATTTCCCATACTGCACCAGAAGCTGGAAAAGTAGAATTTTGCAGTACAGACAGTTCTTCCTGCAGGCGCTTCATCCAGCCGGCCTGGGCCGTATGTGTGTGTGATGGGGGAAGGACGCAGAGATACACGCCGCCATTTGGCCAGTGATTGTGATTAGTGTTGTGTTGTCCCTGGCAGTACCAGTGCCCAGATGGCATCGCTGAGGGCTCTGTCAGTCTAGAATAACAAGACATCAGTGGATGTGGAGCGCCCCCCTCTGTCCGTCTCTGCTAAACCTACAAGACACGGGAACAAAACTGCTATACAGTGGGGGGGAAATAACGATCGTCTCCCCTGCAGATGGTGGAAGTTTTGCCCACTTACATAGAAATGAAGGTCTATCATTGTTATCAGAGGTGTATTTTATATGATGGAGACAGAAGATCAACCAAAAATCCAGAAAACACACACATGATACAAATGTTATAAATGGAGTTGCAGTTCAGTGAGTAAAATAAGTATTTGATCCCCAAGCAAAACATGACTTAGTAGTTGGTGGAGAAACCCTTGTTGGTGATCACAGAGGTCAGACGTTTCTTGTAGATGGTGATGAGGTTTCCACATCTCAGGAGGGATTTTCTCCTCTCTTCTCTACAGATCTTCTCTAAATCCTGAAGGTTTCTTGGCAACTCGAAAGTTCCAGCTGAATTTTCTATAGGATTAAGGTCTGGAGACTGGCTAAGCCACTCCAGGACCTTAATGTGCTTCTTCTTGAGCCACTCCTTTTTTACCTTGGCGGTATGTTTTGGGTCATTGTCATGCTGCCAGATCTTACAATACGTGGTCCCATCCATTGGCCCCTCAGTGCGGCAAAGTCAGCCTGTACCTTTAGTGTTCTTAGGGTCGTAGGCAGCATTTTTCTTCCTCCAAATATGGTGAGTTGAGTTGGACTTGATGGACATGTGTGTTTTTTCAACCTCACTTACTATGTAATGCCAAAGAGCTGAATTTTCTCAATTCTCATCCGACCACAGAACTTTCTCCCAATCCTTCTCTGAATCATTTAGATGTTCATTGGCAGACTTCAGATGGACCTGTACATGTGTCTTCCTGAGGAGGAGGACCTGTACATGTGTCTTCCTGAGGAGGAGGACCTGTACATGTGTCTTCCTGAGGAGGGGGACCTGTACATGTGTCTTCCTGAGGAGGGGGACCTGTACATGTGTCTTCCTGAGGAGGGGGACCCGTACATGTGTCTTCCTGAGGAGGGGGACCTGTACATGTGTCTTCCTGAGGAGGGGGACCTGTCCATGTGTCTTCCTGAGGAGGAGGACCTGTACATGTGTCTTCCTGAGGAGGGGGACCTGTACATGTGTCTTCCTGAGGAGGAGGACCTGTACATGTGTCTTCCTGAGGAGGAGGACCTGTACATGTGTCTTCCCGAGGAGGAGGACCTGTCCACGTGTCTTCCTGAGGAGGAGGACCTGTACATGTGTCTTCCTGAGGAGGGGGACCTGTACATGCGTCTTCCTGAGGAGAGGGACCCGTACATGTGTCTTCCTGAGGAGGGGGACCCGTCCATGTGTCTTCCTGAGGAGGGGGACCCGTCCATGTGTCTTCCTGAGGAGGGGGACCCGTCCATGTGTCTTCCTGAGGAGGGGGATCCGTCCATGTGTCTTCCTGAGGAGAGGGACCTGTACATGTGTCTTCCTGAGGAGTGGGACCTGTACATGTGTCTTCCTGAGGAGGGGGACCCGTCCATGTGTCTTCCTGAGAAGGGGGACCCGTACATGCGTCTTCCTGAGGAGGGGGACCCGTACATGCGTCTTCCTGAGGAGAGGGACCTGTACATGTGTCTTCCTGAGGAGGGGGACCCGTCCATGTGTCTTCCTGGGGAGGAGGACCTGTACATGTGTCTTCCTGAGGAGGAGGACCTGTACATGTGTCTTCCTGGGGAGGGGGACCTGTACATGTGTCTTCCTGAGGAGGGGGACCTGTACATGTGTCTTCCTGAGGAGGGGGACCTGTACATGTGTCTTCCTGAGGAGGGGGACCTGTACATGTGTCTTCCTGAGGAGGGGGACCTGTACATGTGTCTTCCTGAGGAGGGGGACCCGTACATGTGTCTTCCTGGGGAGGGGGACCTGTACATGTGTCTTCCTGGGGAGGGGGACCTGTCCATGTGTCTTCCTGAGGAGGGGGACCTGTACATGTGTCTTCCTGAGGAGGGGGACCTGTACATGTGTCTTCCTGGGGAGGGGGACCTGTCCATGTGTCTTCCTGAGGAGGGGGACCCGTCCATGTGTCTTCCTGAGAAGGGGGACCCGTACATGCGTCTTCCTGAGGAGGGGGACCCGTACATGCGTCTTCCTGAGGAGAGGGACCTGTACATGTGTCTTCCTGAGGAGGGGTACCTGTACATGTGTCTTCCTGAGGAGGGGGACCCGTCCATGTGTCTTCCTGGGGAGGAGGACCTGTACATGTGTCTTCCTGAGGAGGAGGACCTGTACATGTGTCTTCCTGGGGAGGGGGACCTGTACATGTGTCTTTCTGAGGAGGGGGACCTGTACATGTGTCTTCCTGAGGAGGGGGACCTGTACATGTGTCTTCCTGGGGAGGGGGACCTGTACATGTGTCTTCCTGAGGAGGGGGACCTGTACATGTGTCTTCCTGAGGAGGGGGACCTGTACATGTGTCTTCCTGAGGAGGGGGACCTGTACATGTGTCTTCCTGAGGAGGGGGACCTGTACATGTGTCTTCCTGAGGAGGGGGACCCGTACATGTGTCTTCCTGGGGAGGGGGACCTGTACATGTGTCTTCCTGGGGAGGGGGACCTGTCCATGTGTCTTCCTGAGGAGGGGGACCTGTACATGTGTCTTCCTGAGGAGGGGGACCTTGCGGGGACTGCAGGATTTCAATCCATGGCGGTGTATTGTGTCACCAATGGTTTGTTTGGTGATTGTGGTCCCAACCGCCTTGAGATCCTTCACAAGCTCCTCCCATGTAGTTCTGGGCGGATCCCTCACTTTTCTCATGACCATCCTCACCCCATGAGGAGGAACCTTCCATGGAGCTCCAGACCGAGGATGATTGATGGTTATTTTTCATTTCTTCCAATCGCTCCAACACTTGTCTCCTCTCACCAAGCTTCTTGCTGATGGTCTTGTAGCCCATTCCAGCCTTGTGCAGGTCTCCAATCTTCTCCCCGACATCCTCTGACAGATCTTTGCTCTTCCCCATGATGGTGAGGATTGGAGGGAAGGGATTCTGTGGACAGGAGTCTTCTATACACATAACGAGTTGTCGTTAGGAGAACCTTCTTACATTGACAGGACTGATCTGTGTACCACATGAGCACCTACTGGAGCCAGTCTGTGGGGGGAGGGTTATTGTTGGTTGGGGAGGGGATCAAATACTTATTTTACTCCCTGAACTGCAACTCCATTTATAACATTTGTATCATGTGTGTGATTTTCTGGATTTTTGGTTCGGTTCGTAGCAGAACATTCAAAAAGACAAACAATTAGTTCGAACACGTGAACACCGTTAAAGTCTATGGGACATGAACGTGAAAAATCAAAAGTGCAGATTTTAAAGGCTAATATGCAAGTTACTGTCATAAAAAGTGTTTGGGGACCCGGGGGAGAGTTTGGGGCCCGGGTCCTGCCCCAGGGGACATGGATCAATGCAAAGATAAAGTTTTAAAAACGGACGTTTTTCGGGAGCAGTGATTTTAATAATGATTAAAGTGAAACAATAAAAGTGTAATGTTCCTTTAAATTTCATACCTGGGGGGTGTCTGTAGTATGCCTATAAAGGGGCGCATGTTTCCCGTGTTTAGAACTGTCCCTGCACAAAATGAAATTTCTAAAGGAAAAAATGTCATTTAAAATCACTCGCGGCTATAATGAATTGTCGGTCCCGACAACACAGATAAAAGTCACTGAAAAAAACAGCATGGGGGTTCCCCCAAAAATCCATACCAAGCCCTTTGAGTCTGGTATGAATATTAAAGGGGACCCTGAACCAAAATGTAAAAAAATAAATTGTGTGGAGTTCCCCCCAAATTCAATACCAGGCCCTTCAGGTCCCTACACCAATTAAAATAAAAAAAAAAAAAAAATGGCGTAGGGGTCCCCCTCAAAATCCATACCAGACCTGAAGGGGAAGCAAAATAAAAAAAATGGTGTGGGGTCCTCCCAAAAATCCATACCAGACCCTTATCCGAGCACGCAACCTGTCAGGCCGCAGGAAAAGAGGGAGGGACAAGACAGTGGGCATGCTGGGACTTGTAGTTGTACAGACAGTAGGGTCACAGACAGTAGGGACCCCAGTGGGCAGGCTGGGACTTGTAGTTGTACAGACAGTAGGGACCCCAGTGGGCAGGCTGGGACTTGTAGTTATACAGACAGTAGGGACACCAGTGGGCATGCTGGAACTTGTAGTTGTACAGACAGTAGGGACCCCAGTGGGCAGGCTGGGACTTGTAGTTATACAGACAGTAGGGACACCAGTGGGCATGCTGGAACTTGTAGTTGTACAGACAGTAGGGACCCCAGTGGGCAGGCTGGGACTTGTAGTTATACAGACAGTAGGGACCCCAGTGGGCAGGCTGGGACTTGTAGTTGTACAGACAGTAGGGACACCAGTGGGCATGCTGGGACTTGTAGTTGTACAGACAGTAGGGACACCAGTGAGCATGCTGGAACTTTTAGTTGTACAGACAGTAGGGACACCAGTGGGCATGCTGGGACTTGTAGTTATACAGACAGTAGGGATACCAGTGGGCATGCTGGAACTTTTAGTTGTACAGACAGTAGGGATACCAGTAGGCAGGCTGGGACTTGTAGTTGTACAGACAGTAGGGACACCAGTGGGCAGGCTGGGACTTGTAGTTGTACAGACAGTAGGGACACCAGTGGGCAGGCTGGGACTTGTAGCTGTACAGACAGTAGGGACACCAGTGGGCAGGCTGGGACTTGTAGTTATACAGACAGTAGGGATACCAGTGGGCAGGCTGGGACTTGTAGTTATACAGACAGTAGGGACCCCAGTGGGCATGCTGGAACTTGTAGTTGTACAGACAGTAGGGACACCAGTGAGCATGCTGGAACTTTTAGTTGTACAGACAGTAGGGACACCAGTGGGCATGCTGGGACTTGTAGTTATACAGACAGTAGGGATACCAGTGGGCATGCTGGAACTTTTAGTTGTACAGACAGTAGGGATACCAGTAGGCAGGCTGGGACTTGTAGTTGTACAGACAGTAGGGACACCAGTGGGCAGGCTGGGACTTGTAGTTGTACAGACAGTAGGGACACCAGTGGGCAGGCTGGGACTTGTAGCTGTACAGACAGTAGGGACACCAGTGGGCAGGCTGGGACTTGTAGTTATACAGACAGTAGGGATACCAGTGGGCAGGCTGGGACTTGTAGTTGTACAGACAGTAGGGACACCAGTGGGCAGGCTGGGACTTGTAGTTGTACAGACAGTAGGGACACCAGTGGGCAGGCTGGGACTTGTAGTTGTACAGACAGTAGGGACACCAGTGGGCAGGCTGGGACTTGTAGTTGTACAGACAGTAGGGACACCAGTGGGCAGGCTGGGACTTGTAGTTATACAGACAGTAGGGACACCAGTGGGCAGGCTGGGACTTGTAGTTGTACAGACAGTAGGGACACCAGTGGGCAGGCTGGGACTTGTAGTTATACAGACAGTAGGGACACCAGTGGGCAGGCTGGGACTTGTAGTTATACAGACAGTAGGGACACCAGTGGGCAGGCTGGGACTTGTAGTTGTACAGACAGTAGGGACCCCAGTGGGCAGGCTGGGACTTGTAGTTATACAGACAGTAGGGACAGCAGTGGGCAGGCTGGGACTTGTAGTTATACAGACAGTAGGGACAGCAGTGGGCAGGCTGGGACTTGTAGTTGTACAGACAGTAGGGACCCCAGTGGGCAGGCTGGGACTTGTAGTTATACAGACAGTAGGGACAGCAGTGGGCAGGCTGGGACTTGTAGTTATACAGACAGTAGGGACAGCAGTGGGCAGGCTGGGACTTGTAGTTATACAGACAGTAGGGACAGAGGGAATCTTGTTTTCCGGTGGATGTGGACGGTCATATGAGGTTCCTGCACCGAGGATTTGGCATCATGCGGGTCGCTGGCACTCCACTCGGGCTCATTAGAATTTCTGACCATTCCCTTTATGACCTGATTTTAACTTCAGCCCCCCCAACAAATCCTTCCCTCCGATCTCGCCATCGCCCCCCGGCAGCCAGGAGAGTGCGCTCAGAGTATCCTGACCAGGCGGGGGAGGGGTGATTGGACTCTGCGCCCAGATCTTACCACTGACACCCCAATATAAGAGGCCCTCCCCCACACCACTGGCATATATATGGATGTATATACTGTGTGGCACCTAAATCTCACCTCCAGGCAGATATATTATTGCAGGTTCAATTCATTCCTACCTGAATGTGACCTGGTATTTCAGCCTCCTACAGTCCCTGTACAGCAGAGCTCAGACTGGGAGAAGGAGAAGCAGCACAAGGTGCCATAGGGAGGAGAGGTCATAGTGACAGAGAGATGAGCTCATCGTGTCTGCAGCTGCTCCTTTCACTGTCCAATCACAGGCTGGGGGAGGGACAAGACCTGTAAGTGTTACTGAACTGCAGCAGAGGAAAAAAAAAAAATCAGATCTCCTGCCCTACAGGAGAGGGCTGTGCTGTGTGAATCTCAGGACTGGATGGACAAAAATACAAATCCCTTTGTCTATAGAAAAAAAAAGTTGCTGTATACAGCATATAGAAATATATGTATTGAGTGTATACAGCCTTAAATCTCAGGCGCACACAAGGATCGGTCAGAGACGGGTTATCTGTGTGTGGGGGAGGGGTAGAGCTATGATCTTATAGAAAAACTGTCTCCTAAAATCCGTCACGGCTTCTGTGTGTCCTACATTCATAAATCCCCCCCCCCCCCCGAGGGGACACACAACCCCCGAGTGCCCCCCCCCCGTGTGTGCTTCAGCCCCAGGACCCCAGAGCGCTGACCGCCAGAACTGTGATATTCTATATACTACAGCTGTGTGAAAAAGTATTTGCCCCCTTCTGATAATTGTCCAAACCTGCCTGGCTTTATGTGAAAAAGTAATTGCCCCCCTAAACCTAATAACTGGTGCGACTGCAGCCAAGCGTTTGTGATAACCGGCAATGAGTCTTCACATCGCCCTGGAGGGATTTTGGCGCACTCTTCTATGTAGAATTGTTTTCATTCCGCCACATTGGAGGGTTTTCCAGCATGAACGGCCCGTGTAAGGTCATGTCACAGCATCTCGATGGGATTCAAGTCCGAGCTTTGAGCAGGCTGCTCCAAAACCTAAGTTTTGCTTTGAACCATTTGGAGGTGGACCGGTGGCCGGATATTCCCCTTTAGGATTTTCTGGTAGAACTCAGAATTCATGGTTCCATCAATTATGGTAAGTCGCCCAGGTCCTGAAGCTGCAAAGCCCAGACCATCCCCCTACCACCACTACCAAGATGTGTGACTGTTGGTAGGATGTTCTTGTTATGAACTGCTGTATTCGTGAATTGCGAACACTGACCTTACCTGAGGTAGGTGAGGTCTGTTCTTTTATGACCTCCTGGAGGAGACCTCGTTGTGCTCTTGGAGTCATTTTTGGTTGGCCGGACACTCCTGGGAAGGGTCACCGCTGTTCCTCGTTATCTCCATGTGTGGATAACGGCTCTCCGCCGCGCTTCACTGGAGATCCAAAGCCTTAGAAATCCTTCCTAGACCGATACATGGACATTACTTTGTTCCTAATCTGTTTTTTTTTTTTTTTTTTTTTAAAGATGGTGGCATGATGTGTGTGGCTCTTTGTGCTTCACTTTGTCAGACAGCTTCTATTTATGTGATTTCTTGATTTAACAGGTCTGGTAGTAATCAGGCCTGGGTGTGGCAAGTAAAATTTTATCTCGGCTTTCCAAAAAATTGTGGTTAATCCCAGTTCATTCATGATTCAGCATGGGAGGGGGCAATTACTTTTTCACATAGGGCCAGGCAGGTTTGAACCGCTTTTTTCCCCTTCATAAATAAAATTAATAATTTAAAAACTGCATCTTGGATTTACTTGGGTTCTCTTTGTGTAATATTAAAATGTGTTTGATGATCTGAATCATTTAAGTGCAAGAAATATGAAAAATGAATCAGGAAGGGGCAAATACCTTTTCACAGCACTGTATATACTGTGTGATATTATATACTGTATACTATATACTGTGTTATGTTGTATACACTCCCCAGACACTTTATTAGGTTGTGGATTGGACCCCCTTTATTAGGTCCCCCTTGCTAGTAGCGGGTTGGACCCCCTTTATTAGGTCCCCCTTGCTAGTAGCGGGTTGGACCCCCTTTATTAGGCCCCCCTTGCTAGTAGCGGGTTGGACCCCCTTTATTAGGCCCCCCTTGCTAGTAGTGGGTTGGACCCCCTTTATTAGCTCCGCCTTGCTAGTAGCAGGTTGGACCCCCTTTATTAGGTCCCCCTTGCTAGTAGCAGGTTGGACCCCCTTTATTAGGTCCACCTTGCTGGTAGTGGGTTGGACCCCCTTTATTAGATCCCCCTTGCTAGTAGCGGGTTGGACCCCCCTTATTAGGTCTCCGTTGCTAGTAGAGGGTTGGACTTCCTTTATTAGGTCCCCCTTGCTGGTAGTGGGTTGGACCCCCTTTATTAGGCCCCCCTTGCTAGTAGCGGGTTGGACCCCCTTTATTAGGTCCGCCTTGCTAGTAGCCAGTTGAACCCCCTTTATTAGGTCCCCCTTGCTAGTAGCGGGTGGACCCCCTTTATTAGCTCCGCCTTGCTAGTAGCGGGTTGGACCCCCTTGCTGGTAGTGGGTTGGACCCCCTTTATTAGGTCCCCCTTGCTAGTAGCGGGTTGGACCCCCTTTATTAGGTCCCCCTTGCTAGTAGCGGGTTGGACCCCCCTTATTAGGTCTCCGTTGCTAGTAGGGGGTTGGACTTCCTTTATTGGGTCCCCCTTGCTAGTAGTGGGTTGGACCCCCTTTATTAGGCCCCCCTTGCTAGTAGCGGGTTGGACCCCCTTTATTAGGCCCCCCTTGCTAGTAGTGGGTTGGACCCCCTTTATTAGGTCCGCCTTGCTAGTAGCCAGTTGAACCCCCTTTATTAGGCCCCCCTTGCTAGTAGCGGGTGGACCCCCTTTATTAGCTCCGCCTTGCTAGTAGCAGGTTGGACCCCCTTTATTAGGTCCCCCTTGCTAGTAGCAGGTTGGACCCCCTTTATTAGGTCCCCCTTGCTGGTAGTGGGTTGGACCCCCTTTATTAGATCCCCCTTGCTAGTAGCGGGTTGGACCCCCCTTATTAGGTCTCCGTTGCTAGTAGAGGGTTGGACTTCCTTTATTAGGTCCCCCTTGCTGGTAGTGGGTTGGACCCCCTTTATTAGGCCCCCCTTGCTAGTAGCGGGTTGGACCCCCTTTATTAGGTCCGCCTTGCTAGTAGCCAGTTGAACCCCCTTTATTAGGTCCCCCTTGCTAGTAGCGGGTGGACCCCCTTTATTAGCTCCGCCTTGCTAGTAGCGGGTTGGACCCCCTTGCTGGTAGTGGGTTGGACCCCCTTTATTAGGTCCCCCTTGCTAGTAGCGGGTTGGACCCCCTTTATTAGGTCCCCCTTGCTAGTAGCGGGTTGGACCCCCCTTATTAGGTCTCCGTTGCTAGTAGGGGGTTGGACTTCCTTTATTGGGTCCCCCTTGCTAGTAGTGGGTTGGACCCCCTTTATTAGGCCCCCCTTGCTAGTAGCGGGTTGGACCCCCTTTATTAGGCCCCCCTTGCTAGTAGTGGGTTGGACCCCCTTTATTAGGTCCGCCTTGCTAGTAGCCAGTTGAACCCCCTTTATTAGGCCCCCCTTGCTAGTAGCGGGTGGACCCCCTTTATTAGCTCCGCCTTGCTAGTAGCAGGTTGGACCCCCTTTATTAGGTCCCCCTTGCTAGTAGCAGGTTGGACCCCCTTTATTAGGTCCCCCTTGCTAGTAGCAGGTTGGACCCCCTTTATTAGGTCCCCCTTGCTGGTAGTGGGTTGGACCCCCTTTATTAGATCCCCCTTGCTAGTAGTGGGTTGGACCCCCCCTTATTAGGTCCCCCTTGCTAGTAGTGGGTTGGATCCCCTTTATTAGGTCCCCCTTTCTAGTAGCGGGTTGGACCCCCTTTATTAGTTCCCCCTTGCTAGTAGTGGGAAACAAATCTGAAACAAATTATTCAAATTTGAAAATGAATTTGATTTGGAAATGGAAACATTGTGTAATAAAATACAGTAAGCTATAAAAGTGAAATAAGATGATGATTCACATGTAGGCTGCTCTGTAGAATAGAATGAAACTGAACAGACTAGAATATTAAAGAATAGAATAAAACAGAAAAGACTAGAACAGAAAATGAATGAATAGAATACAACAGAGTAAAATATGGAAACATAGATTAGAATAGAATGTAAAAGAATAGAATAGAAAATAAAATAATAGAATATAAAAAATAGTATAGAACAGAAAAGAATGGCATAAAAGAGAATAGAATATAAAATAATAGAATAAAACAGAATATAATTGAAACTAAAGGAATATAATATATTAAAAAAATTAAATAGAAAATATTAACTTAAAAAATAAAAGAATAGAATGAGAATTTTAACAGAATAGAAAAAAAAGAAAGGAATCTAATAAAATAAAACAGAATAGAAAATTACTATAGGAAAAAAAGAATAGAATAAAACAGAAAAGAATAGAAAATAAAAGAATTGAATATAATAAAATAGTGAATAGATTAGAATACAATAGAATGAATATAGCTGTCTTCTGAAAATCTAATTTTGAATCGACTTGAAAATAACAAATATAGGAAACAATTCTGAATTTGCAAAATGAATTCTAAAAACAAAATGATTAACATAACGAATGAATCCGAAATTACATTTTTTTTCCGTAGTTTGGCTTTCAATGTCTTTATTGCTGTTAGTTGCCGGGGGCGATGTGAGCTGCAGCCAATGGCGGTCCACCATTCCAGCAGTAAATGTAAGAAGTACCCCTTGTCAGGTCACCTAGAGCCCAGGTGACAGATGCACACCGTAGGGATCAGGAGTGCACCGCAAGGTTGTGGACCCTACGGCTGACTGCTTCAGATGGGGGACAGATCCCACTGGGGTTAGAGCGTAAGATTCCCTGGGGCGCGGAGTCTAAGAGCCAGCTGGTGTTCATCAGCGCCTCTGGTGGTGAGGATGGACTTGGCTGCAACTGGCTCCAGGTCGCGACCCCCAGGGTCCCCCAGCTCACACCCACAGTAGGCAACAGGAGGATATGGATGGTGAGGGACAAAGCCAAGGTCGGGGCCACAAGCAGAACAGAATAGTCGGGTACACGCCAAAATGTCAGGGTCACAGGCAAGCAGGGATGGTCAGAACACGCCAAAGTCGGTAACGGAAATCAGTAGCAGAGCACACGACAGGAAACAGGAAGCTAATACACAATGGCTACACAATGGTTGATCAGCACTGAGCCCTGCAGTGCACAGGTTAATATAGGGCTCCCTGATAGGGCCTGGGGTGGAGCCATGCTTAGAGGAGAGGTTATAAAAACCACCAGGTGGAAGTGGCTGGCTTCTTAGTCTGAAGACATGAGGGAAGGTAAGCAAACACAGGAAGATCACTGCATAACCATGACACCCCTAGAGCCAGGAAATGTGTTCGGCCCCCGATGAAGGAGCAGCTGACCATTGAAACGCGTTGGTCATGCTCCAGCTGCTGTATAATACAGAATGATGCTGACACTCCATGTCTTCTCTCCCCAGAATGGCGCTGTGCCCGGAGAAGTCACAAAGAGAGACGAGAATCTGAAGAGAGGAAATTGGGGAAACCAGATAGAGTTTGTCCTGACCAGTGTGGGGTACGCCGTCGGTTTGGGGAACGTCTGGAGATTCCCGTATCTCTGCTATAGAAATGGAGGCGGTAAGTCACATGACAGCACCGTGTTTATGGAATGAAGTCCACCCCCTGCAATCATTCTATTACTGCTCTCACTGGAGAGAATCCCTCCGGCTGCCTTTTGTAATGACTTTCTCTCTCCTCAGGAGCCTTCATGTTCCCGTACTTCATCATGCTGATCTTCTGTGGCATCCCGCTCTTCTTCATGGAGCTCTCATTCGGACAATTTGCCAGTCAGGGGTGCCTCGGGGTGTGGAGGATCAGCCCCATGTTTAAAGGTAAGAGGAGCTGTCACTGCACACAGGAGAAAAGAACCTGAGCCACGTCCAGTCCTGAGCCACGTCCAATCCTGAGCCACGTCCAATCCTGAGCCACGTTCAATCCTGAGCCACCTCCAATCCTGAGCCACCTCCAATCCTGAGCCACGTTCAATCCTGAGCCACCTCCAATCCTGAGCCACGTCCAATCCTGAGCCACGTTCAATCCTGAGCCACCTCCAATCCTGAGCCACGTCCAATCCTGAGCCACGTTCAATCCTGAGCCACATCCAGTCCTGAGCCACGTCCAATCCTGAGCCACGTCCAGTCCTGAGCCACATCCAATCATGAGCCACCTCCAATCCTGAGCCACGTCCAGTCCTGAGCCACATCCAATCATGAGCCACCTCCAATCCTGAGCCACGTCCAATCCTGAGCCACATCCAATCATGAGCCAGGTCCAATCCTGAGCCACGTCCAATCCTGAGCCACGTCCAGTCCTGAGCCACGTCCAATCCTGAGCCACATCCAATCATGAGCCAGGTCCAATCCTGAGCCACGTCCAGTCCTGAGCCACGTCCAATCCTGAGCCACATCCATATTCTGTATTAGTTCCCCTCCCATATAGTACAGTCCTATATAGTACAGCCCTGTATGGTACAGTCTTATATAGTTCAGTCCTGTATAGTTCAGTCCCGTATAGTACAGTCCTGTATAGTTCAGTCCCATATAGTTCAGTCCCGTATAGTTCAGTCCCGTATAGTTCAGTCCCGTATAGTACAGTCCTGTATAGTTCAGTCCCATATAGTACAGTCCTGTATAGTACAGTCCTGTATAGTTCAGTCCCATATAGTACAGTCCCATATAGTACAGTCCTATATAGTTCAGTCCCATATAGTACAGTCCTGTATAGTACAGTCCTGTATAGTTCAGTCCCATATAGTACAGTCCCATATAGTACAGTCCTATATAGTTCAGTCCCATATAGTACAGTCCTGTATAGTACAGTCCTATATAGTACAGTCCCGTATAGTACAGT
Organism: Lithobates pipiens; assembly: GCF_037356315.1. NCBI lineage: Eukaryota > Metazoa > Chordata > Amphibia > Anura > Ranidae > Lithobates > Lithobates pipiens. The sequence goes on from NW_027507785.1 coordinate 335,405,116, forward strand.
CCCGTATAGTTCAGTCCCGTATAGTACAGTCCTGTATAGTTCAGTCCCATATAGTACAGTCCCATATAGTACAGTCCCGTATAGTACAGTCCTGTATAGTACAGTCCCTGTGATACTTATGTACATGGGAGGAGCCTGTGATACTTATGTACATGGGAGGAGCCTGTGATACTTATGTACAGGGGAGGAGCCAGTGATACTTATGTACATGGGAGGAGCCTGTGATACTTATGTACAGGGGAGGAGCCAGTGATACTTATGTACAGGGGAGGAGCCTGTGATACTTATGTACAGGGGAGGAGCCAGTGATACTTATGTACAGGGGAGGAGCCTGTGATACTTATGTACAGGGGAGGAGCCTGTGATACTTATGTACAGGGGAGGAGCCAGTGATACTTATGTACAGGGGAGGAGCCTGTGATACTTATGTACAGGGGAGGAGCCTGTGATACTTATGTACAGGGGAGGAGCCAGTGATACTTATGTACAGGGGAGGAGCCTGTGATACATGGGATTTCAAACAATCTTCTCTCACGTTGTCATTATGGGGGATGTTTGTAGAATTTTGAGGAAAATAATGAATTGAGTCCATCTTGGGATAAGGCTGTTACATAACAAAATGTGGAAAAAGTGAAGCGCTGTGAATACTTTCTGGATGCTCTGTACGCTTTTTGAGAAGAAGTCCACTACTTCCTTGGGGTTCATTTACTTTGTCACATTCCTGTATCTTTTTAGAATCAGATAATATAGGATGATGGGACTCATTTTGGCCATACATCCCTCGAATTTAGAGCCATGGGAGGCCCCGCCCACACCAGAGCCATGGGGGGCCCCGCCCACACCAGAGCCATGGGGGGCCCCGCCCACACCAGAGCCATGGGGGCCCCGCCCACACCAGAGCCATGGGGGCCCCGCCCACACCACCACCCCAGAGCCATGGGGGGCTCCGCCTACACCAGAGCCATGGGGGGCCCCGCCCACACCAAAGCCATGGGGGGCCCCGCCCACACCACCACTCCAGAGCCATGGGGGGCTCCGCCTACACCACGCAGCTCCACAAACTTCGATGAATTCCTCTGTAATCATGTTTATAATCCCTGCGGAGTGTCCGGTTGCGCCAATCGATCATTAACCCTTGGTTTCCCCCCAGGTGTCGGGTACGGAATGATGGTCGTCTCCACCTATATCGGTATTTATTACAACGTGGTCATCTGCATCGCATTTTACTACTTTTTCATGTCCATGAACCGGATCCTGCCGTGGACGTACTGCAATAATAAATGGAACACCGCGAACTGCGTCGGGGTGCTGGACCCCTCCACCAATTCCTCCAACTTCACCTCCCACCAAGACCTGTCCTCCATCCTCAACCAGACCATCAAGAGGACCAGTCCCAGCGAGGAGTACTGGAAGTGGGTGATGGCAGGGCGGGACAAGGGGTGGGCTGGGGGGGGGGGCAACTGCCCTGGGCACTGTAGTATCATGTGAGGTGGGGGGCATCACAAGGACATTGGGGGGTGGGGATGGGGTAGAGGATTTTTGCTAGCAATGATGATTTGGGGGGGATTCGTGTTGGGAGGGGGGAGGGGGTAGAGAGGATTTGTTCTCGGAGGGGGGATTAGTGTTGGGAGTGGGTGGGGTCGAGGATTTGTCAGGAGGGGGATTTGGGGGGGAATCGTGTTGGGAGGGGGGGTGGGGTAGAGGATTTGTGCTAGGAGGGGGGATTTGGGGGGATTAGTGTTGGGAGGGGGTGGGGTAGAGGATTTGTGCTAGGAGGGGGGAATTGGGGGGATTCGTGTTGGGAGGGGGGAGGGGGGTAGAGAGGATTTGTGCTGGAAGGGGGGGTTTTGGAAGTTTAAAAAAAGTTTAGAAGTGGTGATATAGTAAAGGGGGAGAGAATTTGTTCTAGGAGGGGATTTTTTTTGGGGGGGGGGGGGTGTTACTAGGGGCAATTGGGGGTATTTGTGATAGAAAGATAAATTTGAGGGGGAGGATTTGTGCTGAGGGGGGGATATGAAGGGTAAAAGGATCTGTGCTGAGAGTCAGGACAAGAGGTGGGCAGGCGGGGAAGCTGCCATGGGCACTGCTAGGAGGGGTGATTTTTTTTTGGGGGGGGGAGATAAAGAATCTGTGCTTGGAGGGGGATGGGGGGGCAAAGATTTGTGCTGGGGGGTTTCAGCAGGGGGCAGATTTGTACTGGGAGGAGGGGGAATTTAGATTAGTGCTCAATTGGTATGTTTGGTATGTTTGGGCTTTAGATGACCTTGTACCAGTCCTGGTTGATGGGACCGTCTCTAATATGCGGTCCTTCTTCTAGATCAGAACCTCTTACTGGTATATGGAAGGGATTCCAGTCTCCCCTCCCCCGGCGATCAGACTGTACATTGTAACTTTGTAGGAGGAGGAGGAGTCATTTCCTCAGTCTCCCCTCCCCCATTGATCAGACTGTACATTGTAACTTTGTAGAAGGAGGAGGAGTCATTTCCTCAGTCTCCCCTCCCCCAGTGATCAGACTGTAAATTGTAACTTTGTAGAAGGGGGAGGAGTCATTTCCTCAGTCTCCCCTCCCCCAGTGATCAGACTGTAAATTGTAACTTTGTAGAAGGGGGAGGAGTCATTTCCTCAGTCTCCCCTCCCCGGTGATCAGACTGTACATTGTAACTTTGTAGAAGGGGGAGGAGTCATTTCCTCAGTCTCCCCTCCCCGGTGATCAGACTGTACATTGTAACTTTGTAGAAGGGGGAGGAGTCATTTCCTCAGTCTCCCCTCCCCGGTGATCAGACTGTACATTGTAACTTTGTAGAAGGGGGAGGAGTCATTTCCTCAGTCTCCCCTCCCCGGTGATCAGACTGTACATTGTAACTTTGTAGAAGGAGGAGGAGTCATTTCCTCAGTCTCCTCCCCCGGTGATCAGACTGTACATTGTAACTTTGTAGAAGGAGGAGGAGTCATTTCCTCAGTCTCCTCCCCCGGTGATCAGACTGTACATTGTAACTTTGTAGAAGGAGGAGGAGTCATTTCCTCAGTCTCCCCTCCCCCAGTGATCAGACTGTACATTGTAACTTTGTAGAAGGAGGAGGAGCCATTTCCTCAGTCTCCCCTCCCCCATTGATAGGACTGTACATTGTAACTTTGTAGAAGGAGGAGGAGTCATTTCCTCAGTCTCCCCTCCCCCCAGTGATCAGAATGCAACATAACATAACTCTCAGAGTCTGCAGCAGGGGTCTGATCTGTGTCAAACATTTGTGAACACAGCCAAGAACTGTTCAAGCTCCAGGATTTACATGAGGGTGTCCAGGATGTAGATGGTGACCTGGGATGATTCCTGAACAAAGATGGTGCTGTTCTTCTTGAGAGGAAAGGAGATGAAGGCACTGAGAATGCTGTGATCTCTAAAATGAACCCGATGTGCCGAACACAATATTGTACTAAAAATGATCCCGGAGAGTCTCCAGAGCTGAAAACTGAATGACATTGTCCGGTGCTGCAGAGAGGAGTTTCTGGGGGCCCATCAATAGTTTGCAATGGGATCTCATGATTGGTAGGGAAGCCTCTGGGCCAGATAGTATATACACCGCATGTAGATGGTATACGGCCATCCTATATATATATATGTGTAGAGCCTGGAAAAAGTATTCATACCCCTTGAAATCCCATTTCCCACATTTTGTTACAACCAAAACCACAAATGTATTTTATTGGGATTTTATGTAATAGACCAACACAAAGTGTCACATAATTGTGAAGTGGAAGGAAAATGATAAATGATACAAATAAATCTGTGAAAAGTGTGGGGGGAGGGGCATTGTGTGATGTCGGGATGTTGGTCCCACCCTGTGTACGCTCCATCGGACAATTGTTGTCGGATTTTCCGCGGACAAATGTTGGATGGCAGGTTTTCAAATTTTCCCGCGGAGACAAAATGTCTGTTGTCGGATTTTCCGGGCGTGTGTACACAAGTCTGTCGGACAAAAGCCCAAAGTACGAACACGCGTTGCTCGGAAGCGAGGAGGAGCCGGGAGCGGTCTCGTCTCGTAAACTAGCGACCGGCATGGCGAATTAACATTCGCGACGCGGCAAATTCTGAAATGTGGAAACGCAGCGCGCAATTCTCTTCTTCCGGGATGATAAGACTGATGGAGTGATTGCAAAACCGATTTTCAAAGGATTTTACACAAGAATAATATTATTATGTTATTTATCCCTCCCCTCCCCCCGGAGTTTATAAGATGAAAGATACAAATATATCGCTGTCTCTTGTTAATGTTACTTTGTATTTTATAAAATGTAACTTCCGACTCCCAACTGTCATTGGAAGTAAAACTCACAGCCAAGGATTTATTATTCTACACAAATGTTTTTATTGTGCATTAAAAAAAGAAAACAAATAAAATCAGACCTGATATCAGCCAATAGAACTTCACCAAAAAGTGCGTCCGAAAATATAGAAAAATAACAAATCAAATCATTATTATTATTCAACCAAAAAACTAAATAAAAGCCTCAGGCGTGTCCGGCTTCTTCACCACGTGCCGCCCGCCCTATAGGCAATAGACGGCGGCAAAGTGGTTTCATAATCCTGATCGGACGTCATATGACGTGATTAGGATTATGAGCCCCCCGGGGGCGCAAATCGCGGCGATCGTTGTTGCGGGGTGTCAGTCTGACACTTTACCACGTGATCAGCTGTGTCCAATCACGGCTGATCACAGTGTAAATAGGAAGAGCCAATGATCGGCTTTTCCTCACTCACGTCTGTCAGACACGAGTAGAGGAGAGCCGATCGACTGCTCCTCTGACAGGGGGGTCTGTGCTGATCGATTATCAGCACAGCCCCCCCCCCGAGGATGCCCACACTGGACCACCAGGGACGCCACCAGACCACCAGGGATGCCAAGGACAAGGTATGCCACCCTAGACCACCAGGGATTCCAGTCAGTGCCACAATGGATGCCAATCAGTGCCCATAATGGATGCCAATCAGTGCCCACAATGGGCATCACTGATTGGCATGCATTATTGTTTGGCACTGATTGGCATCCATTAGTACAGTATAACATAATACAATGCCGCCTATGAGTGCCCACCTGTGCCGCCTATCAGTGCCCACCTGTGCCGCCTATCAGTGCCCATCTGTGCCACCTATCAGTGCCCACCCGTGCCCATCTGTGCCGCCTATCCATGCCCATCTGTGCCACCTATCCATGCCCATCTGTGCCGCCCATCCATGCCAATCCGTGCCAGCTATCAGTGCCAATTTGTGCCACCTATCGGTGCCCATCCATGTCGCCCATCAGTGCCACCCATCAGTGCCGCCTATCAGTGCCCATCAGTGCCACATATCAGTGTCCATCAATGCCACCTCATCGGTGCCACTTCATTGGTGCCACATCATTGGTGCCCATCAGTGCCGCCTTATCAGTGCCCATCAGTGTAGCCCCATTAGTGCCCATAAGTGAAGGAGAAAATGTACTTATTTACAAAGTTTTGAAACTGAAACAAAAAAAAACATTTTTTTTCAAAATGTTCTGTATTTTTTTTGTTTGTAGCGCAAAAAATAAAAACCGTAGAGGTGATCAAATGCCACCAAAAGAAATCTCTATTTGTAGGAAAAAAATGATAAAAATGTCATTTGGGTACAGTGTAGCATGACCGCGCAATTGTCATTCAAAGTGCGACAGCGCTGAAAGCTCAAAATTGGTCTGGGCAGGAAGGTCTTTAAGTGCCCCCCGGTATTGAAGTGGTTAATATAGGGGGTCGGCAATGCCAAGAGTTGGTGAAAGCAGGGGTCCGTCATCCGGAGATAATTCCGAAAATCATCCGGATTATTCTCCTGAAGCTCCCGCAGCAAAGGCATATGACAGAATTGGTCACCATTAATAAAGCAACCAATTTTTGGTCCAATAACTCCTCCTCCTCCTCCTCCTCCTCCTCCTCCTCTTCCTGGACTGGACTTGGGTCAAATCAATAACTCCAAGGCCAATAAAAACACGTTATCTCCTCCGATTCCGCAACGTGGCTGGTTGACGAACGGCCCTTCAGAGATTAAATGAAAAGTGCGAATCGACACTCACCAAACTTCTACTCACACGAAATCAGCAGAAGGAGCCCAAAGGGGGGTGCTAAACAGCTGAAAAACCACGTAGTACGCCACTACGTTCGTGTTTGTTGGCCAACAATTCCTTGGCGTTTGTATGCAAGATAAAATCCAGGCACGCGCCTGCAGACAAAAGTCTGAGGTTTTGTCTGCGGAAAATCCGATCGTGTGTGCGAGGCTTTACATGACAAAATGTGGAACATTTCAAGGGGTATGAATACTTTTTCAAGACACTGTATACAGGCAGTAGATGTATACATACAGCATATACATATATACAGCAGTCCTATAGTATATACACCGGCAGTAGATGGTATACGGCAGTCTTATAGTATATACTGTCAGTAGAGGGTATACAGCAGTCTTATAGTATATACTGTCAGTAGATGGTATACGGCAGTCCTATAGTATATACTGGCAGTAGATGGTATACAGCAGTCTTATAGTATATACTGTCAGTAGATGGTAAGCGGCAGTCTTATAGTATATACTGGCAGTAGATGGTATACGGCAGTCTTATATTATATACTGTCAGTAGATGGTAAACGGCAGTCTTATAGTATATACTGTCAGTAGAGGGTATACAGCAGTCTTATAGTATATACTGTCAGTAGATGGTATACGGCAGTCCTATAGTATATACTGGCAGTAGATGGTATACGGCAGTCTTATAGTATATACTGGCAGTAGAGGGTATACAGCAGTCTTATAGTATATACTGTCAGTAGATGGTATACGGCAGTCCTATAGTATATACTGTCAGTAGATGGTATACAGCAGTCTTATAGTATATACTGTCAGTAGATGGTAAACGGCAGTCTTATAGTATATACTGTCAGTAGAGGGTATACAGCAGTCTTATAGTATATACTGTCAGTAGATGGTAAACGGCAGTCCTATAGTATATACTGTCAGTAGATGGTATACGGCAGTCCTATAGTATATACACTGGCAGTAGATGGTATACAGCAGTGCTATAGTATATACTGTCAGATGGTATACGGCAGTCTTATAGTATATACTGTCAGGTATACGGCAGTCCTATGAAGCACCGTTAGGCGAGCCGGGCCCTCGGTGTGGAATGTGGATGACACAGATCTGGGCTGGCACGCGGTTTCCTCGTATTGTACGCCGGGGGTTTCGCCTTCGCAGTATAAGGTGCTGATTTCCATACGTGAGCTGAATGGGCATTGTGTTATTGTTCCGATGACTGGCGCCTGGCGCTCGCCGTCCCCCCAGCAGTCACCGCGCAGAACAAAGCGCTGGAGATGGCGGCGATAAGACACTTTCAGCGCTGAGATCACTACAAACACTGAAGAGTTTCCTTAGTGGAGGCCGAGTGCCATCTGCGGGCACGCTGCCACCATTCTGCGTGAGGGTGACCTGTGCCGTGGCATTGTCTATAGATAGCTGGCACTGGAGGCAGGGGGCGGGGGTGGGGTGGCAGGAGGTGAGTGCTGTAGGTTGTCCTTTATCAGCTCAGCACTGGCAGAGGAAGAGAGAAGAGCGGAGGGAGCCAGGGACACGCAGCACCAAGCCAGGAAATGCCACATTGACTGGCCAACCCTTGGCATGGTCTCTGGTATGCATGGAACCCGCTGTGCCCCTCCAGCCTAATCAGGGGTCCAATTGACTTACGTGTTTCGAACGCCGTGACCTCTTCCTCAGAGCCGGGGAGGACGTCACCAAGGGTCCCAATGACTTACGCGTTTCGAACGCCGTGACCTCTTCCTCAGAGCCGGGGAGGACATCACCAAGGGTCCCAATGACTTACGCGTTTCGAACGCCGTGACCTCTTCCTCAGAGCCGGGGAGGACGTCACCAAGGGTCCCAATGACTTACCTCTCCTGATACAAAGAGGACAAAATATGTTACAAAGTATCATTCTCACTTCAGTTATAACACGAGGGAAATGGGCCGGTGCCGCCCTGTGCAGGCGCGGCGTACAAAGTCACCCGTGTCACCCCCGTGTCATTGTCTTCCAGGAATTATGTGCTGAAGCTGTCGGACGACATCGGCAATTTCGGGGAGGTTCGGCTGCCCATCCTGGGGTGTCTCGGCCTGTCCTGGGTCGTGGTGTTCCTGTGCCTCATCCGAGGGGTGAAATCCTCCGGGAAGGTGAGACTACCCCGTCTATTACTGTAATCACCCCCCCCGGAGGTCCCCCAAAAAATGTATTGTATAGTTCAGGGGTCAGTAGTATATAATGCAGAGGTCAGTAATGCAGAGTGCAGTGGTCAGGAATATATATTACAGAGTGTAGTTATATGTAGTTATATGTAATGCAGAGTGCAGGGGTCAGTAATATGTACTGCAGAGTGCAGGGGTCAGTAGTATGTAATGCAGGGGTCAGTAGTATGTAATGCAGGGGTCAGTAATATGTATTGCAGAGTTCCGGGGTCAGTAGTATGTAACGCAGAGGTCAGTAACATGTAATGCAGAGGTCAGGGGTCAGTAATATGTATTGCAGAGTTCAGGGGTCAGTAGTAAGTAACGCAGAGGTCAGTAATATGTAATGCAGAGGTCAGTAGTATATAATGTAGAGTGCAGGGGTTAGTAGTATGTAACGCAGAGGTCAGTAATATGTAATGTAGAGCGCAGGGATCAGTAGTATGTAATGCAGAGGTCTGTAGTATGTAATGCAGAGAGCAGGGGTCAGTAGTATGTAATGCAGAGCGCAGGGGTCTGTAGTATGTAATACAGAACGCAGAGGTCAGTAGTATGTAATGTAGAGCGCAGGGGTCAGTAGTATGTAATGCAGGGGTCTGTAGTATGTAATGCAGAGCGCAGGGGTCAGTAGTATGTAATGCAGAGCGCAGGGGTCTGTAGTATGTAATACAGAACGCAGAGGTCAGTAGTATGTAATGCAGAGCGCAGGGGTCAGTAGTATGTAATGCAGAGCGCAGGGGTCTGTAGTATGTAATGCAGAGCGCAGAGGTCAGTAGTATGTAATGCAGAACGCAGAGGTCAGTAGTATGTAATGCAGAGGTCAAGCCCTGGCTGGGCGGGGCCGGATTGATCGGTTGCCTCCTTTATCCCATTTGACACAACTTAGGAAACTCTGCAAAACATTTTTTCTGATAACAATAGAAGAGATTTTGTATTTAATGGAATTATTTATAAATTGATTTCCAATCCTCCTAACCCCCCCTCTCTGGTCTCTCTGCCCCCCCCCCAGGTGGTCTATTTCACAGCCACCTTCCCCTATGTGGTCCTCACCATCCTCTTTGTTCGTGGCATTACCCTGGAGGGCGCCGTCTCCGGGATCATGTATTACCTGACACCGCAGTGGGACAAGATCCTGGAAGCCAAGGTAATCCATAGTGTCATTGTACGGGGGAGGGGGCGACCTCTGAGGGTCAGAGAAGATCCCTCCCCCATCGTACACACCATGCAGTCCTGTGCATCCCCATATCATGGAACAAGAGGGAACTTTTTAAAATGTTCTTCTGCTATATACTGAATATTATGTGGGGCCCTTTAGAGGCGTCAGGGGCCACAGATGAGGCTCCCTGCACCTTACATGTTGACAATCTCTGGTGTCGCATAATAACACAGGATGATAGCGCCATCTTGTGGCCAAATCAGTATCAGCCCTGGGGTACTTCCTGAGCGGCCCTATCAGACCCCAGCACTCAGTATTGGAATCCATTCATCTGTAAAGAGGCTGTAATGACTGAGATCTCTAGCAGTCTCATATTGCATGTCCCCATTATCTCCTGCACTGTGTCCTCCAATGCCCCTCTTGCAGGTCTGCAGTCTCTGAGTGTCCTCTCCAGGATGTCTGCAGTCTCTAACAGTCTTCTTTTATATTCTGAATATTATGTGGGGGCCTTTTGGAGATGTCAGGGGCCAAAGTTGAGCCCCCTTCTCCTTACATGTTGACAGCCTCTGATATAGCATGATAATGCTGGATGACATTGCCATCTTGTGGCCAAATCAATATCAGCAGTGCACAGAGGTCAGGAGTAAGTAATGCAGAGTGCAGAGGTCAGGAGTAAGTAATGCAGAGTGCAGAGGTCAGCAGTAAGTAATGCAGAGTGCAGAGGTCACTAATTTGTAATGCAGAGTGCAGAGGTCAGGAGTAAGTAATGCAGAGTGCAGAGGTCAGGAGTAAGTAATGCAGAGTGCAGAGGTCAGGAGTAAGTAATGCAGAGTGCAGAGGTCACTAATTTGTAATGCAGAGTGCAGATGTCAGGAGTAAGTATTGCAGAGTGCAGATGTCAGGAGTAAGTATTGCAGAGTGCAGAGGTCAGGGGTATTATAGAGTGCAGAGGTCAGGAGTATGTATTACAGAGTGCAGAGGTCACTAATTTGTAATGCAGAGTGCAGAGGTCAGGAGTAAGTATTACAGAGTGCAGAGGTCACTAATTTGTAATGCAGAGATGAGGGTCAGAAATAAGTAACTCGGAGTGCAGGAGCCAAGGAGCAATACATAGTGCAGAGGTCAGAAGTATGTAACATGCAGTGCAGGGGTCAGTAGTAAGTAACACCGAGTACTTGCTGTGCTGCTCTTTGCAGACTTCAGCAGCCAGTAGTGGAATCTTTTATTTGTATAGAGGCTGTAATGACTGAGATCTCTAGCAGTCTCATGTTGCATGTCCTCATTATCTCCTGTATTGTGTCCTCCACCACCCCCCTGTTCCAGGTCTGCAGTCTGGTTGTCTTCTCTGGTATGTCTGAGGTCTCTGAAAGTCTTCTGGTATATTCTGAATATTATGTGGGGCCCTTTGGAGATGTCAGGGGCCAAATTTGAGGTTTCCTACACCTTGCATGTGGGCAATCTCTGGTGTATTATAATAACACAGGATGATATCGCCATCTGGTGGCCGACTCAATATCAACCCTTTAGTACTTCCTGAGTTGCTCTTTACAGTCCCCCAGCAGTCAGTATTGGAATCATTCATCTGTAAAGAGGCTGTAATGATGAGATCTCTAGCAGTCTCGTGTTGCATGTCCCCATTATCTCCTATACTGTGTCCTCCACCCAGGACTGGTGCAAGGATTTTTGACACCCTAGGCGAAAGCTCATTTTATCGCCCCCCCCCCGTTGGCTCCACCCCTGACTGACCCCACCCCCTTTGCCCAGCCCATGTGACAGGAGGTGGCGCTTTTCAGGAAGCATGGGCTCTCCTTTAGCGCTCCAGTGCTGCACTGCGCCTCTAAGTACACTACTGGTTGGACGGAGCAGCTGCCTGATACTGATATAGTTACATGCTGCAGCCTGCAGAGCATGCAGACGCGGAGGGAAACCAGTGGCCGGGTGCCCCTAGGCAGCATTGCACCCTAGGCAGTTGCCTAGTTTGCCTAGTGGTAGCACCAGCCCTGCCTCCACCGCCCCTGTTGCAGGCCCGCATTGTCTGGTCATCCTCTAGTACAAGGGTCTCAAACTGGTGGCCCTCCAGCTGTTGCAAAACTACAAGTCCCATGAGGCCTTGCAAGGCTGACAGTTACAAGCTTGACTCCCTCAGGCAGAGGCATGATGGGACTTGTAGTTTTGCAACAGCTGGAGGGCCACCAGTTTGAGACCCCTGCTAGTATGTCTGCAGTCTCTGACAGTCTTCTGTTATATTCTGAATATTATGTGTGGCCCTTTAGAGATGTCAGGGGCCACAGTTGAGGGCCCCTAAACCTTGCATGTTGACAGCCACTTAAGTAGTATAAGGCAGGATGATATCGCCATCTTGTGGCCAAATCAATATAAGCACGTGAGACTTCAGATCACGAAATTATCACAAATGTCCGGCCAGCGGTGATCACAAGGAACCCAACCGTGGATGAGCCGAATGTTTGCTGTGCATTGTTTGTATGTCGCTTTACATTTGATTTATATAAATATTATAAATATAGTTATGAGGAAAGGTTGTGAGCTCTGAACTTATTCTCTCTGGAGAAGAGACGCCTGAGAGGGGATATGATTTCATTATATAAATACCGGACTGGTGACCCCACAATATATAAATACCGGACTGGTGACCCCACAATATATAAATACAGGACTGGTGACCCCACAATATATAAATACCGGACTGGTGACCCCACAATATATAAATACCGGACTGGTGACCCCACAATATATAAACACCGGACTGGTGACCCCACAATATATAAATACCGGACTGGTGACCCCACAATATATAAATACCAGACTGGTGACCCCACAATATATAAATACCGGACTGGTGACCCCACAATATATAAATACCGGACTGGTGACCCCACAATATACAAATACCAGACTGATGACCTCACAATATATAAATACCGGACTGGTGACCCCACAATATATAAATACATAACTGGTGACCCCACAATATATAAATACCGGACTGGTGACCCCACAATATACAAATACCGGGCTGGTGACCCCACAATATATAAATACCGGACTGATGACCTCACAATATATAAATACCGGACTGGTGACCCCACAATATATGAATACATAACTGGTGACCCCACAATATATAAATACCGGACTGGTGACCCCACAATATACAAATACCGGGCTGGTGACCCCACAATATATAAATACCAGACTGATGACCTCACAATATATAAATACCGGACTGGTGACCCCACAATATATATATACCGGACTGGTGACCCCACAATATATAAATACGTTACTGGTGACCCCACAATATATATATACCGGACTGGTGACCCCACAATATATAAATACCGGACTGGTGACCCCACAATATATAAATACCGGACTGGTGACCCCACAATAGGTAGAAAACTTTTTCATGGAAGGGAGTTTAACAAGACTCGTGGCCACTTATTAAAATTAGAAGAAAAGAGGTTTAACCTTAAACTACGTAGAGGGTTCTTTACTGTAAGAGCGACAAGGATGTGGAATTCCCTTCCACAGGCGGTGGTCTCAGAGGGGAGGATTGATAGTTTATAAAAACTATTAGATAATCACCTGAACGACCACAACACACAGGGATATACAATGTTATATTGACATATAATCACACAACATACATGATATACAATGTTATATTGACATATAATCACACAACATACATGATATACAATGTTATATTGACATATAATCACAGACATAGGTTGGACTTGATGGACTTGTGTCTACTTTGAAACTATGTAACTATAAAGGGAACACAAAGAAGAAACCAAATAGGTATCAACAGGTCGGACTTTTAAGGCATGGAAACAAATAAGAAAGTAACAAAATAGTTTATTAATAGAAAATACACAATATCATAACAGTGTTCAAAAAAATATATAAAAATCATATAAAATGATACAAATTGTACATTGAGCCCTTGTGTGTCACATCTACACATTTCGCTGTAAAGGCTTCCTCAGGACACGGAAAAAGGTTCAAAGACGTAGCAAGAGAGAGCAAAATAAATCTCACCATCTTCAAATGGGCTGCGCCTCAAGTACAAATGTCATAGCAACCAGGACTCATCTAAATATATGGAGAAAGTCAACCACGCTGTGATAGGGCAGACAGCACGTGGCACGTTCTGATGAATACAAAGATTAATACTTGCTTATAGCAGGGGCAAAAAAGTCTTATTCCACATCCAACCATCAATGGGGCCAACCAATGAAGGACAGATTACCATCCAACTGAAGCTTAGTAGACGCTGATAGCAGATAGTGTACCCCGAGCAGCATAATTAGCAGCTAAGGTAAAAATATTTAAGTGGAACAAAGAAAGCGGGCCCCTGGGTGACAGCCCAGCGCTGTGTATGGTTTTATTTTTGGTTGTGTCCTGGTTGCTATGACATTTCTATTTGGCGAAACGCGTAGACGCGAGGCACAAGGGCTCAATGTACAAATTGTATCATTTTATATGATTTTTATATTCTTTTTTTGAACATTGTTATGGTATTGTGTATTTTCTAATAATAAACTATTTTGTTACTTTCTTATTTGTTTCCACGCCTTAAAAGTCTGACCTGTTGATACCTATTTGGTATCTTCTTTGTTTTCCTTTGATATATATACGGATGAGGCACTGCGGGTGCTCCCTCCTCTTCCCCTATTTCTTATGTAACTATAAAGTTTTATTGTGTTTGAATTGAAGTCCCGGGTTTGTAGAATGCTGTTTGTAGCTCTTTTATCTCCGTTGTGACGATGACGGTGACTGCGGATTCTTCATGGTGTTATATGTGCGTTTTATTCCCAGATAATCGCTGACATTAAACCAAGAGAAGTCCTTGTCCTATAATCCGGCCTTGTACATTATTGTCACATATAATGGGGATTTATAGGAGTTTCTTTGTGTCCTCCTGCAGGTTTGGGGTGATGCCGCCTCTCAGATATTCTACTCTCTGGGATGTGCGTGGGGGGGACTTATCACAATGGCTTCCTACAACAAGTTTCACAACAACTGTTACAGGTAAGTGGTCACTGGCTGGGGTCAACCTGGACTTGGCTCATAAAACTGGGGATCCTCCTCCGGTCCTGGATATACCTGATATATTATTATTATTATACAGGATTTATATAGTGCCAACATTATACACGGCTCTTTACAATATTTAAACGGAGACAGTACAGTTAGAATACAATTCAGTACAAGAAGGTTAGGAGGACTCTGCTCCTCAGAGCTTACAATCTAAAAGAGAAGGGACGGTGCTACAGAAGATAACTGTATAGGGTGGAGCTTTTCAAGAAAATAAAATGTATTTGTTAGGTGGAGGTGGGATAGGCTTCCCCGAGGAGATGAGTTTTCAGGGGCCCCCTGAAGGCAGTCGGAGTAGGGGATAGCTGGACAGATTGGTGTAGGGGGTTCCAGAGGATGGGAGTGACTCCTTAGAAGTTCTGGAGGCGAACATGGGAGGAGACGACAAGAAGGCTAGGGAGCAGGAGGTCTCAGGAGGACCGTTTGGGTAATACTTGATATTGAGGTTGGCGATGTAGCTCGGGCAGAGTTCTGGATTTTGCTTTGTATGTTGTTACTATTTTTTGTTGGGTGAGTGGAAGGGAGGGTTTTGCAGAGAGGGGTGGAGGACACTGAATGGAGACCAGTGGAGGGATTGGTAGAGAGGGGTGGAGGACACTGAATGGAGGTCAGTGGAGGGATTGGTAGAGAGGGGTGGAGGACACTGAATGGAGGTCAGTGGAGGGATTGGTAGAGAGGGGTGGAGGACACTGAATGGAGACCAGTGGAGGGATTGGTAGAGAGGGGTGGAAGAC
Organism: Lithobates pipiens; assembly: GCF_037356315.1. Lineage (NCBI taxonomy): Eukaryota > Metazoa > Chordata > Amphibia > Anura > Ranidae > Lithobates > Lithobates pipiens. The sequence continues at coordinate 335,420,396 of NW_027507785.1, forward strand.
ACTGAATGGAGACCGGTGGAAGGATTGGCTCAGAGGGGTGGAGGACACTGAATGGAGACCAGTGGAGGGATTGGTAGAGAGGGGTGGAGGACACTGAATGGAGACCAGTGGAGGGATTGGCAGAGAGGGATGGAGGACACTGAATGGAGACCAGTGGAGGGATTGGTAGAGAGGGGTGGAAGACACTGAATGGAGACCAGTGGAAGGATTGGCTGAGAGGGGTGGAGGACACTGAATGGAGACCAGTGTAGGGATTGGTAGAGAGGGGTGGAGGACACTGAATGGAGACCAGTGGAGGGATTGGTAGAGAGGGGTGGAGGACGCTGAGTGGAGACCAGTGGAAGGATTGGCTGAGAGGGGTGGAGGACACTGAATGGAGGTCAGTGGAGGGATTGGCAGAGAGGGGTGGAGGACACTGAATGGAGGTCAGTGGAGGGATTGGTAGAGAGGGATGGAGGACACTGAATGGAGACCAGTGGAGGGATTGGTAGAGAGGGGTGGAAGACACTGAATGGAGACCAGTGGAAGGATTGGCTGAGAGGGGTGGAGGACACTGAATGGAGACCAGTGTAGGGATTGGTAGGGAGGGGTGGAGGACACTGAATGGAGACCAGTGGAGGGATTGGTAGAGAGGGGTGGAGGACGCTGAGTGGAGACCAGTGGAAGGATTGGCTGAGAGGGGTGGAGGACACTGAATGGAGGTCAGTGAAGGGATTGGCAGAGAGGGGTGGAGGACACTGAATGGAGACCAGTGGAAGGATTGGCTGAGAGGGGTGGAGGACACTGAATGGAGGTCAGTGGAGGGATTGGCAGAGAGGGGTGGAGGACACTGAATGGAGACCAGTGGAGGGATTGGTAGAGAGGGGTGGAAGACACTGAATGGAGACCAGTGGAAGGATTGGCTGAGAGGGGTGGAGGACACTGAATGGAGGTCAGTGGAGGGATTGGTAGAGAGGGGTGGAGGACACTGAATGGAGACCAGTGGAGGGATTGGCAGAGAGGGATGGAGGACACTGAATGGAGACCAGTGGAGGGATTGGTAGAGAGGGGTGGAAGACACTGAATGGAGACCAGTGGAAGGATTGGCTGAGAGGGGTGGAGGACACTGAATGGAGACCAGTGTAGGGATTGGTAGAGAGGGGTGGAGGACACTGAATGGAGACCAGTGGAGGGATTGGTAGAGAGGGGTGGAGGACGCTGAGTGGAGACCAGTGGAAGGATTGGTAGAGAGGGGTGGAGGACACTGAATGGAGACCAGTGGAGGGATTGGTAGAGACGGGGGGGGACACTGAATGGAGGTCAGTGTAGGGATTGGTAGAGAGGGGTGGAAGACACTGAATGGAGACCAGTGGAAGGATTGGCTGAGAGGGGTGGAGGACACTGAATGGAGACCAGTGGAGGGATTGGTAGAGAGGGGTGGAGGACACTGAATGGAGGTCAGTGGAGAGATTGGTAGAGAGGGATGGAGGACACTGAATGGAGACCAGTGGAGGGATTGGTAGAGAGGGATGGAGGACACTGAATGGAGACCAGTGGAGGGATTGGCAGAGAGGGATGGAGGACACTGAATGGAGACCAGTGGAGGGATTGGTAGAGAGGGGTGGAAGACACTGAATGGAGACCAGTGGAAGGATTGGCTGAGAGGGGTGGAGGACACTGAATGGAGACCAGTGTAGGGATTGGTAGAGAGGGGTGGAGGACACTGAATGGAGACCAGTGGAGGGATTGGTAGAGAGGGGTGGAGGACACTGAATGGAGACCAGTGGAGGGATTGGTAGAGAGGGGTGGAGGACGCTGAGTGGAGACCAGTGGAAGGATTGGTAGAGAGGGGTGGAGGACACTGAATGGAGACCAGTGGAGGGATTGGTAGAGACGGGGGGGGGGACACTGAATGGAGACCAGTGTAGGGATTGGTAGAGAGGGGTGGAGGACACTGAATGGAGACCAGTGGAGGGATTGGTAGAGAGGGGTGGAGGACGCTGAGTGGAGACCAGTGGAAGGATTGGTAGAGAGGGGTGGAGGACACTGAATGGAGACCAGTGGAGGGATTGGTAGAGACGGGGGGGGACACTGAATGGAGGTCAGTGTAGGGATTGGTAGAGAGGGGTGGAAGACACTGAATGGAGACCAGTGGAGGGATTGGCTGAGAGGGGTGGAGGACACTGAATGGAGACCAGTGGAGGGATTGGTAGAGAGGGGTGGAGGACACTGAATGGAGACCAGTGGAGGGATTGGCAGAGAGGGGTGGAGGACACTGAATGGAGACCAGTGGAGGGATTGGTAGAGGGGGGTGGAGGACACTGAATGGAGACCAGTGGAGGGATTGGTAGAGAGGGATGGAAGACACTGAATGGAGACCAGTGGAAGGATTGGCTGAGAGGGGTGGAGGACACTGAATGGAGACCAGTGTAGGGATTGGTAGAGAGGGGTGGAGGACACTGAATGGAGACCAGTGGAGGGATTGGTAGAGAGGGGTGGAGGACGCTGAGTGGAGACCAGTGGAGGGATTGGTAGAGAGGGGGGGGACACTGAATGGAGGTCAGTGGGGGGATTGGTAGAGAGGGGTGGAAGACACTGAATGGAGACCAGTGGAAGGATTGGCTGAGAGGGGTGGAGGACACTGAATGGAGACCAGTGGAGGGATTGGTAGAGAGGGGTGGAGGACACTGAATGGAGGTCAGTGGAGAGATTGGTAGAGAGGGGTGGAGGACACTGAATGGAAACCAGTGGAGGGATTGGTAGAGAGGGGTGGAGGACACTGAATGGAGACCAGTGGAGGGATTGGTAGAGAGGGGTGGAGGACACTGAATGGAGGTCAGTGGAGAGATTGGTAGAGAGGGGTGGAGGACACTGAATGGAAACCAGTGGAGGGATTGGTAGAGAGGGGTGGAGGACACTGAATGGAGGTCAGTGGAGGGATTGGTAGAGAGGGGTGGAGGACACTGAATGGAGGTCAGTGGAGGGATTGGTAGAGAGGGGGTGGAGGACACTGAATGGAGGTCAGTGTAGGGATTGGTAGAGAGGGGTGGAGGACACTGAATGGAGACCAGTGGAGGGATTGGTAGAGAGGGGGGGGACACTGAATGGAGGTCAGTGGAGGGATTGGTAGAGAGGGGTGGAAGACACTGAATGGAGACCAGTGGAAGGATTGGCTGAGAGGGGTGGAGGACACTGAATGGAGACCAGTGGAGGGATTGGTAGAGAGGGGTGGAGGACACTGAATGGAGGTCAGTGGAGAGATTGGTAGAGAGGGGTGGAGGACACTGAATGGAAACCAGTGGAGGGATTGGTAGAGAGGGGTGGAGGACACTGAATGGAGGTCAGTGTAGGGATTGGTAGAGAGGGGTGGAGGACACTGAATGGAGGTCAGTGGAAGGATTGGCTGAGAGGGGTGGAGGACACTGAATGGAGACCAGTGGAGGGATTGGTAGAGAGGGGTGGAGGACACTGAATGGAGGTCAGTGGAGGGATTGGTAGAGAGGGGTGGAGGACACTGAATGGAGATCAGTGGAGGGATTGGTAGAGAGGGGTGGAGGACACTGAATGGAGGTCAGTGGAGAGATTGGTAGAGAGGGGTGGAGGACACTGAATGGAAACCAGTGGAGGGATTGGTAGAGAGGGGTGGAGGACACTGAATGGGGACCAGTGGAGGGATTGGCAGAGAGGGGTGGAGGACACTGAATGGAGGTCAGTGGAGGGATTGGTAGAGAGGGGTGGAGGACACTGAATGGAGACCAGTGGAGGGATTGGTAGAGAGGGGTGGAGGACACTGAATGGAGGTCAGTGGAGGGATTGGTAGAGAGGGGTGGAGGACACTGAATGGAGACCAGTGGAGGGATTGGCAGAGAGGGGTGGAGGACTCTGAATGGAGACCAGTGGAGGGATTGGTAGAGAGGGGTGGAGGACACTGAATGGAGACCAGTGGAGGGATTGGCAGAGAGGGATGGAGGACACTGAATGGAGACCAGTGGAGGGATTGGTAGAGAGGGGTGGAAGACACTGAATGGAGACCAGTGGAAGGATTGGCTGAGAGGGGTGGAGGACACTGAATGGAGACCAGTGTAGGGATTGGTAGAGAGGGGTGGAGGACACTGAATGGAGATCAGTGGAGGGATTGGTAGAGAGGGGTGGAGGACACTGAATGGAGACCAGTGGAGGGATTGGTAGAGAGGGGTGGAGGACGCTGAGTGGAGACCAGTGGAAGGATTGGTAGAGAGGGGTGGAGGACACTGAATGGAGACCAGTGGAGGGATTGGTAGAGAGGGGTGGAAGACACTGAATGGAGACCAGTGGAAGGATTGGCTGAGAGGGGTGGAGGACACTGAATGGAGACCAGTGGAGGGATTGGTAGAGAGGGGTGGAGGACACTGAATGGAGACCAGTGGAGGGATTGGTAGAGAGGGGTGGATGACACTGATTGGAGGTCAGTGGAGGGATTGGCAGAGAGGGGTGGATGACACTGAATGGAGGTCAGTGGGGGGATTGGCAGAGAGGGGTGGAGGACACTAAATGGAGGCCAGTGGAGGGATTGGTAGAGAGGGGTGGAGGACACTGATTGGAGGTCAGTGGAGGGATTGGTAGAGAGGGGTGGGGGACACTGAATGGAGACCAGTGGAGGGATTGGCAGAGAGGGGTGGAGGACACTGAATGGAGGTCAGTGGAGGGATTGGTAGAGAGGGGTGGAGGACACTGAATGGAGGTCAGTGGAGAGATTGGTAGAGAGGGGTGGAGGACACTGAATGGAGGTCAGTGGAGGGATTGGTAGAGAGGGGTGGAGGACACTGATTGGAGGTCAGTGGAGGGATTGGTAGAGAGGGGTGGATGACACTGATTGGAGGTCAGTGGAGGGATTGGTAGAGAGGGGTGGAAGACACTGAATGGAGACCAGTGGAAGGATTGGCTGAGAGGGGTGGAGGACACTGAATGGAGACCAGTGGAGGGATTGGTAGAGAGGGGTGGAGGACACTGAATGGAGACCAGTGGAGGGATTGGTAGAGAGGGGTGGATGACACTGATTGGAGGTCAGTGGAGGGATTGGCAGAGAGGGGTGGATGACACTGAATGGAGGTCAGTGGGGGGATTGGCAGAGAGGGGTGGAGGACACTAAATGGAGGCCAGTGGAGGGATTGGTAGAGAGGGGTGGAGGACACTGATTGGAGGTCAGTGGAGGGATTGGTAGAGAGGGGTGGGGGACACTGAATGGAGACCAGTGGAGGGATTGGCAGAGAGGGGTGGAGGACACTGAATGGAGGTCAGTGGAGGGATTGGTAGAGAGGGGTGGAGGACACTGAATGGAGGTCAGTGGAGAGATTGGTAGAGAGGGGTGGAGGACACTGAATGGAGGTCAGTGGAGGGATTGGTAGAGAGGGGTGGAGGACACTGATTGGAGGTCAGTGGAGGGATTGGTAGAGAGGGGTGGATGACACTGATTGGAGGTCAGTGGAGGGATTGGTAGAGAGGGGTGGAGGACACTGAATGGAGACCAGTGGAGGGATTGGCAGAGAGGGGTGGAGGACACTGAATAGATACCAGGGGAGGGATTGGTAGAGAGGGGTGGAGGACACTGATTGGAGGCCAGTGGAGGGATTGGCACATTTGTGGACCCTCTCTTTGTTGGCGTTTTGGGGTCACACAGAGCCCCTCTTCTGGAATCCGGCACATCAGAGTCTGATACTAATTTATTTTCTCACCTTCCTTCAGGGACAGCATCATCATCAGTATCACCAACTGCGCCACCAGCGTCTACGCCGGCTTTGTCATCTTCTCCATTCTGGGCTTCATGGCTAACCACCTGGGTGTTGATGTGTCCAAAGTGGCTGATCACGGCCCCGGCCTGGCCTTTGTGGCCTATCCTGAGGCTCTGACCCTGCTGCCCATATCTCCTCTGTGGTCCATATTGTTCTTCTTCATGCTCATCCTGCTGGGACTGGGCACACAGGTAAGCTCCAGTATTAAAGGATTGGAATTTGCCGATCTTCAGCAATTGATAATATATGAGAAATGTTCCCCTCGGGGGTCACGGCGGCACTTGGTGTCACCTCTCACTATAACCCCCTTCTGGCTCTCATTGGCTGCAGTTCTGCCTGCTGGAGACTCTGGTCACGGCCATTGTGGATGAGATCGGCAACGACTGGATTATCCGCTGGAAGACGGTTGTGACGCTGGGAGTGGCGGTGATTGGTTTTCTCCTGGGAATCCCGCTGACCACACAGGTAACTGACCCCGACCTTTCACCCCTCCATGGGGCACGGGGTGGGGTTATACATCCATGATATCATTAGTGCGGGGGAGGAGGTTTTATTTTTCTCCCATCAGATCTCAAGGAAATAAAGGAAACATACATTGGCCGTCAGTCCAGGATCACCATTGATCGAGAGAGGGAAAACCCAACCGGGGCAGTTGTATGGAGGCCGATCAGTAGATTGACTTCTGTACAACCTCAGTGCCCATACATGGATTGAGGTTCGGCTGGTTCCTGCTGAATGGGCCGAATTGCGATACATGTATGGCCGGCTTTAGACTGATAGTGAGCTCAGCTGTACCTCATAGTCACCAAGCACAGCGCCAGTTGTCCTTCTTCCCCTCCTCCGATGTCCCTCTGTTTGTTCTACTATATAGATCCATATAAATAAACTATTCAGCTAGAGGGGTTATAGTGCACCAAACTTCAGCTTGCAAATGATTTCATGATTATATTACAAGGTAATAAAAAGGAAAAATTATTTAAAATATTACCGGGGGGGGGGGGGGGGGGGACTCATAATTTTTGCACATAACTGCATGAACAGGGTGGCTGTTATTCTAGGGCTGTCAGTTCAGGTAATGGGGTACAGGTGGCTGTCAGTCTGGTGAGTGGGGTGCAGGTGGCTGTTAATTTGGAGAATGTGGTGCATATGGTCATCAGTCCTGGTAGTGGGGTGCAGATGGACCCCAGTCCAAGTAGTGGAGTGCAGGGGGCCGCCAGTCCTGGTAGTGGGATGCAGGTGGCCATCAGTCCTAAATGCTGAAGTAAGTGCAGATGGCCACCAGTCCTGATGTTGAAGTAAGTGCAGGTGGCCGCAAGTCTTGCTAGTGGGGTGCAGGTGGCCGCCAGTCCTGATAGTGGGGTGCAGGTGGCCGCCAGTCCTGGAAGTGGGGTGCAGGTGGCCGCCAGTCTTGATAGTGGGGTGCAGGTGGCCGCCAGTCTTGGTAGTGGGGTGCAGGTAGCCGCCAGTCCTGGTAGTGGGGTGCAGGGGGCCGCCAGTCCTGGTAGTGTGGTGCAGGTGGCCACCAGTCCTGATAGTGGGGTGCAGGTGGCCGCCAGTCTTGGTAGTGGGGTGCAGGTGGCCGCCAGTCCTGGTAGTGGGGTGCAGGTGGCTGCCAGTCCTGATAGTGGGGTGCAGGTGGCCGCCAGTCCTGGTAGTGGGGTGCAGGTGGCCGCCAGTCTTGATAGTGGGGTGCAGGTGGCCGCCAGTCTTGGTAGTGGGGTGCAGGTAGCCGCCAGTCCTGGTAGTGGGGTGCAGGTGGCCGCCAGTCCTGGTAGTGTGGTGCAGGTGGCCACCAGTCCTGATAGTGGGGTGCAGGTGGCTGCCAGTCTTGGTAGTGGGGTGCAGGTGGCCGCCAGTCCTGGTAGTGGGGTGCAGGTGGCTGCCAGTCTTGGTAGTGGGGTGCAGGTAGCCGCCAGTCCTGGTAGTGGGGTGCAGGTGGCTGCCAGTCTTGGTAGTGGGGTGCAGGTGGCCGCAAGTCTTGCTAGTGGGGTGCAGGTGGCCGCCAGTCCTGATAGTGGGGTGCAGGTGGCCGCCAGTCCTGGTAGTGGGGTGCAGGTGGCCATCAGTCCTGGTAGTGGGGTGCAGGTGGCCACCAGTCCTGATAGTGGGGTGAAGGTGGCTGCCAGTCTTGGTAGTGGGGTGCAGGTGGCCGCCAGTCTTGGTAGTGGGGTGCAGGTAGCCGCCAGTCCTGGTAGTGGGGTGCAGGTGGCTGCCAGTCTTGATAGTGGGGTGCAGGTGGCCGCCAGTCTTGGTAGTGGGGTGCAGGTAGCCGCCAGTCCTGGTAGTGGGGTGCAGGTGGCCGCCAGTCCTGGTAGTGGGGTGCAGGTGGCCGCCAGTCCTGGTAGTGTGGTGCAGGTGGCCACCAGTCCTGATAGTGGGGTGCAGGTGGCTGCCAGTCTTGGTAGTGGGGTGCAGGTGGCCGCCAGTCCTGGTAGTGGGGTGCAGGTGGCTGCCAGTCCTGATAGTGGGGTGCAGGTGGCCGCCAGTCCTGGTAGTGGGGTGCAGGTGGCCGCCAGTCCTGGTAGTGGGGTGCAGGTGGCCGCCAGTCTTGGTAGTGGGGTGCAGGTGGCCGCCAGTCCTGGTAGTGGGGTGCAAGTGGCTGCCAGTCCTGATAGTGGGGTGCAGGTGGCCGCCAGTCCTGGTAGTGGGGTGCAGGTGGCCGCCAGTCCTGGTAGTGGGGTGCAGGTGGCTGCCAGTCCTGATAGTGGGGTGCAGGTGGCCGCCAGTCCTGCTAGTGGGGTGCAGGTGGCCGCCAGTCCTGCTAGTGGGGTGCAGGTGGCCATCAGCTGACACTTTGTAAGAAATAATAACAACAAGAAACTCTTTTCAGTGCTGGGAGTCCATCTTGGGGGACACCAATGGCGGAGCACAGACAGTTCTGGCTATAGTGTTAGCGCTTTTCTCAGATTATTATTATTATCTCTTTGGTGATTGGCTCCAATCTGTGTCCTTCTCTCCTATAGGCTGGAATCTATTGGCTCCTTCTGATGGATAATTACGCAGCCAGCTTTTCTCTGGTCATCATTTCCTGTATCATGTGTGTGTCTATAATGTATATTTATGGTGAGTGACCATCATTCCTATTGGATGTAGAACTTTAATAGACGATTAACAGTAAAATTTGTTGGTGTGTCCAGCCGGCCAAAATCCAGAGACTTTGGGGTTCTCTGTATTCCTTCAGTTGGTTGATCATTGCCATATATGTGATGTACATAACGGAAGACACAATGTACATTGTTGCACCCGAGGTTTTTCCATTGATGGGGGGGGGGGTGTTCAGGTTAATTTATGAAAAATTAAGTAAAAATTGCGATTTTCTTATGAAACCGAATAAAAAAATGTCACCAAAAAAAAAAAAAAACTCAACAAACAACCTACACAAAAGGCTGTTAAGATGTTAATGTTCAAAATGACACAATTTTGAAGTCAGCCAATCACATTCCAGGTTTCATCTGGCCTTGGCTGATCAGAGAATTTAAGGCAGAACCTGATTGGCGAGAATATATTTTTCTTTGCTCTTGTTCTTATCGTATGATCGGTGAGGAAATGCTGAATATTCTACTGGTAGAACCTCATAGAGCCTCGCCATGTTGTCTGATCCTCTCTTCCTTCTTCCAGGTCACCGGAACTACTTCAAGGACATTGAGATGATGTTGGGGTTCCCCCCTCCCCTCTTCTTCCAGGTCTGCTGGCGGTTCATCTCCCCGGCCATTATCTTTGTAAGTCTCTCCTGACTGTCTTCACTGATCTAGGTACATAAGGGGATATTCCAGGGAAGAAGTCTGTGCCGGGATTGCTGCAGATCATTCTTAGTAAAGGAAGGAAAGGATACAACATAGAAAACCTGCTGGAAGATACAGATTTTTTTGTAGCCAGTATAGAAGCAATTGAGACTCAGGAGAGATTGCACCGCTTTGGGGACACCAGCGATGGGCGGCCTTCCGGAGATGGGGACACTAGCGATGGGTGGCCTTCCAGCGATGGGGACACTAGCGATGGGTGGCCTTCCAGCGATGGGGACACTAGCGATGGGTGGCCTTCCAGCGATGGGGACACTAGCGATGGGTGGCCTTCCAGCTTTGGGGACACCAGCGATGGGTGGCCTTCGAGATATGGGGACAACAGCTTTGGGGACACTAGCGATGGGCGGCCTTCCAGATATGGGGACACCAGCGATGGGCGGCCTTCCAGCGATGGGGACACCAGCTTTGGGGACACCAGCGATGGGCGGCCTTCCAGCGATGGGGACACCAACTTTGGGGACACTAGCGATGGGCGGCCTTCCAGATATGGGGACACCAGCTTTGGGGACACCAGCGATGGGCGGCCTTCCAGCGATGGGGACACCAGCTTTGGGGACACCAGCGATGGGCGGCCTTCCAGCGATGGGGACACCAGCTTTGGGGACATCAGCGATGGGCGGCCTTCCAGCGATGGGGACACCAGCGATGGGCGGCCTTCTAGCGATCGGGACACTAGTGATGGGTGGCCTTCCAGAGATGGGGACACCAGCTTTGGGGCCATAGCGATGGGCGGCCTTCCAGCTTTGCGGACACCAGCGATGGGCGGCCTTCCAGATATGGGGAAACCAGCTTTTGGGACACTAGCGATGGGCGGCCTCATAGAGATGGGGACACCAGCTTTGGGGACACTAGCGATGGGCGGCCTTCCAGCTTTGGGGACACCAGCTTTGGGGACACCAGCAATGGGCGGTCTTCCAGTGATGAAGAGCCACTTAACTCAATGTTGTATCCTTTCCTTTCTTTACTAAGGCTCCTTTCACCCTTGTATGACTCCAAAGTTGCGCCAATTTTTGAGTGCAACTTTGACACAACTTTGGATGGGTGCAACTTGGGTTCGACTTTGGCTTTGACCAGAGATAATGGACAAATGTTGCACACAAAGAGAGAAAGACTAGGTGACTTTACCACTTCCGGCCCAGCCTATAGCAGAATGACGGCCAGGAAGTGGTTCGGTTATCCTGACTGGGTGCCATATGACATCCAGAAGGATAACAAGCCAGCATGCGCCTGTGGGGGGTGCGCAACGCGCCGATCGGTGGTGTGGTGTTAGTCTGACACACAACATTTCCAATCTTGGAAAAGAACCTCTGATGGAGGCTCTTTACCACATGATCAGCTGTGTCCTATCACAGCTGATCACAGTGTAAATAGGAAGAGCCATTTATCGGCTTTCCCTCTACCCACACTGACAGACGTGAGTAGAGAAGAGCCGATCGGCTGCTCTCCTGACATTGGGGGTTTGCGCTGACTGATTATCAGTGTAGCCCCCCGAGGATGCCCACCCAGCAGGACCACCAGGGATGCCCACCCAGGACCACCAGGGATGCCCACTCAGGACCACCAGGTATGCTCATCAATGCCCAACAGGGATGGTGCTCAGTGTCTATCAGTGATGCCTGCTAGGGGCTCCTGATCAGTGCTGCCCATTAGTGCCACTTATGAGTGCCCATCAGTGCTGCATATCAGTGCCGCATATAAGTGCCCTATCATCAGTGCCCATCCATGAATGAGAAAACGTACTTATTTACAAAATTTTGTAACAAAAACAAAGAAAAACTTTTTTTTTTCTTTTAATTTTCAAGTATTTTTTTTATTTGTAGCGCAAAAAATAAAACCCCCCCAGAGAGGATCAAATACCACCAAAAGAAATCTCTATTTGTGGGGGGGGGGAAATTATAAAAATGTTGTTTTGTTACAGCGTCACATGACCGCGCAATTGTTATTCAAAGTGTGGCAGCACTAAAAGCTGAAGATTGTTCTGGGTAGGAAGGGGGTGAAAGTCCCCGGTACTGAAAGGGTTAAAGGTGCGATTCGACACAAAATTAGGACCAAATATTGGTACCAACTGTTGCACACAAGTCGCATTGCATGACATTCAGATACGACTTTCATGCAACTTCTGAGGGTTAACATTGGAGTCTGTGGACCTCAAGTTGCATGAAAGTCGGACCAAAGTAGTGCAGGAACTACTTTGAAGTCGCTGCAACTTTAAGTCACTCGTATATGAAGGGTTATCATTGGAGAACATGGGGAACCACTTGTCATGCGATTTCCAAGGTCGCACAGTGAGTGTGAATGGAGCCTAAAGACAATCTGACAGATCCCAGTGCAGAATCATTTCCCGTTGTTGCTTCCAGGACCTCTTTGCTGCGTTGGGAATATTTGTTGGTTTTTTTTATGCTATTACTATATACAGGTTCCTTGGAGTCTTATCCCACATCTGCAGTTTCATCGTCTTTTTTTCTCCCCCAGCGGAGTTCCCCCGCAATGCGATGATCTAGTATAGCGGAGGAGTTCCCCCGCAATGCGATGATCTAGTATAGCGGAGGAGTTCCCCCGCAATGCGATGATCTAGTATAGCGGAGGAGTTCCCCCGCAATGCGATGATCTAGTATAGCGGAATTGTTTGCTTTTCTTTGTGCTGGAAGATCCACCGACATGCAGGAAGGAATGATGATTGGCTGTACTTAGTGATATCCGCATTTCCATGTATTGTATCCTCTCTTCTATTAGGTGGGAATGACTGAAGCCTCGTGCAAACGCTACGATTGTTGGCAGGGGATTGTCTGCTGACAGACTGTTGTCCTAAAATCTTACCGTTAGTACGCTCCTTTTCACAATTGTTGTCCAATTTTCCGCCAAAAAACGTTGGATGGCAGGCTAGTAAATTTTCGGCGGACGAGGGTTTGATGTCTGATTTTCGGATGGTCAGTACACAAATCCGTCACACAAAAGTCGAAAAGCACAAACGCGGATGCTCGGAATCGATGCTCACCAAACGCGACATTAGCAGAAGGGGCCCAGAGGGTGGCGCTCAAGAGCTGAAATCCCTCGTAGTGCGTCGCTACGTTCGTGTTTGTGGCGCGACAATTTGTGTAACGTTAGTATGCAGAACAAGATCCCGGCACACGCCCATCAGAGGCTCGGTTGGCCAACAATCGTACCGCGTGTACGAGGCTTTAGTGAGACCAGGGCCCAATAAATTCTTCCAAAACTTGTCACACACAACAGTAAATAAAAAAGGAACTCGTACAATAAAAGTATGGGAATGCAAAATAGGTATTAAAGAGAAGGATGGCCTGAAAATCATTAGTATCAGTGGATAGTGATCCCTAAGGGAGCATAACCCCAAATAATTGGATAATTTCTCCCAGGGGAGAATATCTCCCTCAAATTACTGAATTACTGGTGTCAGCTGGATAGTGATCCCAAGGAGAAAGTGCCCCTCCCCCAAGATCATTGATAATATAGTTTCCCAAATCATTGGTCTTCGTGGAATAGTTTCCACAGGGAAAGAATAGACCTCCAAATCATTGGCCACTGGGAAAGTATAGCCACCCGATCTCTGGCCAGTGGGAGAGTGGTCGCCAAGAGATATAATAGTCTACCAAATCATTGGTATTAGTAGGACAGTGGCCACTAGGAAAGACTAGCCCCCCTCCCCAAAATCATTGGCCAGTGGGAAAGTGGTCAGCAGGAGATAATAGCCCTCAAATCACTGGTGTCAGTGGGATAGTGGTCACCATGAAAGAATGGCCCCTCCAAATCAATGGCCAGTGGGATAGTGGGCACCATGAAAGAATAGCCCCTCCAAATCAATGGCCAGTGGGATAGTGGTCTCCATGAAGAATAGCCTCCCAAATCAATGGCCAGTGGGATAGTGGGCACCATGAAAGAATAGCCTCCCAAATCAATGGCCAGTGGGATAGTGGTCACCATGAAAAAATAGCCCCCCAAATCAATGGCCAGTGGGATAGTGGTCACCATGAAAGAATAGCCCCTCCAAATCAATGGCCAGTCGGATAGTGGGCACCATGAAAGAATAGCCCTCCAAATCAATGGCCAGTGGGATAGTGGTCACCATGAAAGAATAGCCCCCCAAATCAATGGCCAGTGGGGAAGTGGCCACTAGGAATAAATAGCACCCTAAATCTTTGGCCAGTGGAATAATGGTCACCAGGAAAGAATAGCCACCAAATCACCAGCCAGTGGGATAGTGGCCACTAGAAGAGAGTAGATCCCCCAAAGCATTGGCCAGTGGGAGAGTGTCCACTAGGAGATAATAGCCCCCAGATCATTGGTGTCAGTCGGATAATGGTCACCAGGAAAGAAGAGCCCCCCGAATCAGGCGTCAGTCGGATAGCGGGCTTCAGGGAAGAATTCCCCCATCAGATCCATTGGTAGTGCTTAACATACCTTAGCACTGGGGTGTGCACGCTGATTGGCTGTGCCTCTTCTAATTAACTCTTTTGGTGGGCAGAACTATTTGAAATGTGAGATCGATCCACTCCCATAGTGATATCATCTGGGGTACATTCATAAGGAATGGTAGTAGTTCCCTGGATTTTTTGGTGATGCTGCAGGGAGGGGCCCAGCGGTCGTACTTGAATTGCTGAACACCACGTGGGGGAGGGGCTTATTACAGCAGAGGGTGGGAATGTGTGGGAACTTCCACCAATCAGATCTCATCTCACTTCTTTCTTGTTCACCTTGTAGTGACTTCAATATGAACAAAGCAGCCAATCAGCATGCAGTGCAGAATTTAAAATATAAAAAGGATTGTGATTGGTTGCTCTGGGCTTATATGCAATCTATATACATTTACACATGAAGGGGTCCTCCAAGCTCACATTTTTCTTTTCTGATTCCTCTCCAGTTCATCTTAATCTTTACGGTTATTCAATATCGGCCAATCACATACAACGAGTACCTCTACCCAGGCTGGGCCATCTCGCTGGGATTTCTGATGGCGCTGTCCTCGGTCATCTGTATCCCCGCATATGCCATCTTCGAGATCTCGCGGTCTGAAGGGGACACCTTCCTCCAGGTGGGTCTATAGGATGGGCAGGTAATTCATGGACACCAACATCTCATACATAGACGCATGCAGCCCTGTCCTGTATCGGACAATCTTTCCATCCTATGCCAGGCTTCTTTGCAGCCATGGCAATAGTACTCGTTTTGTAGACAAGAATTCTCAGAATCTTGTTCTTTCTTTCTGTTCCTATAACTGACTCCCTGAGGCTTCCAGATATCTTCAGAGAGCTTGCAGTTAACGCCAGTCAGTCCTAATATGTGGCTTCCCTACACATGTCCTGGAGGGATACCTGTTATAACAAGTTATACCCATTAGATATCAGGAGGGGGTGCTACAGTACCCCCATCATCGGGGCTGAAAGAATACAAAACAGGAAATGCAATGTATACAAATGAATAAGAAAATCATTTTATATCTTAGAAAATATTTTCTATTTATATGTTGCATTTCTCTTTTTGTATTTTCAGCCCTGATGAAGGGGGGATTGAAATGTGTTGGAGACAACATTTTGTGTTATTCTGTATAAGGACTAAAAACAATTGGTGTGGTGCTCACTTTGTGTTTTATGCACTTAGACTTTTCTCTGGGTTCTCTACCCAGACTGGGTAGAGAAACCATCCAGGACATACAGGAGCGTTCCTTAGGCTGCGCAGAGACGCAGGTGTCAGGGAGGCGCAGTGGAGTCACAGGATAACACAGGATGCCCTGGGGCAGGGGTCTCAAACTGGTGGCCCTCCAGCTGTTGCAGAAGTACAAGTCCCTTCATGTTTCTGCCTATGGGAGTCATGCTTGTAACTGTCAGCCTTGCAAGGCCTTATGGGAATTGTAGTTCTGCAACAGCTGAAGGGCCACTAGTGAAACCCCTGCCCTAGAGTAACTGCATGCAATAGGATGTGCTGGGAGCACTAGAGACACAGGAATTGCAGGAGGTATGTGGGTCACTGGTTCACAATGGTTGCTGGAGGCACAGGGGTCACTGGGGACACAGGAATGGCAGGAGACACGACGGTGACTGGTTCAGAAGAGTTGCTGGAGACACAATGGTTGCTAGAGGCACAGGGGTCACTGGAGACACAAAGGTCACTGGGAACACAAGGGTCACTGGTTCACAAGAGTTGCAGGAGACACAGGGATTGTTGGAGACACCGGAGACACAATGGTTGCTGGAGGCACAGGGGTCACTGGGGACACAGGAATTGCAGGAGACACGAGGGTCACTGGTTCAGAAGAGTTGCTGGGGACACAGGGATTGTTGGAGACACCAGGGGTCACTGGTTCACAAGAGGCGCTGGAGGCACAGGGGTCACTGGGGACACAGTAATTGCAGGAGACACGAGGGTCACTGGTTCAAAAGAGTCACTGGAGACACAGGAGTGACTGGAGACACAAAGGTCACTGGGAACACAAGAGTCACTGGTTCACAAGAGTCGCTGGAGGCATAGGGGTCACTGGGGACATAAAGGTCAATGGAGACACAAGGGTGACTGGGGCCACAAGGGTCACTGAAGACACGGGACACAACGAGTGTTGATGACACAGGAGTCACTGGGGACACAGTGGTTTCTGAAGTCTCAAGGGTAACTGGAGAAACAGGGATTGTTGAAGACACAGGGGGGTCACTGGTTCACAAGAGTCACTGGAGGCACAGGGGTCACTGGGGACAGAAGGGTCAATGGAGACACAATGGTTGCTGGAGGCACAGGGGGTCAATGGAGACACAAGGGTCGCTGGTTTACAGGAGACACCAGGGCTACTGGGGACACAAGGGTCACTAGTTCACAATAGTCGCTGGAGACACAATGGTTGCTGGAGGCACAGGGGTCACTGGGGACACAAGAGTCACTGGTTCACAGGAGTTGCTGGAGACCCTGGAACACATGGGGTCACTGGTTCACAAGACACTGAGGACACAGCAATTGCTGGAGACACAGTGGTTTCTGAAGTCACAAGAGTAGCCAAAGACACAGGGGTCACTGGTTCACAAGGGTAGCTGGAGACACAGGGATTGTTGGAGACACAGAGGGTCACTGGTTCACATAAGTCGCTGAAAGAACAGGGATCACTAGGGACACAAGGATTGCTGGAGACACAAGGATTGCTGGAGACACAAGGGTTGCTGGAGACACAAGGGTTGCTGGAGACACAAGGGTTGCTGGAGACACAAGGGTTGCTGGAGACACAAGGGTCGCTGTTTCACAGGAGTCACTGGAGACACAATGGTTGCTGGAGACACAGGGGTCAATGGAGACACAAAGGTCACTTGGGACACAAGGGTCGCTGGTTTACAGGAGTCACTGGAGACACAATGATTGCTGGAGACACAAGGGCTACTGTGGACACAAGGGTCACTAGTTCACAATAGTTGCTGGAGACACAATGTTTGTTGGAGACACCGGGGGTCACTGGGGAGACAAATGCCACTGGGAACACAAGGGTCACTGGTTCACAATAGTCGCTGGAGGCACAGGAGTCACTGGGGACACAAGAGTCACTGGTTCACAGGAGTCGCTGGAGACACTGGGGACACAATTGCTGGAGACACAGTGGTTTCTAAAGTCACAAGAGTAGCCAAAGACACAAGGGTCACTGGTTCACAAGGGTAGCTGGAGACACAGGGATTGTTGGAGACACAGAGAGTCACTGGTTCACATAAGTCACTGGAGGAACAGGGATCACTAGGGACACAAGGGTCAATTGAGAAACAAGGGTTGCTGGAGACACAAGGGTCACTGGGGACACAAGGGTCACTTGGGAGACAGATGTCACTGGGAACACAAGGGTCACTGGTTTACAAGAGTCGCTGAAGACACAGTCACTGGAGACAAAGGGGTCACCTGGGACACAATGATTGCTGGAGACACAGGGGAAACTGGGGACATAGTGGTTTCTAAAGTCACAAGGGTAGCTGGAGTACACAGAGGGTCACTGGTTCATGGGAGTCACTGGAGACACAGAGGTCATTAATTCACAGGAGTCACTGGAGACACTGGGTTTAATAGAGTCAGAAGGAATAATTGGGACACATGGATCACCGGGGACTGAGGGGTTGTAGAAGTCACAAGGTTTGCTGGTGACACAAAGGTCACTGGTTCACAAGGATAGCTGGAGACACAAGGGTCACTGGTTCGCTAAAGTCACTGGAGATGCAATGGTTGCTGGGGACACAAGGGTAACTGGTTCGCAGGAGTCGCTGGAGACAATGGGGTTCATGGAGTCAGAAAGGTAGCTGGAGACATAAGGGTTGCTGAAGACACAACGGTCATTGTCATTATAGACACAGGAGTCACTGGAGACACAGGGGTCACTGAAGACAATGGGGTTGATGGAGTCACAAAGGTAGCTGGAGACACAGGGGTCACTGGAATAACAAGGGATGCTGTAAAAACAACGGTCATTGGAGTTACAAGAGTCACTAGGGTTGCTAGAGACATGGGGGGCATGGTGGTGACACAGGGGTTTTTGGTGACACAAGAGTTGATGGAGTGACAGGGTTTGTTAGAGTCACAATGGCCCTGTAGAGTGCCACACACCCTGCAAGGCTGGGGTGCACTGATAGGGGTCACACTTCCTTGCTGTTGGTTTTAATCTGCACCATCCCATCTCCAGCACTTCATTGTTGGTGAGTGAGGCCACAATCATAGGCCAGTAGTGGGGTGGGGGAGGTTCTGGGTCGTGACCTTGCAGGAAAGGTGCTCCACAGGTCTGGCAGAAGGTTCAGCCCCCTGGGGCCTCCTGCTATTACCATCAATTTAGCTTACAGGTCGAGTGATTGGTGCACTTCTTAGCCTCTGATTTGTTTCTTGTCCCATTGGCAGCGGTTGAAGAACTCGGTGAAGGCCAGCAAGGACTGGGGACCAGCTCTGCTTGAGCACCGGACTGGCCGATATGCACTAGAGGAGGGTAGCCCCGAAATCCAGCCGCTGAACCCGGAGAAGCAGAAGGAGGAGATCGGCCTAACAATACAGGGCAGCAACGGGCAGGCCCACAGCCAGGACTCTAAAGTGTAACCAGCTCCTAAGGAAGGGGTGGAGAAAGGCACTGGTGGTATGGATGCGTCTTTACCCTTCCCCCCCCCCCGACCCCCACCCCGTCCCCCTTTTGTCTTTATCCAGACCAGTCGTATCCTCCATTGTCCTCTTTCCAACCCGTCACCTCAGAGCATTCAACAGAATAACTATCAAACTGTTTCTCCCATCCACGAGGAGACATCAACCGTTCAGCTGCTGAGCAGAGGAGCCACGGCCCCGGATCGCCCTGCCCCCGACTCTCATTGCCAGGACACCAACCATGTGCGCCATGGGAGAACACAGGGGGGAGAGAGATGGCATCATCTCACAACGTAGATCTAACTCTTCTAATTTTAGTTTACATGAAATTGTATTTTTTAGAGTTTTATAAGCTCTGTTTTTTTTTTAACCCGGGGAGGCCAGGGGTTGTGCATCCTCCGTTACTCTTCCCCCGGCAACGTAGGACATTTTACTGAACTGGGGAGAGAGAAGAAGAGAAATGCAAACACTTCTTATTCCTGTTACTTGAGAAGGACAGCAGGAAGTGGACGGCCACTATGTGACAAAAGGGGCCACTATGTGACAAAAGGGGCCACTATGTGACAAAAGGGGCCACTTTCCCGACCTGCTGCGTCTACATCCATATCTGCCCAGTGCGCCACTGACTGATAACACAAAGAAGGAGCTGCTACCAAGCTGTGCGTACCGCGAGGGACACGCTGAATTGTCTTTCGTAAGGGTACCGCAGCGCCCTCCTGTGGATCAAACTGTCTCTGTTTTAGACTTTTTTTTACCACTGCCAACACAGAAGCCACTGAGATAGTTATTGATCCAGCAGCTTGATCCAAGTCTTCCTAATAATTCCATACCTGTTACCCTACAAAGGTATTACTAATCTGGGTCTGCCCAGAGTTCCTGGCCGAGTGACAACTTTTGTTCCATTACCTACAAATATTGGGATTTGCCAAAATGTACCCCATATACCGGCCCTTCGTGCCATAATACCTAAACTTTCATGCCCTTAATGGATATACCAGCTGTATCGGGGGGGCTTTGCCTTGGGTTCATTTTGTAAGGCACACTTAAGGAAGGAAGTTCATGTGCCAGTCAGCCCAGTCTGGATGGCACCACTTTATATATTGAGCATAGAGTAGGCTGCTCCCAAGCTCCGAGTCAGATCACCCCCAAGGAACATCGGGTGCTAAACAACAGCAAGGGCCCACCCTATGTCCCATTGACTGCATTAATGCAAAGGGGAAGACTAGCAAAACGCCAAAGAAAATTCCAATGCTGGTAACTTTATTCATCCCGATAACATGAACAGAGAATCCCAAGGGAGGGTAATGTTGGCCATAGATAATCTGGTTGAAAAAAAGTCCATCCACCTCAACCAACAGATCAGACCAGAAGTTACCCGGCTTTGACATTTTTTGGAATGCAGCTGATCTTCTCCTTTGGATTAGGCACTTGATATGACCCGAGACTAAACTACATTTTACTGACTTGTTTAATTCCTTCTTATCAATTCTCTCTGCTGAAGGAAATCGCAAATGGCAGTCTTAAGAACAATGCCAGATTAGAAAAAACAGTAATGTGGGCTCAAGAGTAAATATTGGGTCGTTTGAGTCCACATTGTTGGCTTTTCCCTTTTGGTAGTGTTCTTGAGTTATATTCCACATGGACTCCAACCCATTGGATCTTTAAGGTCTTGAGTCAACATCCTTTACCTGTAGTTTCAAAATCAGTACTGCCAAGAAAGGGGGAAATTTCATGGCTGCAAGCAGTTTGAACCTCAGTTACGGCAGAGCTCCGAGTCTTCATTGACAATGGAAAAAAGCTCTACAAAGGCATCAGATGTCATTTTTTTCCGGAGCATGTGCTGCTATTGGACGATTTTCCGTGTTTGGATTAAGAAATAGGTGAGACATTCTGTCAGGCGGCTTAAAGGGGCAGCCAGTACAAAGGGGAAAAGGAGAACCTCCCATCCAACATTTAGGTTAGGTACCATCACAAAAAAACTAAAAAGGGGGGGGGATTAACTTATTTTAGCTGCTATAGGACACTTTGCCATGTTTGGATTATTGGATTGGACGGCATATGGTACCATTGTCCAGTTTGCTGTCTTCTCCCACTTCTAGAGTTTAGATTTTGGGGTGGCTCTGTAATCCAGAGACTCTTCACACCTCAGAGACGTAATAAACCTCCATAAAATGAATAAACGTTATAGAACTAAGAGCAAGAACTTTGTAGGATGTAGGTGAGACATTTTGTTGAGTGGCTTAAAGGGATGGTCAGTAGTACAAGGAGAAAAGGGGAACCCTCATCCAACATTTAGGTTAAGTACCATCACATAAGCACATTAAATAAAAACAGGGCGGAAAATGACTTTTTCGTTGGAGCATTAGCTGCTATAGCACACGTTGCCATTGTCCAGTCTGCTGTCTTCTCCCAGTTCTAGAGTTTAGATCTTGGGGCGGCTCTGTATTTCAGAGAACTTTCACACCTCACAGACATAATAAACCTCCATAGATAAAAGTTATGGAACCAAGAACCAGAATGTTTCAGGAAGTAGGTGAGATATCCCGTTGAGTGGCTTAAAGGGCCACTAGCACTACAAAGAGAAAAAGGGAAGCCTCTCACCCAACGTTTAGGTTAGGTACCATCACCGTTTAAAGTGACATCTTTTTTGGAGCATTAGCTGCTATAGGACACTTTGCCTCGGCCATCCAACATTTAGGTTGGGTACCATCACAGAAAGCACATCAAAATAAAATAAAAAAGACAAAAGGAATCTGGCACAGGGCTGGTATATGGCGTCATATCTCTACTGGTATTATTTCTAATATAAGGCTGCTGGATTTTATACAGTCTAGTGGTAGAAGGGTTCGGTCTCTCCTGGAGGCAGCAGAGACTTCTGGGAACAGGCCATGTGCGGGGAAACGCACTCTGCACTGGGCAGAACACTGGGAGCACCAGCAATATGGGACCTATACAGCCTCTATACAGGCTTACAAATAAAAGGCTGCAGCTATGGTGGAACTGCAGGAATCAGAGCGCCCCTGTCAGCCCTGCTGGGACTTGTAGTTCCATTACCGCTGAGCCACCATGTGCCAAAATCTGTAATGACTCAACGTTTGGTTGTGAGGCAACACCAGATATCACCACAAGGTGGCAGCACACTGCTAATGAGAATACTAATGAGAATATATATTGGTGCTTTGAGCTTCTGCCTGTGGATGGTCACTACAGTATTCATGAAGAGCCTATAGCTCCACGTTACATCCCATGGTCAGTCCCGGACATGAGAACCTGGTGTGGAACATTGTAATATTCTCAGTCATTCCTTCGTGCAATCCTCCAGACTGGTCAGAGAAACTGTCTGCGTTGCCCATAGCAGCAAAGTATCTGTTTCTGGCGGTTGAAAAAAAAAATGGAGTTTGGCTGTTATTTGCAGCACAGATGATGGCTATTTGGTAGTCGCTGCACGCGCCGTCCACTTCTCATTGCAAAACATTTATATCAATGCTGCATGTAAAAGAAGTCCAGCTTGTGAGGTACAGCACATAGCGGCATGTTGGGGGTGACTTACTTAAGAAGCGCTTTTTTCACTAAGCCTTTAGAATCCAGTCATGTGCCGAGGAATTTAATTAATTGGACAGAAAAAAAAAAGTACTCGTCCCCAATGTGCACTATAGTGTACTTCATAATCAAATATATTTCATATAACAATCTGCCCAAAATGATAAACAGTCAAATGTACACTATATGGCCAAAAGTATGTGAACCCCACTCCAAATGATGGAGTTCAGGTGTCTCCGGTGAAGGGTCCTGGTAATACTCCATCATACAAAGACTTTGGAGACAATTGAGCTCTTCCAACTTTGTGGTAACAGTTTGGTGAAGACCCTTATCAGTTAGCGCATGACTTTCCCCTGTGTACAAAGCCAGCTCCATAAAGACATGGAGAACCAGTTTGGTGTGCAGGAACTCGAGCGTCCTGCGCAGAACGCTGACCTCCACCCTACTGAGCAACTTTGGGATGAATTGGAATGTCAGTTGCAAGCTGGCTCTTTTTTTGGTGCCCAATGTGAGGCCCAACTTGTGAGCCAGGTCTTCCCACCCAACATCAATACCTGACCTCACAAATGGGCACACATTGCCACAGACATTGCAAAATCTTGTGGAAAGCCTTCCTAGAAGAGTCTATGATGTTATAGCCATGAAGGGAGCAACTCCATAATAATGTATGGGGGGGGGGGGGGGTCCTTATTACCAGCCATGGGGGGGGGGAGAGAAGGCAACTCAGTATTAATAGCCATTGGGGGGAGGAGGAGACAACTCAACATTAATGGTCATGGTTCTGCAATGGGTAGTTCAACAAGGTCTTTCCAGAAGATTGAAGGCTGGCGTAACTACAAAGGAGGGACATCCCCATTCAAATGGCCACGGGATGGGGAGGGGCTCAATATTAATGATCATGATTCTGTAATGGGAAGTTCAACAAGGTCTTCCCAGGAAAGCAAAGGCTGGTGTAACTACAAAGGAGAGTCCATTCCATATTATAGGAGGGGGTGACTCGGTATTAATGGTTACGGTTCTGGAAAGGGAGGTTCAACAAGGTCTGTGAAGGCTGTGCTGCCATGGGAAGTCTTCAATGAGTTCCCAGAAGAGTGGAGGTTTTTATAGCCACAAAGGGAGGCAACGCCCAATAAAGGTCATGACTCTGGATTAGAATGTCCAACAAGGTTATATAAGTGTGACGGTCAAGTGTTCACAGACTTTTGGCCATAGAGTGTAGATTTGATGGTTTCAAATGAGGGGGGAGATTCAAAAGAAAGGAAAACTCAAGTTTGACAAATTCTGTTGGGTTTTCCACCAAAAATAATTCACCAGGAATGGTCAGTTATTGATTGTAACAATTTGATTCTTTTATCCAATTGATCACCATATCAGTTGATCATAATGTTGGTCGTATGGTCAACAAAATATTTTTGCTACCAATATTTTTTGGTCAGCGGTACCGCATTGAGGCTGGTTCACATCTTTGCTTTTTCACTTGATGCTTATTCCAATTGAATCAAGGGAAACGCATCTCAACTCCGGCATTAGGACATGCAGTAAAGTCCTTCAAGGTGTGCATGGACCCCATATGGCGCATGTAAAAGCATCATGTCAAGGATGCACCGATTTGCGTTATGATGCATAGGAGATAGACAAGTAAACTTCACACGTCACGGTAGCGGCACCCGTCATAGCGCCACGAATCCCACAAGAGTCAACTCAGACTGGAAGGATAGGCGGGGCAGTCCTCCTCAGATTGGGGAAATCCAACATTGTACAAAACAGAAACAGAAGGATACATTATCTTTAGCACTTTAATAAAGTGGAAGTAAACCCATCGATTTACACCGTTAAAAAAAAAAAAGGCATGCCGGGAATGCTAACTGCACATTGGCTGTGCTCTCAGCCAAACTATCAAACCATCCAATGGCTGGTGTCATAACGGATCACATGTGCAGCACCATAGCAGTTGAAGATTAAACAGAGGCAAAGATGGCAGCTTCCTTGGCTGAAAACGATAGGGGAGTTTACTTTCACTTTAAAGGGTATAGGAAGACATGAATTACACTCACAAGCTAAGTGGGATGATAACATGTTTCGGGAAACTGGACCCCTTCCTCAGAGCTTTGGCTATAGCTCAGAGGAAGGGGGCCAGTTACCCGAAACATGTTATCATCCCACTTAGCTTAATGAGTATAATTTACTCTTTAATAAAGTGTTAAAGATAATGCACTAGGCGTTTGCGCCCTCTATCTTTGCTTTTTGCATTATGACGAATGTTCATAGTGCACTGAAAGCACACATTGACGTGTTTTGATGCGTTTCTATTGGTGTCAATGCACAAATACAAAGTTGTGAGTCCAGCCTGATGAGAAGGTTGCCAAGTGGCTAAATCTCCTGCCAGAAAAATGATTCCACCACCCATGTGGCCTGGGGGGAAAACCTGCACGAGATCCAATAATCCACCCTCTGGAACAGCAGACTGGATTGATGACCAGGCTGTGTCATTGGACAGACTGGGATGTCGCTCACCTGAGCAGTAGAGGCCCCTTTTCGTGTCTCAGGTCCCGCATTGGGGCCACCATGTCCGCTGAAGCTGTAATGTGACCGTAGTGATGATCTGGTGCCAACCACAACCCTTTGTATTCCTATTTTGGTGCAGTGCGGACCCGCACGCGGCCATCGTGACCATTGCACTAAACACATTCTAATGAAGCCTGCTGTTTATTTCTCGACTTTTATTTCTTCTTCCGCAAGTGTTCCTCGCCCCGCCGTGCAGCATGGAGCGGAGCCCGGACACACAGACTGTTGGGCGCAGGCGCGCGCGCACCAAACCACTTTGAGAAGCCGTAACACAATGGTGCAAATGATGAAAGCTCTGCCTTCCATCGTCCCCTAAAACCCCACCCCCACCCCTACAAAACGAATTCCTGTTCTTCTCCGAGCTCTCCGCCATCCTGGGACTCTTCTTTTTTCTTTTTTTTTCTTGTCTTGTAGATTGGTATCTGTGAATGTATCGGCACGTCTGTCTAGGAGATTTGTAGAGACGAATGTATGATGGAGAGTCGCCTGTAACTCGCTTTCTGTATCTTTTTATTGTTTTTAATGTTCCACAAATCTGCCAACAAGTATTAGAACTTTGACCTAGAGCCGTAGCGAGCAGTGTTCTAATCCTCCCGTATTTGATGAACTAACGAGTAAGAAGTATTTTGTCGTTGGTCGATAGCGTTGATATTTTTTTATCTTCTGTGTCTACTGAAACTATTTTTTTAATCTTTGAAATTGCCATCTTTATCCTGCAGAGAAACCCAAAGTATAGAGAACAAAAAAAAATAAGAAACTGTGAGCACAACTCCCCCCCCCCCCCCCCAAAATGTCACCCTCTGACCTTAGGTGACGTCCTATGCAAGACCCCCTTCTATAGACAAGCACAACGTGTTATAAGAGCACAGCCGCAGTCTCTGTCTATTCCCCCCCCATCACCCCCCAGACCAGCAGAGCCATGTGTGGGGGGGCGGTCTTCTTCCCGGTGCACAATGTGAATTCTGTATTATCAGCACGGGGGGCCGGAGGAAGACGCCTCCGCAACATGGCGCCCCCCCCCCTGGAGTTTATTGCACAATAAATTGTCGTTTTTACTGTTTGCCGAATATTGCCAAATGCATTGAAGGTTTCCCCGAGTCCCGAAAGCTACGTCCTAGAATTTCCATGTCCCCTTAACGTAATAATCTTGATTAAAGTTACCGTAGAAAACTTCTTTGGCTCTCTGTTTTCTTTGGTGTGATTCTGGGTGAGTGGAAACGTTTGATGTGAATTTGGAGAACATGACCCCTTCACGCCCTCGGGGTAAAACAAATCTAAATGGGCAAGCACAATTTTGAAACTTTGACATGTGGTAGTAAAACCAGGAACTCATTTATGTGAACGCAGCCGCGGGTCCTAATGTATGCGAACGCAGCCGCGGGTCCTAATGTATGCGAACGCAGCCGCTGGTCCTAATGTATGCGAGCGCAGCCGCGGGTCCCAATTTATGCGAGCGCAGCCGCGGGTCCCAATTTATGCGAGCGCAGCCGCGGGTCCCAATTTATGCGAGCGCAGCCGCGGGTCCCAATTTATGCGAGCGCAGCCGTGGGTCCCAATTTATGCGAACGCAGCCGCGGGTCCTAACGTATGCGAACGCAGCCGCGGGTCCCAATGTATGCGAACGCAGCCGCGGGTCCCAATGTATGCGAACGCAGCCGCGGGTCCCAACGTATGCGAACGCAGCCGCGGGTCCCAATGTATGCGAACGCAGCCGCGGGTCCCAATTTATGCGAGCGCAGCCGCGGGTCCCAATTTATGCGAGCGCAGCCGCGGGTCCCAATTTATGCCAACGCAGCCGCGGGTCCCAATTTATGCCAACGCAGCCGCGGGTCCCAATTTATGCCAACGCAGCCGCGGGTCCCAATTTATGCGAACGCAGCCGCGGGTCCCAATTTATGCGAACGCAGCCGCGGGTCCCAATTTATGCGAACGCAGCCGCGGGTCCCAATTTATGCGAACGCAGCCGCGGGTCCCAATTTTTGTGGGTGTGAGTGGCCTTAAATGCACATTGTCCATGTTCAGGTCCTTAGACTGGCACTGACACACCTGTCAAATTAGGAGCCGGGGGGGGGGGGGGGGTGTCAGGTAAGTTGTACAGGACCCTCTGATTTTGAACAGAAGCCCTATTGAGCACCACCAACTAACAGAATATGATGTGGACCCTGAATGTCGAATCCGACCATAAGAAATCGGTCAGCAAAAAAAACAAAAACATATCCCTAGGGATCCCTCCGGGGGGTGGGGGGGGGGGGGGGTGTTACGGAGGGCTGAGCCCACAGCTGGGCTTCTAGAATAAAATTCCATGGCGTCAGGCTGAGGCTTCCAGTCTCAGTCACCTTTGTATGCAGAGAGTACCACCACCCAACCCCCCCCCCCCCATTCCAAATTAACAGACTGACTCCAGACTACACTGTCCACTGTTAACTCTTCCCTGTGAAGACAAGAAGTTCAGGGAGGCAGCACTGAAAGAACAGGAGGCAGCAGCAGCATTAAATGGTGTAAAACTGAAAGTGCTGGGGTAAGAATTTTCCTAGTTTACTGGGGAATGTTTATTTTTACGTGTTTTACATTAGGTGTTAGGTTAAAAAAAAAAAAGTTGAAGGCTCGAGAAAGGGGCTTGATGCTTGGAAACATGTTGCCTCTCACCCAGTTCTGCTCCCGAGCGTTGTGTATTCTGGTTATTGCCGACTCCGGGCTGAGGTGGCACCTCTGAACGCTTTCTATCTTCCCTGGCACGGTGACAAAAGTTGCCTTGAAGGCCCAGCAGACAAAGTGCAGAAAAAAGCATTTGGTGACGTGGCCCCAGTGCAGAATCAGTACTACACTACCCCCCCCCCCCCCAGGGGGTACTTGACATTGCAGGCACCTCTGCTTTTTTTCAGCCGCCCCCCTCACCTGACAAGGAAGCACCATTCAAATCAGGGGATGCTGGGCCCCTCATAACCCTCCACACCAGGGAAATACTCCCCACCCCCACTTTACCCAGAGGGCACTATCTCCTGATATATATGATGATGGGGGGGGGGGTCAGAGACTCAGTGCCCACCCACATGGATTGAGTTGGATCTGCCACCCAAGAATGCCCAGCAAAGGCCATGAGACCAATTGCATTGGCGCCCGTCACCAGATCCCTTCTTACGCCAAAGGGTGTAGCACGCCCTAAAATGATGATCTTCTAATATCAGTTATTTGGGGGATTAAAAGGACTCCCCCTATGGTTGTTAAAGGGTTTATTTAAAAAAATAAATAAATAAAAAAAATGTCCAGCGAATCTGCATGTACAGTCGTTCTGTGTGACGGGGGAAAAAAAACAGGATTTAAAAAAATAAAAAAAAAAAGCTTACCTGTAAAATCCTTTTCTTTGATGTACATCAGGGGACACAGAGCCATAGTAATTACTATGTGGGTTACAGGGCCACTGATAGGTGCTGGACACTGGCACTCCCCTAAAGCGAGAAGTGTACTCCCCTATATAACCCCTCCCACTACTGGGAGTCCTCAGTTTTATAGCCAAGCAATACAAGTGTACGCCAAAGAAGGGAGGGACCTCTGTGTCCCCCGATGTACATAAAAAAAAAGGATTTTACAGGTAAGCCATTTTAAAAATCCTGTTTTCTTTTCTTACATCAGGGGACACAGAGCCATAGTAGATACTATGTGGGATGTCCCATAGCAATGGCAACTGAAGGGAGGGAGACAGACCAAAAACAGGAGGCCAGAGGACTCATACTGCAGTACACTGCGCCCGAAGGCAATGGCCTCCTGACCTTTAACAGATTTGATAAAATCTGATAAACGTATGAACCGAAGACCAACTTGCGGCCTTACAGATCTGAGCCATAGAGGCCTGATGATGCCCCACCCAAGAGGCACTAATCGCCCTGGTTGCGTGTTCTCTAACATGAGACGGAAGAATTGTCTTTTTTAAACCAGAAGCCTGAATATTAACTTGACGAATCCATTTGGAAATAGTAGATTTTGATGCTGCCTGCCCCCTCTTTGGACCATCTGGCAGTACGAATAAAAAAATCTGTTTTGGAGAACCTGAGCGGTCGACTTTAAGTACACTCTAATCACTTACTACATCAAGGGAATGTAGTGCCTTCTCTTCCCTAGATTGAGGCTCTGGGAAGAAAGAAGGAAGAACAATAACCTGGTCTAAGTGAAAACCTGTCACCACCTTTGGTAGGAATTCAGGATGAGGACGCAAAACCACCTCATCCTTATCCATGATCAGATAAGGCTCTTTACAAGACATAGTTCCGATACTCTTCTAGCAGAAGAAATGGCAACCAGAAAGATTATCTTTCTAGTCAAAAAAAAACCAAGGGAATTTCACATAAAGACTCAAAAGGCTGATTCTGCAAAGCCAATAAGACCAAGTTTAAATCCTAAGGATTTAGAGGTACCTTGATAGGAGGACTGATCCGTGTTACTCCCTGAACAAAGCTACGCACCAAGAGTGAGAAGCCAGAGGCTGCTGAAAAAAATATTGACAAGGCCGAGATCTGACCCTTGATAGAAGTCAAGGCCAGCTTCATTTCCAAGCACATTTGCAGGAAATCAAGGATCCTACCTATGACATACTTCCTGGGGTGCCAACCCCTAAATCCACACCAAGAAACATATGCCTTCCAGACTCTATAGTAAATGATTCTGGAAGCCGGCTTCCTGGCATTAATCAAGGTAGACACTACCGAAGGAGACAACCCACGACCCCTTAGAATGTGGGTCTCAATAGTCCCTTTACCACTCATAGCCTGAAGCACAAAGCAGAGGCACTACCAGAAAAAGAATGTACACTGCTAGGTTATAGTCCAGTGCTAATAGCTGCTATTAATCCCAGCCTGTAACAGTACAATGTGTCAAAGGGAAAAGCCTGCGTCACCAAACTTGGTCCAGCCAACCTCCTGCTATTGTCCCTCCACAGCCTGCAGCAGCTACACACACAGCGCTTTAATCACCATCCTGCATGTGTGGCCGGCGTCTGACGCCATTAGCCACCCCCCCTTTCTTTTCAAAGGAAAGTGTTTTCCCGCAAGAGCGCCATCCTGACATGGCCGGGGGCTAAATCCTCTGTCAAGTGGCCATGGTCTGTCCCCCAACCTCCTCCCCCCCCCCCCACACTTTTTTTTTTTTAAGGAAACTGGCATACCAATCTCCTGGAGGGGGAAAAAAAAACAATATTGGGGGCGCAGGAAGAGAAGCAGACCCCCCTTTCTTACCAGAGGATCTGCTTGTGGCCGGAGGAGAGGAGATATGAAGGCTTCTGCGCTGTTTCCAGCATCAGGCAAGCATCAATAAAGCCCCCCCCCCCCAGTGGTGACACATAGGCATGACAGCATTAGACATAGAAGGAGAAATGCCTGAGAAAATCTCCCTTAACTTTCCTTGCAGTAGGGTTATCAGAGCTAAAGACCCAATCTTCACCCTTCACGGTGGGCTCCAAGACCTTCTGGAAACCTTCAGGAACCTCAGGTTACCCACAATCCTAGACCTGCGACAGCACCCTGCCAGTAAAAACGTTATGGCCTTACTAGCAAAAAGTACTGGATCCCAGGGCCCAGCGTTGCGTTCGCAAGCAAAACCTTGTTTCTTCAGACACGAGGCACGGGTACCATTCATATATCCCATGAAAAGGACATCGGAACGGATCCGGTCAGCATGGCTGGCCCCAGCAAGGAAGCTTCCAGCGGAGCTCAGCACAGCACATCTTTACTCGTGACCAACACCTTAGACACTGGCGAAAAAAAAAAAAACTGAGGACTCCCAGTAGTGGGAGGGGTTAGAGAGGAGTACACGCCTCAGGGGAGTGCCAGTGTCCATCACCCATCAGTGGCCCCTATAACCCACAAAGTACTATGGCTCTGTGTCCCCCGATGTAAGAAAATAAGGATTTTTAACCACTTGATAACACTTTTGTTTACATGTTGAAATTAAAATTATTATTTTTTTTTTGCTAGAAAGTTACTTAAAACCCCCAAACATTAGCAGAGGCCCTAGAGAATAGAATGGTGGTCGTTGCAAACTTTATGTCATGTGTCACATTTTTTCAAACGTAACTTTTGGGGAAAAAATTAAATTTAATGAAAAAAATAAAATAAAACACAATACCCAATTGTTTGGTGATAGACAGAAAAATTAGAGTTACGCTTACCGGTAACGTCTTTTCCAGTAGTCTTTCAGGACAGCCACTATGAGAGATAGACTCCTCCTCTTCCTCTGGAAACACTGCGCCAGCCCATAAATTCTTACTTCCCCTGCCGGACCTCAGTTTATATCGAGAATACCTCCGGCCAGCTGGGGAGACACAAGAACACATTAATAACATATTTATCAAATACCATTATCTTGCTGCGCTCTGGTCTTTTGTAAGACTCCCCCCACATTTCGGGTGGGAACTAGGGCTGTCCTGAAAGACTACTGGAAAAGACGTTACCGGGAAGCGTAACTCTAATTTTCCCTAATCGTCTTTCAGGACAGCCACTATGAGAGGATAAGCGAGCATTTACCAGTTAGGGTGGGACTACAGCTTGCAAGACCTTTCGCCCAAAGGTCTGCTCACCTGCCGACACCAGATCCACTCTGTAGTGCTTTACAAAAGTGGAATAGCTGGACCATGTTGCTGCTCTGCAAATCTGCTCTGGCGTTGCTCCCGCTCTTTCTGCCTGGGAGGCTGCCATAGCTCTAGTGGAGTGTGCTTTAATACCCACTGGGATTTCTTTCCCTGCAACTAAATAAGCCTGCTCGATGGCTACTCTGAGCCACCTAGCAATAGTGCGCCGGGACGCTTTACAACCTTTTCTGGTCCCGGAAAACAAAACAAATAAGGAATCTGACCTTCTGAATGCCTTGGTCAGTTCCAGATAGTGTAGGATACATCTCCTAACATCCAAATAATGGAATTTTAGTTCCTTCTCACCGGAGGGATTGGGACAAAAAGAGGGCAAAACAATTTCCTGGCTTCTATGAAAGCTGGATGCCACTTTCGGCAAAAAGGCCGGATCGGTCTTTAAAACTATCCGATCCGGAAAAATAACGCAAAAGGGAGCCCTGACTGATAAGGCCTCCATCTCACTGACCCTCCTAGCAGTTGTCACTGCTACCAGAAACACTGTCTTCAGAGTAAGATCTCTCAGAAGACACTCCTTTAAAGGCTCAAAGGGGGGTCCAGTTAAGCTCTGCAAAACTAAAGATAAATCCCATCTGGGAAAGGACAGACCCTGGACCGGTCTCTGTCTGGACAGGGCCCTAAAGGACCTGACTACCCATGGGTTGGCAGCCAAATGATCCTCTAAATAAACACTGAGGGCTGATACTTGACCCCTAAGGGTACTAATGGATAAGCCCTTATCTGCCCCACATTGTAAAAATTCCAACACTGCGGAGGAGCTCCGTACTGGGAAAGAGTTCTCTGCGCACCACTTGTTGAAACGCAACCAGACCTTTTCATAGATCTGGCGAGTTTCCTTTTTCCTACTGTCCAGGAGGGTAGAAACTAGTCTCTGAGAAAATCCCTTAGATTTTAATAAACCCTCCTCAGTAGCCAGGCCGCTAACTTCCACTGGCGTACCTGTGGGCAGAGGACTGGCCCCTGAGAGAGGAGATCGTCCCGAGGGGGCAAGAGCAGGGGAGGTTCTACCGCCAACTGCTTTAGCATTGAGAACCATGCTCTCTTGGGCCAATGTGGAGCCACCAGAATCAGAGATGTGCTTTCCATCTGAAACTTTCTCAGAACTGCTGGCAACAACGCTGGAGGTGGGAAGGCATAGCAAGTTCTGAAGTGCCAATTCTGTCTCAAAGCGTCCACCCCTAAGGCTCCTCCCCTTTTTAGGGAGAAAAAACAGGGGGTTTTTGCATTGTTTCTGGACGCGAACAGGTCCACCTCCGGAGACCCCCATCTCTTTATTATGAGATTGAAGACCTCCTGGTTGAGAACCCAATCGCCCTCCCTCAGCCTCTTTCGGCTGAGAAAGTCTGCTACCACGTTTTTCTCTCCCCTCGGAAAAACTGCTGAGAGCGAAAGGGTGTAGGTTTCTGCCCAGGGCAGGATCTCTGTCGCTAAAGACAACAGGGCTCCGCTTCTCGTGCCACCCTGCTTGTCTAAATAGGCCACTACGGAAGAGTTGTCCGACCGCACCTGAATGTGGTGACCCCGGAGCTCTTTTTTGAAGAATTTGAGGGCTAGTCCCACTGCCCTTAATTCTTTCCAGTTGGACGATCGAGTCAACTCGCCGTCCTCCCAAGTGCCCTGGGCTAGAAGGGAACCCAAATGTGCCCCCCAACCTTTTCCACTTGCGTCTGCGGTTACTACCCGAGAAATCGGGATGAGCCACAGATGACCTTGCGACAGATTTGTCACTTTCCTCCACCACCAGAGGGATCTCTTTACCTGGTGGGGAATATGTACTAGGGTGTCTAGGGCCTCCTGACTGTGGTCCCACACCCCTAGGATGAAGGTCTGTAGGGGACGAAAGTGTAGCCCTGCCCACTGCACTGCTGGAAGGGTGGATGTAAGGAAACCCAGTACTGACATCAGAACCCTGATGGAAACCAGCTGGTTGCTCTGAAGAGAGGCCACCGCACTGTCCAGTTTTCGTACCTTTTCTCTTGGTAGAAAAACTCTCAACAGTGTTGAGTCCAACAGGAAACCTAGATAGGAGATCTGTTGTGAGGGGATCAGGCTGGACTTTTCCAAGTTCAGAAGCCACCCCAGGTCTGTAAGGACCCCTTTGGTTAGATCGAGATCCCTGACCAACTGTGTTGGGGATGCTGCAAATAAAAGCAGGTCGTCCAGGTAGGCAATTATACATACCCCCTGGAGCCGAAGAAAGGCCATGGCTTCTGCCAGGACTTTGGTAAATATGCGGGGTGTAGAGGATAGCCCGAATGGCAGGGCCTGAAACTGAAAGTGTATTGTTTCTTCGCCCAGATCTATGGCAAGGCGTAGAAACCTCTGCGAGGCTTCCGCTATAGGGATGTGTAAATACGCGTCCCTTAGGTCCAGGGATACCATGAAACAGTTGTGGGGCAGAAGCGCCTTTACTGAAAAGATCGATTCCATGCGGAATCTTTTGTATGTCACTGAAGCGTTCAGGGGCTTTAAGTTCAGAATCAACCTGAACTTCCCTGAGGGTTTTTTCACTATGAAGATGTGAGAATAAAACCCCCTTCCCTCTTCTGCTTTTGGGACCCTGAGAATAACATTCTGATTCTCCAATTCCCTCAGAGCTTCTAGCAAGGCCTCGGCCTTTACCATGCACCTGGGTAGATGCGTGACAAGGAGCCTTTGAGGGGGTGGTCTTAGGAATTCCAAGAGGTACCCCCTTCTTATTACCCCTAAAATAGATTGATTGGGGGATATTGTCTCCCACTGTGGAAGAAAGGCCCCCAGTCTTCCTCCCACTGTAGCTGGAAAGTCACTGGGTTTTAAGGGGCTGGATAGGAGGGCGAAAAATCGCCCCTCCCTTTTTGGGGCCAGGTTTTCTTTTTCCCCTCTGGTTTAGAGGTTTCCCTACGCCCCTGCGGATGAAACCCCTTTTTTGTTGGTACGGGGGTTTTCAGTTTGAGAGGAAAGGACTTTTTCCTGTCCGCTGTCCGGTCTAGAACCGTCTCTAGCCCTGGGCCAAACAGGAGGTCCCCCGTCAGGGGTATCCCACATAGCTTTATCTTGGAGGCATTATCCCCTGGCCATGTTTTTAACCAGAGGGCCCTTCTGGCCGAATTGGCTAGAGCCGCCGTTCTGCCCGACATGCGGACGGACTCAGCAGAGGCATCAGCTATGTAAGTGATCCCTCGCAGCATAGTAGGGAAAGACGACAGAATGGTTTCCTCATCTGTGCCTGCCTCAATATGTTGTTGGATCTGTGAGAGCCAGTGCTCTAAATTGCGAGCCACAACTGTAGCTGCCATTTCAGGCTTTAAATTGCCGATAGCCGAGTCCCACGTCTTTTTAAGCAGAGAGTCAATCCTTTTGTCCATGACATCTGCCAAGGCCCCCATGTCTTCAAACGCCAAATCTGTGTGTCTGGAGACCTGGGAGAACGCGGCATCCAATTTGGGATTTTTATTCCAAAGGCATGCCAGGTCCTCTGAAAATGGGAACCTTCTTTTGAGGGATCTAGACAAAAAGGGTTTTCTCTCCGGATCCTGCCACTCTTTTTTAACCGTTTCCATTAAAACTTCGTGTACTGGAAACACCCTTCTTTTTGGCTCCCCTAAACCTGAATACATTTGGTCATGCAGGGTTAGGGGCTTTTTATCCGTCTGGATACCGAGGGTTGCATAAATTGCCTTTAAGAGGTCCTCTACCTCATCAAGGGATAATTTATATCTGGAGGCTTTCCTGGACCCGTCCTGGTCCTCCCCCTCGGAACCCTCCTGGGAATCGGAAGAGGAACTGTCTGGAAGTTCCCTACCTGTCCCTGAAGGGCCTGCAACCTCTGTCCCCCCTGTACTAGCAGGTTGGACCGGAGCAGAACTCTGTGCTAGAGGTGGGGTTGTATCCTGGGGAGATGGACCCGTGGGAAGCTGAAATTTTTCAAAAAGGGACCTAAAAGAAGAGAAGGTGGACGAGAGCTCCTTGACTGAAGCTGCTAGTCCTGACTCCTGGTCAGATTCCCTTTCCCTAACGAGGGAGTCAATACAGCCTTTGCACAACACTTTGGTCCAAGATTCCCCTAAAATGTCCCTACAGGAGGCACACTTCTTTTTAGAGCTATGCGTAGACCTAGTTTTTTCCGTAGCTTTCTAAAAAAAAAAAAGGAAAAAAGAAAAAAACAGAAAAAGACAAAGTCAATCAAAAGCTCGGGATACAACCCTGGGGAGTGCACTAGACCCTTTTTTAAAACAAAGGGATCTGAGCCTCCCCTCCCCCCTGGCCACCCAGGGGGTCTGCCCCCCCCACCCATGATAGAACCATACATTGGGGTGTGGGGATCCTAGATAGAGAGTACCCCTCCCCAGGGTGCTCTTACCTTAGGAATGCTGGAGATAGAGTCTGTCGTTTGAGCCTCAGCTTCCGACATGACTGCAGGTGGCTGCTTACTACAGAGTTCCACGCTGCCTGTGCGCGTTCCGAACTCATCTCCAGCTTGTGCCCGGCCCTCCTATCAGCTCCACGACCAGGAAGTCGATCGTATTCGAGGTCAAGCCTTCGTTTCCGCCGGATATGACGTCGCCCGTCGTTCGGCCCGCTCGGTTCAAAGAAAAAAAGGGGGCGGACTGTACCCTTGTACAGGGAAATCTTCCGAACGGCTTGCCAGCTGCGTCCCTGTAGACGCGATAGGAGTCCCCCATGACCTGAAGCCGCGCTCGACTCGGAAGGGGTGGCAGTACCTGGTGAGGTAAGTAAACCGTTCGACCCGTCCGACACGCGGACGTTGGATGTGAACGGTTTGAACCCAGCTTTTTCCAAACGAAGCCCCTGCTTCTTTCAGCCGGGTTTTACGACAAAAACGTCCAGCCTCCACCAACTAATCGGCCTGGTTCCTTGCACAGTGTCTCCCCGCCGGAGGAAACACTAATAACTGAGGTCCGGCAGGGGAAGTAAGAATTTATGGGCTGGCGCAGTGTTTCCAGAGGAAGAGGAGGAGTCTATCTCTCATAGTGGCTGTCCTGAAAGACGATTAGGGAAATTATATATTTTTTTATATATATATATACACATACACACATATACATATACACACACACGACTACAGTGTCCCCCATCTGCTGATGGCTTCTGCCAGCAGGATAATACACCATGCCACAAAGCTCCAATCATCTCACCAATGGACAATGAGGTCCCTGTCCTCCAATGGCCTCCACACTCCCCACATCTCATCCAGTAGAGCACCTTTGGGATGTGGTGGAACGGGAGATCGGCATCATGGATGTGCAGCCGACAATTCTGCAGCAACTGTGTGATGTCATCAGGTCACTATGGAGCAAAATCTCTGAGGAACGTTTCCAATACCTTGTTGTATCTCTGCCACCAAGAATGAAGGCCAAAGGGGGTCCAACCCACTACTAGCAAGGGGGTCCAACCCGCTACCAGCAAGGGGGTCCAACCCGCTACCAGCAAGGGGGACCTCATAAAGGGGGCCCTACCCGCTACCAGCAAGGGGGACCTCATAAAGGGGGCCAACCCGCTACCAGCAAGGGGGACCTCATAAAGGGGGCCAACCCGCTACCAGCAAGGGGGACCTCATAAAGGGGGCCAACCCGCTACCAGCAAGGGGGACCTCAAAGGGGGCCCAACCCGCTACCAGCAAGGGGGACCTCATAAAGGGGGCCAACCCGCTACCAGCAAGGGGGACCTCAAAGGGGGCCCAACCCGCTACCAGCAAGGGGGACCTCAAAGGGGGCCCAACCCGCTACCAGCAAGGGGGACCTCATAAAGGGGCCCAACCCGCTACCAGCAAGGGGGACCTCAAAGGGGGCCCAACCCGCTACCAGCAAGGGGGACCTCAAAGGGGGCCCAACCCGCTACCAGCAAGGGGGACCTCAAAGGGGGCCCAACCCGCTACCAGCAAGGGGGACCTCAAAGGGGGCCCAACCCGCTACCAGCAAGGGGGACCTCAAAGGGGGCCCAACCCGCTACCAGCAAGGGGGACCTCAAAGGGGGCCCAACCCGCTACCAGCAAGGGGGACCTCAAAGGGGGCCCAACCCGCTACCAGCAAGGGGGACCTCAAAGGGGGCCCAACCCGCTACCAGCAAGGGGGACCTCAAAGGGGGCCCAACCCGCTAGCAGCAAGGGGGACCTCAAAGGGGGCCCAACCCGCTAGCAGCAAGGGGGACCTCAAAGGGGGCCCAACCCGCTACCAGCAAGGGGGACCTCAAAGGGGGCCCAACCCGCTAGCAGCAAGGGGGACCTCAAAGGGGGTCCAAACCGCCACTGGCAAGATAAATAATAAAAAGGGCAGAAGGAAGCACCTCGGTACCGTATGAAAGGCTCCAGGTGGAAGTGGTGGTAAATCGCCTGTTGTGTGATGTAATGCCGGGTCATCGACCTGAGACTTCCCTCTAAATGGTGGAATTTAGTAGCAAGTTTGAAAGGTTGTATAAAGGAAGACGTTTCAAACACAATGACATTTCCTGATGTGTGACGTCTCGGGATACACAAACAGTGTAAAGAAAGTAATGGGCGGATTAGAACTCCTACTTGCTGTGGGACTACAGTAACTGTCCAAGGGGGAAAAAAAAAAACACAATGTGACCCTCGTGCCTGACCATGTCATTGGTCCCTATATAGGGTTCAGGCTTCACCCCTCATGGCGGGCAAACCCCCGAAGATGACTTCTGAGACTGGGTTCCTTAGGAAGGGACCACAGCACTGGCCCTGTATAGCGCCCCATCAATATGCGTTGCCTCAAGTGCCGAGGTGAGCGCAGGGGGTTGGGTGTGGTGCGTCCTCCAATGCTTTGCCTGTGTCCAATCACCAGAAGGCACGAGCCTATAACCCGGGGTCTATGATTATATAAAGCCCGTGTCCTGTACGATACAAAACGAGGTCCTCGTCTTTTATTGGACGATTCATTATCTTATGTTTAGCTGAGGTTCTGCATTAAGCCGAATAACAAAACCAATACGGTCCGCGTGATAAGTAAATAAGACCGTTTTGTTTTTGATAATAAATCTTTAATTTCACTTTTACAAAAAAAATTGAAATGCAAACATTGCGTAAAATCAGAAAGGCCGGCTTCACATATTCACAAATAAAGGAATCCATACAGAGCGATCAAAAGTGGCTTCTTCTTATTCCACCGTGACCGCCTCCGAAAGGAACGCCTGGAAAAAAAAGAACACAGACTGTGAATGACAACGAATACAGATGTGACCAATCACATTCCTGTTTAAGATGAATTCCAGGTACGGATATTTTTGCACACACACACACAATTTTGGTCCAAACTGTAACAATGTATATAATCTCCCCCTCCCCCGGAGACTGGAACTCACTGTATAGACACCACTGAGATCTTGTAGGTTTCAGGTCCCACCCCAAGAGGCCGGCCGGCTGCATTCTGAACACAAAAAATCCACTTTTTGGTAGAGGTGCCATTCAGGGAATGCTAAGCATTGGATGAGGTGGCGAGTGCGGCGTCTAGGGAGGGGGGAACGCGGCAGAGGCGTCTAGGGAGGGGGGGAACGCGGCAGAGGCGTCTAGGGAGGGGGGGAACGCGGCAGAGGCGTCTAGGGAGGGGGGGAACGCGGCAGAGGCGTCTAGGGAGGGGGGGAACGCGGCAGAGGCGTCTAGGGAGGGGGGGGGAACGCGGCAGAGGCGTCTAGGGGGGGGGGGGAACGCGGCAGAGGCGTCTAGGGAGGGGGGGGGGAACGCGGCAGAGGCGTCTAGGGAGGGGGGGGGAACGCGGCAGAGGCGTCTAGGGAGGGGGGGGAACGCGGCAGAGGCGTCTAGGGAGGGGGGGGAACGCGGCAGAGGCGTCTAGGGAGGGGGGAACGCGGCAGAGGCGTCTAGGGAGGGGGGAACGCGGCAGAGGCGTCTAGGGAGGGGGGAACGCGGCAGAGGCGTCTAGGGAGGGGGGGAACGCGGCAGAGGCGTCTAGGGAGAGGGGGAAGCGGCAGAGGCGTCTAGGGAGGGGGGAACGCGGCAGAGGCGTCTAGGGAGGGGGGGGAACGCGGCAGAGGCGTCTAGGGAGGGGGGGGGGAACGCGGCAGAGGCGTCTAGGGAGGGGGGGAACGCGGCAGAGGCGTCTAGGGAGGGGGGGAACGCGGCAGAGGCGTCTAGGGAAGGGGAAGCGGCAGAGGCGTCTAGGGAAGGGGAAGCGGCAGAGGCGTCTAGGGAAGGGGAAGCGGCAGAGGCGTCTAGGGAAGGGGAAGCGGCAGAGGCGTCTAGGGAAGGGGGGAACGCGGCAGAGGCGTCTAGGGAAGGGGAACGCGGCAGAGGCGTCTAGGGAGGGGGGGAACGCGGCAGAGGCGTCTAGGGAGGGGGGAACGCGGCAGAGGCGTCTAGGGAAGGGGAAGCGGCAGAGGCGTCTAGGGAGGGGGGAACGCGGCAGAGGCGTCTAGGGAGGGGGGAACGCGGCAGAGGCGTCTAGGGAGGGGGAAGCGGCAGAGGCGTCTAGGGAGGGGGAAGCGGCAGAGGCGTCTAGGGAAGGGGAAGCGGCAGAGGCGTCTAGGGAAGGGGAAGCGGCAGAGGCGTCTAGGGAAGGGGAAGCGGCAGAGGCGTCTAGGGAAGGGGAAGCGGCAGAGGCGTCTAGGGAGGGGGAAGCGGCAGAGGCGTCTAGGGAGGGGGAAGCGGCAGAGGCGTCTAGGGAAGGGGAAGCGGCAGAGGCGTCTAGGGAAGGGGAAGCGGCAGAGGCGTCTAGGGAAGGGGAAGCGGCAGAGGCGTCTAGGGAGGGGGAAGCGGCAGAGGCGTCTAGGGAGGGGGAAGCGGCAGAGGCGTCTAGGGAGGGGGAAGCGGCAGAGGCGTCTAGGGAGGGGGGGAACGCGGCAGAGGCGTCTAGGGAGGGGGGGAACGCGGCAGAGGCGTCTAGGGAGGGGGGAACGCGGCAGAGGCGTCTAGGGAAGGGGAAGCGGCAGAGGCGTCTAGGGAGGGGGAACGCGGCAGAGGCGTCTAGGGAAGGGGAAGCGGCAGAGGCGTCTAGGGAGGGGGAAGCGGCAGAGGCGTCTAGGGAGGGGGAAGCGGCAGAGGCGTCTAGGGAGGGGGAAGCGGCAGAGGCGTCTAGGGAGGGGGAAGCGGCAGAGGCGTCTAGGGAGGGGGAAGCGGCAGAGGCGTCTAGGGAGGGGGGAAGCGGCAGAGGCGTCTAGGGAGGGGGGAAGCGGCAGAGGCGTCTAGGGAGGGGGAAGCGGCAGAGGCGTCTAGGGAGGGGGAAGCGGCAGAGGCGTCTAGGGAGGGGGAAGCGGCAGAGGCGTCTAGGGAGGGGGGAAGCGGCAGAGGCGTCTAGGGAGGGGGAAGCGGCAGAGGCGTCTAGGGAGGGGGAAGCGGCAGAGGCGTCTAGGGAGGGGGAAGCGGCAGAGGCGTCTAGGGAGGGGGGAACGCGGCAGAGGCGTCTAGGGAGGGGGGAACGCGACAGGGGCGTCTAGGGAAGGGGAAGCGACAGGGGCGTCTACTTCAGTGATTTACAACTTCCAGTGGCAGGGCCAGCTATGGTTAGTTACATTGGTAACTATGCAAAAAACATCCATACCTGGAATTCTTTAACCACTTCAATACCGGGCCTGTTCTGACACTTCTCTCCTACATGAAATAAATCTTTTTTTTTTTTTTGCTAGAAAATTACTCAGAACCCTCAATTATATAGGTTTGTTTTATCAGAGACCCTAGGGAATAGAATGGCGGTCGTTGCAAATTTTTATGTCACAAGATATTTGCGCAACACTTTTTCAAACGCGTTTTTATTTTTTAAAACAAAAAAAGGTTTCATGAATTAAAACAAAACGGTAAAGTGAGCCTAATTTTTTTTTTTTTTTTTATAGAATGTGAGAGATGTTACACCAAGTAAATGGGATACCAAACAATTCACACTTTAAAATTGCGCACGCTCGTGCAATGGCACCAAACTTTTCTACTTACAAAACTCCATAGGCGACACTTACATTTTTTACAGGTTACCAGTTTAGAGTTACAGAGGCGATCTTGGGACAGAATTATTGCCCTCGCTCCAACGCAAATGGCGAAACCTCCCATGTTATTTGAACGGCGCACACGGACAGGAGCACTTAATTTTTTTGTTACATTTTTGCACGTGACTTTACATGATCATTGGCTGGCGCTTTCATTCTCCGCCCCTAAGAGCGGGGGGGGGGGGGGTGACGTCCCCTCCCGCCGCCTTTAAGAATGATCAAGCAGCTGAACAGCCGCTGTGATTTTTCTTATGGTACACAGAATCACCGGCTCTAAAGGAGGATATCTGAATGATGCCTGTTGCTGCGCCCATCATTCAGGTATCCCCACTCAAAAGACGTCATGTGAAGTCCTTGGGCTGGAAGTGGTTAAAAGCTGAACTTCAAACTAAATAAATATTGCCCAAATCCATCGGACATGCGACTTCTTCCTGAATTTTGTGCATTTCTTCCACATCTGTGCAGTAATCCCATGTGAGACTTCCTGTAATAAAGACCGCCCACTGCTGCTCTCTCCTTGTGTCGGAGGACTGGTCTGGTCTCCGCCCCCCTTCCTATAGGTTTCTGCAGTGTGTGGAGCCTGCTGGGCCCCTCCCACAGCTCTCAGTGATGTCATCGCTATTGTTGCAAGGTTCATATCCAGGTTTGATGACC
The DNA here is from genome assembly GCF_037356315.1 of Lithobates pipiens. NCBI lineage: Eukaryota > Metazoa > Chordata > Amphibia > Anura > Ranidae > Lithobates > Lithobates pipiens. The sequence goes on from NW_027507785.1 coordinate 335,462,359, forward strand.
ACAGAGTGGATTCAGCGATGTACTCACCTGAGCCTCTCTATCTAGCGAACTTCTGTCGCCAGCATCCTAACTCTGGGCACCCGGCTGTGCAGTTTTTTGGGGACCCGTGCAGTGTCGCAGAAGACCGCGGGGAGTGTCCCCGAGAAGAACTTCCACTCAGATTGCCTTGGCGGAAGTGGGAACGAGTACCTGTCGAAACCAGGTATCCGCCAGGGAATGCGGCCTTAAAAGCCAACATGTTACCTTTTGGGTGAAGCTAGACTGAGATTTTTTTTCCCCTCATTTATGTCTTATGAGAAAAGTGAAGAAAAATCTCCCAATAGGACAGTCGCAAAAACAATAAAAAAAAAAAAAAAAAAAACACACACACACACACACACACACACAACTGACACTTTTCACACAACTGACACTTTTCACACAACTGACACTTTTCACACAACTGACACTTTTCACACAACTGACACTTTTCACACACACACACTGTAGGTGACGGAATTGCACGCACCTCCCTGTCTGGTGATTTGACGTCCTCGTACAGCGGGTCGCCCGGTCTGCGGATGGAGTCTCACTCGTCTCATGTGCTTCGGCTGACTGGTGCTCGTGTCTGTCCACACAAAAATACGACATTAGAAAGACGACCATCCACGTTTAATATAATATTGGATGTGGCACATACCCTTGCACAATATTACTGGCCTAACAATCTATCCATGTTAAATAGAACAAATATTCCTAACCCCATTGCTGCCACCTACATATGTCAAACATCAATGGGGGGAGGGGCGTGACACGTGCGGACTAAACCTGACAAGGCGGCTGTCAGGTCAAAGTGATCAGGCAGCTCCCCCCCGCCACCATCCCCCCCCAACAGAAAGAATTCCATCAATGTTCTTGATTGCAATCTAAACTGGTAAAGATGAACTCTGGGAATTCAGCAACTTTGCAAAAAGTAAAGGCACACCGAGTTAAAGGGGTTGTAAGCGGTCAAAAAAAAAACTTCCGACACTGACCGGCCCCCCAGTTCTACTCGCCTGAGCCTTTTCTTTCCCATGTCGGAGACGCGCTCTACCTCTCTGCCCGTTGTCTCAGCTCTTGATTGGATTGATAGCAGTGCAGCCATTGGCTCGTGCTGCTGTCAATCAAATTTAATGACGCGGGGGGCGGGGCCGAGTCCTGCAATCTCTGCGAATGGACACAGAAGCAGGACCCAGGAGCGTGCCCTGCGCAGGTGTCCAGCTTGGGAGAGCCTTCAACTTGAGCACTCGATGCAAGGAGGGAGCCACCAGCTCTGCCGGGGGGACCGCAGAAGAGGAGGATCAGGGCCACTGTGCAAAAAAAAAAAAAACTGCACAGTGGAGGCATGTCTTTTTATTTAATAAGAAACGAGGGTTTAAAACCCCTTTAAGTCCAATTAGGTGCAGGTTACCTCCAGGACTTCTATTACTTATATGTGACAGGTTTATCGCACTCCCAGAGAGTGCACGCCACTTATTAGAGGAGAACTAGACCCCTGCCCTTCTCCCATTCACAGAAGGCTTTGTGTTTTGTGAAGGAGTTCAAATACAAAGACTTCTGTGAATGGGCAGGATGGGGGGGGGGGGGGATGGGCAGGCATGGCAGTTCAAGTGACTCTGCTCTTGAAGGAACGAGACCACAGTGAGCAGCATCAGAGCTCCAGAAGTTATCTTCCTGGAGCACAAACCTCTCTGATGTGGAATAATAGAGAAGTCTATGGGGTGTCAGGCACCTCCTTAGACTTAACTCATGGCATACCTGCTGTTTTTACAGTAACTGAATTCCTGTAATTCAGCTTTCAATAGAACAAACTTCATTGATCACTGTGTCTGATTAAAAATCACAATCGCATTTCAACCCTGTCCCAATCTGCCTTTTGTAAAATGATGGCCAGACGGGAGCCCCATTATTCGTGTGACGCCCTCCCAGGATCGTACCCCGCGTGATCCGTCCGGATGACTGATCAGTGTACTGGACCGCTGCCGGTACCATGAGATTACCGTGACCAATCACAGCAGATCACATGATAATTGAACACAAATGAATGGCTTTTATTCATGCCATTCAATGTGTACTATTGTGTTGATCACTGCGATTGGTCACAGTAATTACATGGTACAGACAGGTTCAATAAGTGCTCGGTATTAAAGGAGGTAAAAGATTCATAAAATGAAGAGTGATGGTTTTGCGCTCCTAATATAATAAATAAATCACGTGTAAAGTGATATGTGCAAAATATACTAATCAAATTTAAAGTGCCAGTGTGCTGATAAATATTGAATAAATAGATCATCAATGTGCAAATCAATAGTAAATGAATAAATTACCAATGTGTAACCAAATATTCAATCAATTAATTAGTAATATATAAATACTAAAAACAAAAAAACATAAGTGAATCAATACTGACATATAGACACGTGATAATGTGATAAAGTTGAAAAAATCAATGCGCTACTAATCCCAAATTAATTATGAACAAATATTGAATATGGAATAAAAAAAAAAAAAAAAAATTAAAAAATCAATAAAAAACAGTGATAAAAAACAAAAACAAAATGATGAAAAAAGTCCAAAACACACGACAGCGGACAATTGATCAGTCAAAGTCCAAATATTTGGTTACACATTGGTAATTTATTCATTTAATATTGATTTGCACATTGATGATCTATTTATTTATTCAATATTTATCAGCACTTTAAATTTGATTAGTATATTTTGCACGTATCACTTTACACGCGATTGATTTCTCTATTATATTAGGAGCGCAAAACCATCACTCTTCATTTTATTTTTTCTTGAGCCAAGTTTGACTCAAACGGTGTGTGCAGCACCTATTGATTATAAAAAATTATTTTTCCGATTAGCGCAGGAGCTCCGTCTATACAAAAGATTCATAAAGGAAACCTAAATCAGCCGTTCACCTGCCAAAATATTTACCTGCAGAAGAGGAAGAGGTCGGGGGGTCTTGGCTTGTAGAGGGAAGATCGGTTTCTGACGGCTGGGCGCTCTCCTGCTCTTGCCTCGTTTCTACTTCCATTGTGGCTTCTGAGCCGACTCTAGAAAAGATTAAAAAAAAAAAAAAAACACCAAAATGTAAGAAAAGTTGAAGTTTAATGGGTTCATATTTTGCCCTTCCTGATTACTTCCACCCCCTCCCCCCCTCCCCCCACCAATTCCACCAATGACAGAGATTACAAGGTTTAGTAACAGCAGATCTTCATATCATCCAAAGAGAATTTACCCTTCAGATTCGGCCTCAGCAAAAACCTCGTCTCCTTCATCCGCTGCTCCGGACTCTACAGACGCAGAGACGTTACCAGTGGAGGTTGTGACCATCGGGACAGACTGCGAGGCATGATCAGACGTGTCCGCGGTCGGGTTCTCAGTAAAGACGGAAACTAAAAAATAAACAACAAAAATATGTCACCACCAGGTATCACCACCCCGTACCACCATCATCCACCGCCACCATCCACCACCCCGTACCACCATCATCCACCGCCACCATCCACCACCCCGTACCACCATCATCCACCGCCACCATCCACCACCCCGTACCACCATCATCCACCGCCACCATCCACCACCCCGTACCACCATCATCATCCACAACCACCACCATGTACCAACATGTACTACGTACCATCAACCACCATCATCCACCACCCCGTACCACCGCCATCATCCACAACCACCGCCATCATCCACAACCACCGCCATCATCCACCACCCCGTACCACCATCATCATCATCCACCACCCCGTACCACCATCATCATCATCCACCACCCCGTACCACCATCATCATCATCCACCACCCCGTACCACCATCATCATCATCCACCACCCCGTACCACCATCATCATCATCCACCACCACCACCACCACCACCACCACCACCACCACCACCATCATCATCATCCACCACCCCGTACCACCATCACCATCATCATCATCCACAACCATCACGATGTACCAACAACCATCATCACCAGCATCCACAACCACCACCATGTACCGACATGTACCGACATGTACTACGTACCATCATCATCATCATCATCATCCACAACCACCACCATTTACCAAAATATACTACGTACCATCACTACCATCAACCGCCATCATCATCCACAACCACCGCCATCATCATCATCATCCACAACCACCGCCATCATCATCATCATCCACAACCACCGCCATCATCATCATCCACAACCGCCGCCATCATCATCATCATCCACAACCGCCGCCATCATCATCATCATCCACAACCGCCGCCATCATCATCATCATCCACAACCGCCGCCATCATCATCATCATCCACAACCGCCGCCATCATCATCATCATCCACAACCGCCGCCATCATCATCATCATCCACAACCGCCGCCATCATCATCATCCACAACCGCCGCCATCATCATCATCCACAACCGCCGCCCTCATCATCATCCACAACCGCCGCCCTCATCATCCACAACCGCCGCCCTCATCATCCACAACCACCGCCCTCATCATCCACAACCACCGCCCTCATCATCCACAACCACCGCCCTCATCATCCACAACCACCGCCCTCATCATCCACAACCACCGCCCTCATCATCCACAACCACCGCCCTCATCATCCACAACCACCGCCCTCATCATCCACAACCACCGCCCTCATCATCCACAACCACCGCCCTCATCATCATCCACAACCACCGCCCTCATCATCATCCACAACCACCGCCCTCATCATCATCCACAACCACCGCCCTCATCATCATCCACAACCACCGCCCTCATCATCATCCACAACCACCGCCATCATCATCCACAACCACCGCCATCATCATCATCCACAACCACCGCCATCATCATCATCCACAACCACCGCCATCATCATCATCCACAACCACCGCCATCATCATCATCCACAACCACCGCCATCATCATCATCCACAACCACCGCCATCATCATCATCCACAACCACCGCCATCATCATCATCCACAACCACCGCCATCATCATCCACAACCACCGCCATCATCATCCACAACCACCACCATGTACCAACATGTACTACGTACCATCACTACCATAAACCACCATCATCTACAACCACCACCATCATCATCATCCACAACCATCATGTACCACCACCCCGCACCATCATCATCCACAACCGCCACCATGTACCATCACCATGTACTAACATGTACTACGTACCATCACTACCATCACCCACCATGTACCACCACCCCCACGTAAAATCCAACGCACTAGACTAAAACATCAGATTGTATTGCCTGTGAAATTAACCCAAGTGCGTATACATAAACCCCAAAAAAAAAAAAAAAAAAAAAAAAGTGTAATATTGTATATAGCTCATCACTGCCTAAAGCCGGCGTTTTGATAAAATTATGAAAACCGCCAAATTCCCCCCCCCCCCACCCAAAAAAGGGGGGGGGGGAATACCGGCACTTAAATTCAATAAGAAGTGGCCCTTGGCTTGGAGCTGTTTTCACAGCTGAAATCTTCCATCCTCTGCCCCCACTTTTCCCCATCCCCCCTCCACAGCAGTAAGTTTCAGGGGCTGTGGAGGTAAGAAAGGCACATAACCCCACGGAGGCAATCGCCAAGAGGGCCAACTATGCTCGTCCTTTCCGGCTACCTCCAAGAAACCGAAAAAAAAAATGGATTTTTGTGATCATCGCAGATTCCTTTATTGGGGTCCATTGAATGAAATTCTTACACCTTCTGGTTATACTGCCACCAACAGGAGGATTGGACCCCGGCAAACCAAGCTGTAGACCAGCCCATGACATCCCCTCCCGCTACCCTGCCTCCGTTTTACAGCAAAGCAGTACCCAGAGAAAGATCATAAATGGAGGGACGGGCCCTGAGCTCCTCGAGGACTCCAAGAAAAGGAATTCTGGGCTTGCTTATGAACAAACTACAAGTTGTGTCTGCCACCACAGCAGACTTCTCAACGGAACGTGGGCTGAAGCCCACTGTCAGCTGGTGTCACAGAGCCGGTCCTGGCTGAGGGATGATCACGACAATGAAGTCAGGATCTGCCCACATGCATGGCCCGGCACTTGGCTCAGCCTCTCAGCAAGTCGCTCAGAGTCTGAGCCAGCCACCCCCCTCCACAGCCCATCACAGCAAGCGAGGGGGGAGGGGGGGCGGGCGGAGACCGACAGTCACCAGCTCTCTGCTCAGAGAACCGAGCAATCAGCGGTTTGATCGCTCGGTCCCAGGGGATAAACCAAAGTTCAGGAATATTCCTTTATGATAAACCAAAGTTCAGGAATATTCCTTTATCCCATTGTTTTTCATATCTACGTACACTACAAACTGTACGATTGAATCGGTTCTGATATCGTGTTTTACTAACCTGACAGCTTATTATCCTAAATAGGAAACCTTCATTTGGTTTGCACATATTAAAGATTTTCTAACTACCAGCAAGAATGAGTCCTTATATATAAAAAGCGCCTGTCATTTCAGATCCATCATGGCAGCACCTGTTAGCAGGCGTCCAGTCACCTGCTGCCGCCACGTCCCTCACCTTGTTGTGTCACTGTCCGCATCACCAGCCTTCCCATTAAAGTGAATGGGACTGTCAAGGAGCCAACCCGCAGGCCAGGGAGGGAAGGAGGAGCCAACCCGCAGGCCAAGGAGGGAAGGAGGAGCCAACCCGCAGGCCAAGGAGGGAAGGAGGAGCCAACCCGCAGGCCAAGGAGGGAAGGAGGAGCCAACCCGCAGGCCAAGGAGGGAAGGAGGAGCCAACCCGCAGGCCAAGGAGGGAAGGAGGAGCCAACCCGCAGGCCAAGGAGGGAAGGAGGAGCCAACCCGCAGGCCAGGGAGGGAAGGAGGAGCCAACCCGCAGGCCAGGGAGGGAAGGAGGAGCCAACCCGCAGGCCAGGGAGGGAAGGAGGAGCCAACCCGCAGGCCAGGGAGGGAAGGAGGAGCCAACCCGCAGGCCAGGGAGGGAAGGAGGAGCCAACCCGCAGGCCAGGGAGGGAAGGAGGAGCCAACCCGCAGGCCAGGGAGGGAAGGAGGAGCCAACCCGCAGGCCAGGGAGGGAAGGAGGAGCCAACCCGCAGGCCAGGGAGGGAAGGAGGAGCCAACCCGCAGGCCAGGGAGGGAAGGAGGAGCCAACCCGCAGGCCAGGGAGGGAAGGAGGAGCCAACCCGCAGGCCAGGGAGGGAAGGAGGAGCCAACCCGCAGGCCAGGGAGGGAAGGAGGAGCCAACCCGCAGGCCAGGGAGGGAAGGAGGAGCCAACTGTGGGTCAGAGATGACAGTTTCTCTTTAAAAATTATGATTTAAATTGAGTTGATTTAAATCAAATTCACCCTGAAGGATTTATATTGCAAAGAGCTTAAAAAAAAAAAAAGAAAAAAAAAAAAAAAAAAGGACTTCCTTCTTCCTAGGACAGTAGCAAAAAACGGAGGCATGTTGGTAGTAGGAGGGATTATCCTGGGAAGGGATACATATTTTTCTTGCCAGTGTCGAATCCCCGCCTGCAGGTGGCAGTATAGCCCAGAGGTTGAAGATTTCTTGTGTCCATCGAAGGACAAGAAGCAAAGTAAATTTTCGTTTTTTTAGCTTTAAATCCCTTTAATCAAACAATGTCATCTATATCCCAATAGGATTTTTTTTTTTAGCGCTGTTGTACCTGGTGCTGCAACCTGAAGCGGTGTAGTTGGAACGCTGCGACCTCCTGACTCTTCTTCGTGAGCAAGGAATAGAGGCGTTTCATACATTCCTAAGCCTACAAATACGATCGTGTAAGTTGGCAAGCAAGGGAAGTTATTCCTTACAGTTACAACAATGCTAAAAACACCATCAGCAGAAAAAACGTATACTTTAAAAATAGAGATTTTAATGTGAATTATTTTATTATTTACAACTTTTCTAAAATGTGGTTTACTACTTTGTGATGAATAGCCTGGCAACCTGCAATGCGTCTGCAAACAAGCAAAGCTTACACTCCCTGCTGATCACACAGCTCTTGTACGTTGAACCTCTGCAGAGAGACTACGTCTTCCACACAGAGGGATCCTTCCTTCTGCAGCACGCTGGCAGGGGGACAGGCTTTTCTATTCCAGCTGTGGCTGCTCTCTAAAGAAAACTAAGACTTTGCACAACTTTTTTGTTGATGCATTTGGAATTAAATTTGGCCAATTTAAACTGAAAATTCAGATCAGCTTTAAAACAAAAAAACAAAACAAAAAAAAAACAAAAACAAAAAAAAAAAATTAAATAAAACTTTAAAAGCAAACCAGTCGGGAGTGTAAAGGATCGTGTAGTCAGGAGGGCGTTCTCATCAAGCCCCGTCCTTTCCATTTAAAAACAGCGCTGCTCAGACCCCATCTATTTGCATCTAAAACATTGCTGACAAGAAAAGGCCAACGTCTGACCCGCGTTTCGTCAGATGAGGCGACCTGGCAGAATTTGCAACGGAAGTGACGTTCCGTCACGGCCATCTTGGTACACCCCACTCTCCTCCACAGTAAGGATGCAGTGAGAAGGCAGCAAGCGGACATCTTGTTACACCCACAGGAGTCTTGCTTTTCACATTTTTAACAGTAAACTGAGCTTAGTGAATATAGCTATAGTGAAATTAGGGCCGAAATCTAATAGATTATAAAAAATAAAAAAAAGTTGATAACCATTTTCATAATCAAATTAATCAGCCAGCCGATTTGATGGCCTGCATACAGAATGCATTATTAGTTTACATATCAGGAAACCCAGTGAAGCGCACATACAGCTCAGCACACCATCTATACTTAGGAATGGGTGAGGAGCAATGCCTCATGGGACATGTAGTCCTGGGCAGGAAGTGGTTGGTTCTAAAGACAGGAGTTTTTTTTTACCTTGCTATAGGGGGCGCTCTATACTATACTTTGCAGCTTGCTATTGGGGGGCACTCTGAAGGCAGGAGGAGTCAGAAGTTTTGGTGGGAGACCCCAGAAGAGGAGAATCAGGACTACTCTATGCAAAACTATTACACACAGCAGGTAAGTCTAACATGTTTGTTGTTTAAAAATATATAACACTGGGAATAGAAGGCATTACATTTAATGTCAATTTTTACCAGTATTGTGCATTATATTTAAGATGATGATATCCATGAAAATAAAAAAATAAAAAAAATAATAAAAAGAAAAAGAAAAAAGTAATAAAAAAAAGATACATCTCCCCTCCCCCTTCATGTAGCTTCACATCTGACTTCTAGTTAAAATGCCAATATATCCTACTTCTGGATTATTATGTATTTGATACAAGTAATATATATTATTACCCCTTATACTAGTCATGTGCTGTTTTTGTACTATAAAAAGGGTTCATTTTAGTTTTTTTAACCCCATTATGACTGGTGATACAAAAAAAAAAAAAAAAAAAAAGAAAAGTCAGGGACTTTTTTTTTCTCAACACAAATTATGTTTTTTGCTTGAATAGACTTCAATGGAGAAGCTTCAGAAATGCATGTAATAAGTTTTTGCAGCAATTTTCATTTTTTTTTTTTTTAATCTGCCCAACAAATTGGTCAAAAAAAAAAAAAAAAAAAAGCAGCAAAATCGCATGTGCAAAAATGCAGAACGCACAGCAAAAAGCACTACAGAAAGAGATCAAAAGCAAACTGCATAAGTGTGACCCGAGCCGTACGCTGGCCACGTGGATTGATTTTTGGATGAGAATATTCATACGAAAGATCTTTGTACATTCGCTGAATGCAAGAAAGTCGTTTGAATATTTCTCTTGCTTTTAACATTCGGACTTAAAATTGATGTAATTTCTGAACGAAAATCCACATCCACCGTCTGAGAATTCCTACGACTGACAAGTTTTCTATTCTGCTCCTTCGAATTTTCCCATCACTGTGGTTGAAAAAAAAAAACGTCGATTTGACCCCACCAACGATTAGAAAATCAAACAAATGTTCTTAAAATTACTTTTTTGTTGAAGGAAGACATATATATCTCCTCTAATGGTATATAGAGTATATATCTCCTTTAATGGTATATACAATATATCCCAACCATGACACTACCTGCCTGGAGTTTGCATGTTCTCCCTGTGTGGGTTTCCTCCGGGTACTCCGGTTTCCTCCCACACTCCAAAGACATGCAGGGAGGTTAATTGGCTTCTGTCCAAAATTGGCCCCTAGTATATGAATGGGGACCTTGGATTGTGGCTCCTTGAGGGTAGGGACTGATGTGAGAGTGCAATGTACAGGGATAGGGACAATTGTAGACACTCAGGTTGAACTGGATGGACTGGTGTCTTTATTCAATCTTACTATGTAATATATCTCCTCTAATTGTATATACAGTATACATCTCCTCTAATGGTATATACAGTATATATCTCCTATTATATACACAGTATATTTCTCCTATTATACACAGTATATTTCTCCTAATATTATATACAATATATCTCCTCTAATAGTATATACAGTATACATCTCCTCTAATGGTATATACAATATATCTCATCTAATAGTATATACAGTACATATATACAATCTAATAGTATATATCCCCTCTAATAGTATATACAGTATATATCCCCTAATAGTATACAGTACATCTCCCCTCTAAAAGTATATACAGTATATATCTCTTCTGTCTTATTCTCAGAGTGGATTACAGATTTTGCTCCCTAACGATATAGTTGGTTATTTATATTTATCACTGCATAGAGATATTAGAGTTCCGAATAACTTGCCTTCCTTTAAACGTTACATATTAACTAAATACACCACACTTTAAGATTTAATCAAAACAACAAATCGGCCAACTAATCAATTATGAAAACAATCGTTAGTTGCAGCTCTAAGTGAAATAAAGTGTTTAAAAATCCGTCTATTTAGATGTCGAATTTTAAAAGCAGCGGCGAGCGAGCCGATCTCACAGGTTTGCTAATCTGACAGAAGAGCGCTGCTGGGAAAAAATCATCAAAACACTCCGAGGGATTTCAAAATCTTGAATTTCACCATATAAGCCGAGTTTCCTGTTAAAAATAAGTGTGAAATGCCAGACTCCGGTGGGTGTAACAAGATGTCTGCTTGCCGCCTTCAGACTGTATCCTTACTGTGGAGGAGTGCTGGGTGTACCAAGATGGCGGCATCAGAACGTGATTTCAGTTACAAATTCTGACGAATCACCGGCATCGTCGCCCCGTATGGGCATAATTCTTCCAGGTCACTGAATCAAAGTAAGGCAGAGGACAAGTACCAAACCCTCCCCCCCCCCCCCCCACAAATAATCTACGGTGGAAAATAAAAGTCAATACTTTCCACTATTGATGGTCGATCGATCGTAAGAGAAACTGCTCCATGTCTCACCTCCCTGGGAAGCCAGCTGGCCAAGGTCAGAGTGGCTGGAACTAGCCTGAGGCATATCTTCTGGTGGCCCAAACCGAAAGCGAGGGACGCCGGCAACCTGCGGAGAGCTGGAAACCAACACACATCAATGCGGATCTTCCAATAGTACAATATTATAGAGTGACTGCAAGTCAGGAAAAGCTACTTAACCCCTTCAATACCGGGCACTTTTACCCCTTCCTGCCCAGGCCAGTTTTCAGCGCTGTCACAGACAGAACTTTCTTTTGGCGAGATTTAATCAGCGCTGCCTTATTTTTTGCTACACAGAGAGACCAGGAAGTCTCTTTGTCATTGGCTCTTTATCCTGATGGCGATGCGCTGTGTGGTCACCACCGATATTGGGGGGGGGTTGGGGGAGACAGCTCATCGCTGTTGTGGGGGGACAGTTGGGGGGCACAAAGCTCACCACCAATGGAGGGGGGGGGACACAGCTCACCATTGATGGAGGGGATAGCATATGATGTCCTCCCAGAACAAGAGCGGTCCCTCCCGGCCCTCATATTATAGGCCTGGCAGGAACCGGTTAAAGTAGAACTATAGGCAAAACTTAGGGGAAATGTTTTCCCCCCCATTTTGGATATAGAGTACAGGAGGGTTTTTACCCGTGTCAGATTTTTTTTTTTTTTTTTTTGCCATCTGTGTCCCATTGCAGAGATTTTCTTTTACTTTCTATGCCATAGCCAAACAGGAAGTGAGAGGAAATCCCTGCAAATTAGGGGAATTCCTTGGGGACCCAAAAATCTCTCTCCACTCCATCCAAATCTTAAAAAAACAAAAAACAAAAACCATCCATGGGCGCCCAGAAGAGACGTCATCCCAAGGCCACGAGGATGCCAGAGACGCCCCAACTTCTTCTCTGCATCAGGACCACCATTATGAAGAGCACTCCCATGTTCCAGACTGCAACAGGTAAGCAAAAGACATGGCTCCACCCCTAAGGGAGTACCCCCTTCTGGTTACCGACCACCACTCCGCAAATCCCTCTTCCCCCCCTCCCCCCCCAATTGGGTTGCCTGCGACAGATTGCTCAGATATCCCTCGCCAACCAAATTACAGTGAAATGATGGAAGCCATAAGACGTTCTGGTGATCCAGAGTAGAGGTCATAATCCCAAAGCCCCCGGCCTTGTAACAATGGTGAATGTACTCGGGAGGCCCGTGCATGCTGGTCTGATGGCATACAGGGAAAAAAAAAAAAAAAAGAAGAAACCAGGCATGTGTCCCATCCGGCCAAAAGTAAACACATAAAACTGAGGACTTGGGAGCATGTCGGGGCTTTTAAGGAAAACGCATATCGCGTGTTTCCTGGTGGAAAGAAGCCTCTCTCTCTCTCATGTAAGCGGCCCTGGAAAAGGATTATTTTTTTTTGAGGGGGGGGGGGGGTTAATAAAGGAATCATTGGGATTGCCTCTGTAGGCAGCCTCTAGCGTCCGCTGGGTCCCACCAACAGCTCTGCTCACTGCTCTGGCTATGTGCAACACAGCATGGTCACCACTACTTTTACAAAAGTAATATCTGGGTTTGTGAAGGCGATTTAGTCCTTGAGGAATATAAATACATTTTTGTGCCAGAAGTTCAGCTTTAAGATATCATGTGTGCTCACAGTGCAACAAGAGTAATGTGTGCGATCTTATGCTGCCACCTCAAACCTCCGACACCGGGAGTGTCAGGGGGCTCCGTGTCAGGGGGCTCCGTGTCGGCCTCAGGCGGCTGCTCTCCCCTTCCCAGCCCTGACGTCACTCATGCTCCTACCAACCACCAGGAAAACCCTTGCACGAGTCTTTGCAGATCATGTGGAGGCTTCCCAGGCCTTAGCAATGAAGGTGAGTGATGTGATGTCAGGGCCGGGGAATGGGCAGCTGCATCAGGCTGGCACAAAGCCTTCTGTCAGAGTAAAGTAAAAAAGTTAACACAGCAGTCTTGCTAAATACAATAAAAAAAAGAAAAAAAAAAAAAAAACTCAAAAGCAATAAATTATACGCCGAATAAAAAAGGTAAAACTTACTGAATTGCTTCTGCAAAGCCATCCGTTCGATGGGGGACGACGAGGGTCGGTGTGCTGGGCACTGTGCGGTCTTCGTCATCGAAAAAGTGTTGCTGTTAAGAAATAATTAAACGCGAGGGAAAAATTACTGACTAAATTCTCCTGTTTTAGCTTTTTCCATGGAGATACGGGTAGAAGATACTCTGCTTACCATGCCTCCTAAGCCGGGTGTAAGCTGCAGTCCACGTCCTACAGACTGCCTGCGAGCCATCTGAATTCTCTGCCAATGGATTAGGGAAAGAAAAAAAAGTTATCACAACAGACTTTCCTGAATGTAAAAGTCCAGTATGACACCGAACTCCCCCCCCCCCCCCCCAACAAATCCAAGACTCCAGTACGACACAGAACCCCCCCCCCCCCCCCCGCCTCCCTAATCCATGAGTCAAATATGACACAGAGCCCCCCCCCCCCCCAAGCGTCCAGTAAAACAAAGGACCCCCCCAAATCCAAGAGTCCAATACAACAGAAACACCCCCAAATAAAAGAGTCCAGCATGACACAGACACCCCCCCCCCCCCCAATACCAGCCAAGGGACAGCTGAAGGAACTGGAAAACCTCTAACAGATAACTGGGGAATCTCCCATTATTATTATACAGGAGTTATATGGTGCCAACAGTTTGTGCAGTGCTTTACCATATAAAGGGAGACAGCACAGTTACAATAAGAAAAACACAAGAGGGTTAAAGCCCCGTACACAAGGCCAACGGCCAGGTCAACAGAAACCAGCAGACAATTTGCTCATATGTACAACAGCCTGTCCGGGTTCTGTCTAAGAGGCATAACCGAAAAATATCTGCTGATCAGTAGTGTTCTGGAGGGGGAGGGCCAGTCCCCCAGTTAGAACACAAAAGCTCAGCTGGGAGATTGCTGTACCAACATTGGATAGTTAGTGCGAGCTCCTAAGGCTTTACCAGTGGAGGCATTAGCAGAGAGGGGGTGGAGGACACTGAATGGAGGTCAGTGGTGGGATTGGTAGTGAGGGGTGGAGGACACTGAATGGAGACCAGTGAAGGGATTGGTAGTGAGGGATGGAGGACACTGAATGGAGACCAGTGGAGGGATTGGTAGAGAGGGGTGGAGGACACTGAATGGAGACCAGTGAAGGGATTGGTAGAGAGGGGTGGAGGACACTGAATGGAGACCAGTGAAGGAATTGGTAGTGAGGGATGGAGGACACTGAAAGGAGGGATTGGTAGAGAAGGATGGAGGACACTGAATGGAGACCAGTGGAGGGATTGGCAGAGAGGGGTGGAGGACACTGAATGAAGACCAGTGGAGGGATTGGCAGAGAGGGATGGAGGACACTGAATGGAGAACAGTGGAGGGATTGGCAGAGAGGGATGGAGGACACTGAATGGAGGTCAGTGGAGGGATTGGTAGAGAGGGGTGGAGGACACTGAATGGAGACCAGTGAAGGGATTGGTAGTGAGGGATGGAGGACACTGAATGGAGGGATTGGTAGAGAGGGATGGAGGACACTGAATGGAGACCAGTGGAGGGATTGGCAGAGAGGGATGGAGGATACTGAATGGAGGGATTGGTAGAGAGGGATGGAGGACACTGAATGGAGGGATTGGTAGAGAGGGATGGAGGACACTGAATGGAGGGATTGGTAGAGAGGGGTGGAGGACACTGAATGGAGGGATTGGTAGAGAGGGGTGGAGGACACTGAATGGAGACCAGTGAAGGGATTGGTAGTGAGGGATGGAGGACACTGAATGGAGGTCAGTGGAGGGATTGGTAGAGAGGGATGGAGGACACTGAATGGAGACCAGTGGAGGGATTGGCAGAGAGGGGTGGAGGACACTGAATGGAGACCAGTGAAGGGATTGGTAGTGAGGGATGGAGGACACTGAATGGAGACCAGTGGAGGGATTGGTAGAGAGGTGTGGAGGACACTGAATGGAGACCAGTGGAGGGATTGGCAGAGAGGGATGGAGGACACTGAATGGAGGGATTGGTAGAGAGGGATGGAGGACACTGAATGGAGGGATTGGTAGAGAGGGATGGAGGACACTGAATGGAGGGATTGGTAGAGAGGGATGGAGGACACTGAATGGAGGGATTGGTAGAGAGGGATGGAGGACACTGAATGGAGGGATTGGTAGAGAGGGGTGGAGGACACTGAATGGAGACCAGTGGAGGGATTGGCAGAGAGGGGTGGAGGACACTGAATGGAGGGATTGGTAGAGAGGGGTGGAGGACACTGAATGGAGGGATTGGTAGAGAGGGGTGGAGGACACTGAATGGAGGGATTGGTAGAGAGGGGTGGAGGACACTGAATGGAGGGATTGGTAGAGAGGGGTGGAGGACACTGAATGGAGGGATTGGTAGAGAGGAGTGGAGGACACTGAATGGAGGGATTGGTAGAGAGGGGTGGAGGACACTGAATGGAGACCAGTGAAGGGATTGGTAGTGAGGGATGGAGGACACTGAATGGAGGGATTGGTAGAGAGGGATGGAGGACACTGAATGGAGGGATTGGTAGAGAGGGATGGAGGACACTGAATGGAGGGATTGGTAGAGAGGGGTGGAGGACACTGAATGGAGGGATTGGTAGAGAGGGGTGGAGGACACTGAATGGAGACCAGTGGAGGGATTGGTAGTGAGGGTTGGAGGACACTGAATGGAGACCAGTGGAGGGATTAGTAGAGAGGGATGGAGGACACTGAATGGAGACCAGTGAAGGGATTGGTAGTGAGGGATGGAGGACACTGAATGGAGACCAGTGGAGGGATTGGTAGTGAGGGATGGAGGACACTGAATGGAGACCAGTGGAGGGATTGGTAGTGAGGGATGGAGGACACTGAATGGAGGGATTGGTAGTGAGGGATGGAGGACACTGAATGGAGACCAGTGGATGGATTGGTAGAGAGGGGTGGAGGACACTGAATGGAGACCAGTGAAGGGATTGGTAGTGAGGGATGGAGGACACTGAATGGAGGGATTGGTAGAGAGGGATGGAGGACACTGAATGGAGACCAGTGAAGGGATTGGTAGTGAGGGATGGAGGACACTGAATGGAGGGATTGGTAGAGAGGGGTGGAGGACACTGAATGGAGACCAGTGGAGGGATTGGCAGAGAGGGATGGAGGACACTGAATGGAGACCAGTGGAGGGATTGGTAGAGAGGGATGGAGGACACTGAATGGAGGGATTGGTAGAGAGGGATGGAGGACACTGAATGGAGGGATTGGTAGAGAGGGGTGGAGGACACTGAATGGAGGGATTGGTAGAGAGGGGTGGAGGACACTGAATGGAGACCAGTGAAGGAATTGGTAGTGAGGGATGGAGGACACTGAATGGAGGGATTGGTAGAGAGGGATGGAGGACACTGAATGGAGACCAGTGAAGGAATTGGTAGTGAGGGATGGAGGACACTGAATGGAGGGATTGGCAGAGAGGGATGGAGGACACTGAATGGAGACCAGTGAAGGAATTGGTAGTGAGGGATGGAGGACACTGAATGGAGGGATTGGTAGAGAGGGATGGAGGACACTGAATGGAGACCAGTGGAGGGATTGGTAGAGAGGGGTGGAGGACACTGAATGGAGACCAGTGAAGGGATTGGTAGTGAGGGATGGAGGACACTGAATGGAGGGATTGGTAGAGAGGGATGGAGGACACTGAATGGAGACCAGTGGAGGGATTGGTAGTGAGGGATGGAGGACACTGAATGGAGGGATTGGTAGTGAGGGATGGAGGACACTGAATGGAGACCAGTGGATGGATTGGTAGAGAGGGGTGGAGGACACTGAATGGAGACCAGTGAAGGGATTGGTAGTGAGGGATGGAGGACACTGAATGGAGGGATTGGTAGAGAGGGATGGAGGACACTGAATGGAGACCAGTGAAGGGATTGGTAGTGAGGGATGGAGGACACTGAATGGAGGGATTGGTAGAGAGGGGTGGAGGACACTGAATGGAGACCAGTGGAGGGATTGGCAGAGAGGGATGGAGGACACTGAATGGAGACCAGTGGAGGGATTGGTAGAGAGGGATGGAGGACACTGAATGGAGGGATTGGTAGAGAGGGATGGAGGACACTGAATGGAGGGATTGGTAGAGAGGGGTGGAGGACACTGAATGGAGGGATTGGTAGAGAGGGGTGGAGGACACTGAATGGAGGGATTGGTAGAGAGGGGTGGAGGACACTGAGTGGAGGGATTGGTAGAGAGGGGTGGCAGACAATGAGCAGTTGGAAAGGTGGAGGAGGAGTTCAGTAGCATTTTCTGCACCCATCCTCATGTAGAGGTCTCTATGAAGCAACTATGAAATGTGTGTCCATCCTCCGCACACAGACAGGACTAATCTCAGGGCTTGGCTCGGTTTTCCAAATCAACAACAAAAGGTAAAAGGAAGATGAAGATCTGTGTGAGGGATACAGGTACCTGAGGAGGCGGGCCGAGCTCTGGCGGCGGAGCAGGAATCGTCAAGCAAAGAGGCAGAGGGTGGGGTTGTCTGCGAGGAGACTGCGGAGGCCGAGGAGCTTGTCTATCGGAGGCCGAGGACGGCTGTTCCCGCGCTTCTTGTGCAAGGGTGGAATCTGTCGTTCCCATACTTGCGTCAGCTAAATAACAATAAAGAAGCTGCTGAACATCCAAGAAATGACATTTTCAAGCTTTTCAAACATCGTACATAGAAAACGCAGAGAAAGCAGAGCGGCACCAACCCCACTCTGGTTTAGACCATGTAGCCGGCAGCTACGGCCAGTGCTGAGATGACAGAGGGGGACGTCTGCTGACACTAGACATGTGCCATTCGTTTAGTTCCGAATTCGTTTATCGAATTTTGACAAATTAGTTAATTCCAAATTTTTCAATTTCCAAAATTTCCGAATTTTGGATTTTCAAAAATCAGAAAGAAAGAAAAAAATCTGTTTAATTCTAAATAACGATTAAATGATAGGTATTGGAATTCCCTTTCAAATTTGTCTGTTGGTGAACATAACGAGTACGAATTCATCCGAAGTTACGAGTTATCTGAAATGCCGAATGCCGCATCTAACCAAATGGAAAGTAACGATCTAATAATAAAACCTTTTTATTATTTATTATTAATTTTCTAACTTCAGATAAATTCGTACTCGTTAAATAGTTATTAAACCTGATTTTCTTTTTTTCAGATTTTCAAAA
Organism: Lithobates pipiens; assembly: GCF_037356315.1. Lineage (NCBI taxonomy): Eukaryota > Metazoa > Chordata > Amphibia > Anura > Ranidae > Lithobates > Lithobates pipiens. Next base: position 335,480,955 of record NW_027507785.1, read on the forward strand.
TTTTGGACTTTCAAATCTTTGAATTCCGAAAATCTGAAAAATCGAAAATGTGAAAATTCCTGAAAAAGCGAAGGAAACTAAAACGAAAATGAACATTTTTTTTTGTCAATGCACATGTCTAGCTGACACATCACGTACTCATGAGCACTTCGCCATCTACTCGATCTGCGACCCACTGGGACCGAAACCGACGCGGCCTCGCTCTTTCTTCCTTCGATTAGGGGAGTTTGCAATCTTATCCTGGAAAGTACTAAACTAACTTGGCAATCTCTCTCCTATTCTTAGTGGTTACAGCTCTGCATACCCACCTGCCCTCCAGAAGATTTACCCCTCCCCCTTCATGACCAGGCCATTATTTTTATTTATTTTTTGCGATACAGATCTTATTTTAACTGACAATTGTGCGGTCGTGCAACTCTGTACCAAATAAAATGTAAGCCCCCCCCCCCCCCAATAGAACTTTCTTTTGGTGTTATTTGATCACCTCTGTATTAATTTTTTGCGCTATAAACAAAAAAAAAAAAAAAAAAAAAAAAAAAAAAGACAGACAATTTAAAAAATAAAAAAAAATAAAAAGTTTTTTTTTTTTTACTTTTCTATAAAACCCAATACAAAAAGTAAAACATGTTACATATTTCTATTTATACCTTTTTATCAATATTCAAATACTTTGCGTGTGCTGCCAAGATGAAACATTTGCATCCATCATGCCATGTGGGCACACTGTACACGTGGCATGATGGATACAAATGTTTCAGCTTGGCAGCACACGACAAGTAAATAATTTTCATATGTATACATATGAAAATAATTTACTTGTTTCATATTATTATTACTAAATAAACTATGTTTACCACTCTACCGCCACAAGCCAATTGCCTCATTTAAAGTCCCACATTCCTTTCTTATTCACCTGAATCAGGAATGGAGGTAATGACAAGGAAAAAAAAATAAATAAATCTAATTTCTTAATCAATTTAGGAATTCTGCTACAAATTTTTGGTAAAAAAAAAAATCCCAATAAGTGTATATTGATTGGTTTGGGCAAAAGCTATAATATCTACAAACTATGGCATATATACTGGATTTTTTTTTTTTTTTACTAGTAATGGCTGTGATCAGCAACTAATAGCGGGACTGCGATTTTGCGGCAGACAATTGGACGCAGTGTGGGAACCAGTGACACCATTACAGTGATCCGTGCTAAAAATATACACTGTCACTGTACTAATGACACTGGCTGGGAAGGGGTTAAACATATAGGGTGATCAAAGGGCTAAATGTGTGCCAGTGTTTATGTGTACCGTGTGCGCTGCTTTTACTAAAGAAGTCATGGATTTTATTCCCTGCTTTGCGGGGAAAGAAAATCCATCCCTTCCCCGCTGACCGGACAGAGCTCACCCTTGTTTACATAGGCAGGGCTCTATCCTGTGCTTCTTCCCGAGGACATCCATCGGCCGGCACCCACTGATTGTACACAGCAGATACCAATCGCAGCAAAGCCGGGGTCGCCAGCAGCACACGTTCCCTGCCCAGAAAGTGCTGGACCAGGTACCTAGTACGTGATGTGGCACAGGAGAGCCGCCATGCCGCCGTATATCTATGTAATGGGGTTGGCATGTGGATACTCTGTATTACGCTGCAGTTTGATTGATCGTTTGCTGCCAATACGAATGGCAGTTTTCCCTGAGGAAGCGGGCGTAGTCCCGCAAAACGCACAGGAGAAGCTACTCTGCAATTCCTTCTCAGGCCCCCTTCACATTACTGCAACGCCAAAGTCGCACGATTGTGCCGCGATTTTAGGAAATGCCGGTGGAAACTTGAGGTCTATGGACCTCAACTCACTTCATAGTCGGACCAATGTAGTACAGGGACTACGATGAAGCCGCACAGATATGAACGGTACTCACTGGAAACCATAGGGGGGGGGGGGGGGGGGACTTGTCATGTGACTTTGCAGTTCCAAGTCGCAGGACAAGCCGCACAAGTGTGAGAGGGGCTTTATGGATATTTGGGGTCGCTACCATCTGCAAACACTGAAAATAACTGCAGCTTTATTATTCTTTATTATTTTGTTTGTTGTGTTGAGTTTTAGCATTCTAACAAAAACATTTTAATGTTTGGATAAATAAAATGTACATTTTTTTTTTTTAAATACAGCTTTAGCATCTTACAAATCCTACTTGGTTCGGTTTGGTTGGGACTTGCGGTTTCATTGTCGGTATAACCGAAGATGCGATACCAATAAATCCTGACAGACACACAGACTGGTGTTATGCGATCGCCCTCTAAATCCTCATTTTTTTCGTCAAAACCAGCACTGAATGTATGTAATAGCATGGGGTGTGCTGGAGGGTGTATTGATGTTGCCAATGGGGGGGATCTATTGTCACTGGTGGGGAGGTCTTGTGTTGCTAGGGGGTCTTGTGTTGCTGGAAGGGATCTACTGTTGAGGGAGAGGTCTCTTATTACTGGCTGCAGGAGGATCTATTGATGCTGGCTGCTGGGAGATCTGTTGTTGCTGCTGGGGGGGGGTTTAATGTTGCTTGGGTGGATATTTTGTCACTGGGTGGATCACTGCTGCTGCAAGGAGTCTATTGTTCTTGGGGTGGAATCCATTGTTGAGTGGGGATCTAGTGTTGCTGGCTGCTGGGGATCCATTTTACTGCTTTTTCTTTTTATCATTAACACTTTCCATACAAATGATTTAGCACCACAAAATACTTGGTTCTGTATTCTCTAAAAGGGGCACTACTGGTAGGGGGTGGAATCACGGGATGGCGGTCAGAGGTAAGTAGGGGGTGGAGACAAGGGGTGACTCAGATGGGGGGAGGGGGGGCTTCCTGCACCTATTCTCCAAAAAAAGCTCTGGTCAAAATCTATGTTTAAATCTCCTCCCATCCCCATTCTACGCCTAATCTCTCTACCCTGTAAAAGGAAAGATCTATACTTGCCTATTCTGAGGGGGCTCCAGTGCGGTCACATGACCGGCTTTGGTATAGAGAAGGGACAGCCGACAACAGATGCCCCCCCTTTTTAAGCTTTGGGGTGCCACCCCCCCCAGGCTCTGCAGCGGTTGTCGGCGATCTCTCTACAGCGAATATTCTTCACGTTCCCATCGCACCCGTTCCTGTATAAAAGGCTCTTCTGTAGCGGGGGCTGCCGTGATCACCAGCCGGACACCAATCGATCACAGATAAACACACGTTCGCCAGCAGACCCCGGATCTCGTATTGCCGTCCAAACCTTTTATTGTAGAAAGATCGCATCACAGTGCGACGTTTCGGAGCCACGCAGGACCCCCCCTTCCCCAGGCACGCGATTGACGAAGGGGGTCGCGCGTGGCTCCGAAACGTTGCACTGATCGTGTTGTGATGTGTTCTACCTACAATAAAAGCTTTGGACTGCAATACGAGATCCATGGTGTGCTGGCGATCAATGGAGCCGGCGCTGGAGAGATCAAGTGACCGACTTCAGAATAGGCGAGTATACAGACCTTTCCTTTTACAGGGTAGGTAGGATAGGCTTAGAATGGGGGGTGGGAGTAGATTTAGGCTTTGTTTGGTTTTGGCTTGCCTTCCACCGTAACCCCCTCCCCCAACTGGTCACAGTAAGCTAAACAGTAGGTCAGCGCACCTACTATATTAGGGCAACGTTTATAAACCCTTCACACATGTACAGCACATGTGCAGACCAGGCATGCCCACATGAGCGCCTCTGATCACTGCAAACCATGGCTGTAATCAGTAGCCACTCCTCTCCTTGCATTCATAACAGCGGAGCAACCTGCTCAGCCATGTCTCTTCTGGGCATCTATAGAAGTGGAGGAGCACTAGGCTCCCGGGGAGGCACACCTCCCCATCCCCCCTCCCCCCTCCGACCTAACCCAACATGACGTAGCCCGGAGCTCCCTGCCGGGGGAAGAGAGAAGCCACAACTGATGTCCGAGCCCCCCCCCCCCTTCTGTACCTCTCTCCTCCATTCAGAGAGGAAACCCAGGGCCGTGCTTCAGTGTGACACATCACTGTGATAGCCAATCAGAGGCTTTCACAGTGATCAGCTGATCCAGAACCAGGAGTGCTGGGTCTCCGTTGGGGACGTGCGGGACCCAGGACTCTGTGTCTTTGTGCTGGGAGCTCACAGTGCAGCTCGCTCCCAGCACAAAGGTGGTTACGCATATACAGCCCCATGAAAAAAATACCAATCCAGTGTGGCCACGTACACACGTGCTGGCAGCGGAAAGGGATTAACAAAAAAAATAAAGTATAGCTGATGAACTGCAGGTCACGTGATCGCAGTTTATTCCCGAGCGATTCACGAACCTGCTAGTGGGCGTGTATTGAGAAGCGGGGAGCAGCTTCCCCTCTAGCCCCTCCTCCTCTCTGCATCGTCTGCCCCGGTCTATACACCCCCCCCCCCCCGGAGACCCACAAATCATGTGACATGCTGGTGGGCGTGTATGGGCGGGGCAGACACGTATGACATGTCTCGGAGGCAGCTTCCCAAAGAGAAACGGTTGGCTTGGAAGCCGATGTCTGAAGGCCGGAGGGATGAACGGGGGGTGGAAGATAAAAGCACGACTGTACAATGTACCTGTATCTAAGTGCGGGGTGACAGGGGATGTAAACTGACCAAGCTAAAATGGATCAGCTGCCACGCTTAGCATGGTCAGCTTTTATGATCCGGAGAAAGGGCACAGGTAGGTTCAACCAAGTAATAGAGAGGAAAAGCAGGCACTAACAACAGTGATATGAAAAAAATAAAATGGAAATTCATTACAGATACAGCGGAATGATGTTTTATTTTTTAGGTTTACAAAACACTTTAATGGGATGAAGTTGAATGGAATGGTGGTAAGTAATGAAAGTAATCTTGCGTACTGTTTTGTGAATCCGCAGGTCTCTGCCCGCCGTCTCCGGTGCCCATGCTTTCTTCCGTCTCTGTTCCAGGATCCGTGCCGTCCGCACACTGCAAGAGGATTACCAAAAATACTTAATTGAAAGGCAACGCAAGACTTTCCATTCACACTTCTATTGTATACAAAGTCTCCCCTCCCCCCATAGAAAACTTCACCTTCTCAATCAACACTGAAAACGTAGATAGGAAGGCAGATTAGATTTACTCTTTTAACGCTCTTTGTTTTACATTTCTTCAGTTACTTCCTGGTATCTGGCCTAGGCAAATGTCATATCCCAGGAGTCTCAGGAGGGGAGAAGGGGGTTTTCTCAGCTAACACCACCCTCCTGCTGGTGTTCTGTCAGATTAGGCGACCCGCCAGAATGTGTAATGGAAGGGACGTTTCGTTGCCGCCATCTTGCTACACCCCGCACTCCTTCACTGTAACGGCACACTGAGAAGGGGGCAAGCGGACATCTTGTTACACCCACTGGAGTTTTACATTTTACACTTAAACAGTGAATTGAGTTTATATTGTGAACTACGGTACTTAGTCTGTCTGACTGTTTAGATGTTGAATTTTAAAAGCAGCAGCGAGCTTGCGGATCTCACAGGTTTGCTAATCACACAGAAGTTCGATGGTTTTAAAATTCAACATGTAAACATTCAGAGTTCTAAGTACCATAGCTCACAACATAAACTCAGTTTACTGTTAAAATGTAAAAGTCCAGTGGGTGTAACAAGATGTCCGCTTGCCCCCTTCTCAGTGTGTCGTTACTGTGGAGGAGTGCGGGGTGTAGCAAGATGGCGGCAACGAAACGTCACTTAAAATTAAGTGTAATGCCGCGTACACACGATCGGAAAAAGCTCTGATGGTTTTCCCGACGGAATTCCGCTCAAACTGTCTTGCCTACACGCGGTTACACCAAATTCCGACTGTCAAAAACGCGGTGACAACCAACATGTACGACGGGACTAGAAAAAGGAAGTTCAATAGCCAGTAGCGTCCGTCTCGTAGTTGAATCTGAGTGTGCGTGAGTTTTTGCGCTTCAGAATTGCATACAAACGGATTTTTGGATAGGAACTTTTTCCGACCGAAAAATTGAGACTGAAATTCGGCCAGCAAAAGTCCGATGGAGCGTACAACACGATCGCATTTTCCAACCAAAAGCGCTCATCTGTCTTTTGCTCGCCGAATTTCCAATCGTGTGTACGCGGTGTAATGCAGCGTACACACGATCGTAATTCTCGGCGGTAAAGGCTATGATGGTTTTTCTGACGGAATTCCACTCAAGCTTGGCTTGCATACACGCGGGTCACACAAAAGTTCTCTGAACTTTCGACCGTCAAGAACGCGGTGACGTACAACACTATGACAAGCCGAGAAAAAGTTGAATGCTTCCGAGCGTGCGTAGGAATTTTTGCGCGTCGGAATTGCTACAGACAATCGGGATTTCCGATCCAAAAACTTTTTCCATCGGAAAATTTGAGAACCTGCTCTCAATCTTTTGCTGGCGGAAAATCGCCAAGCCAACATGTCACACTTTACAAATTGCGCACACTCATGAAATAGCAACAAACTTCGGTACTTAAAAATCTCCACAGGCGATGCTTTAAACACCTTTACAGGTTATCAGTTTAGAGTTATAGAGGAGATCTGATGCTGGAATTATTGCTCCAACGTTAGGCGAGATCTCACATGTGTGGTGCGAACACAGTTTACATATGCGCTCGCTTCTGCGTGAAGGGATGGGGGCACTAGAGATTTTATTTATTTTTTATTTAACTTTTTATAGTGTCCCTTTATTTTTTTCATTTCTATTAAAAGGAATGTAAACATTCCTTGTGATGGAAATAAGGGATGACAGGTACTTGCAACCTGGACCGGAAGTGATGTCATGGCGTCGCTTCGATCCTCTAAGGCAGGGGTGCCCAACCAGTGGCCCGGGGGCCACAGGTGGCCCACGGAGCCCTCTGATGTGGCCCGCAACCTCCTGCTCTGGGATGGTGGTTTGACAAGCCCAGATCACAGGTTGCCGACCCATCATCCCAGAGCATCAGTGTTGTAACTGAAGCCGGCGGGAGAAAGCAAGAAGTTGCAGAGCAGAGCCACATAAGCTGATGCTTCCTGTATAGCGCCAGCTCTTGTCACAATCAATACTAAATGCATTCTGCCTGGGACAGCAACAGCCAGGATAAACTGAATGGAAGACCATTATTAAAGGTGTGTTTGTTACTGAAATCAGTGTATATATGGGCATATCTGTTCTTCAGTGGTTACTAGGCTGCTGTTAAACTAATCCTGCACCTGCGGGTTACCTGCACTGAGCCATAGACTGTTATTACCTGTGGGTTTGGTGCCCTTTCAGTACGTGCACTATACCATCAGGATATAATAGAAGTCTATGGCAAAGTGCAGCTAACCTGCAGGAAAGCTAGGAGGTGCACGTGGCGCATCAGTGTGAAAGGGAACCATCCCCTTCCATCACATTGAATTGGAGGGCCCATAGAGTAGCATGGGTTGTGTCTATATATATATATATATATATATATATATATATATATATATATATATATATATATATATATATATATATATATATATATATATATATATATATCTTTTTTTATATTTAGCCATTTCCCTGGAGGTGTGCAGACCATAAACTGATAAAGGGTGGGGGGTTGGGGGGGATATACATACAGCAGCGTCTTCTCCTTCATAGGCTTCGTTGCCATCAGCGCTGCCGCCTTCACCATTGCTCTCGTCTCCATCTCCCATTCCAGCATCGTCTTCATCATCTTCATCCTCCCCGTAGCCCTGTATGTCCTTGGACAGAAGAACACTTGAACCGTTACATACTAGCAAACATGGGATATATGATGTTGAATATTTCAGACCAGCAGATGCGATTCATTTTGCGCTCTTTCGTCTTTTTTCTGCACAACCAATAGTAGTGCTCATTATTTAACGTGACCCTGTAGCTACTGCAAACTTTTCGGATCAAGGCATAGGGGGGAAGGGGGAGGGGAGGGTAAACACTCCACCTTCCCTGCTGTTGGGCTTGTGAACTTCTAAGGACTGCAGAAGGAGCAACTAGTGAGATCCGCGTTCTTTAGGATTGGCGTTCAGTGGTGCAGGCACCAGGAAATACAATAAAGATTTTTAGGAGGACAACACACCGCATGGCTACCCTTTTCATTTTTGATGTTTGTCCATTATGTGCAGTCTCAGCACAGGTGTGGTTGTTACTTGCACAGTAACTTGGAAGGGTTGTAGCGTCATTGCAACACAGATTTTACCCTCTATTCCCCCAACCCTGAGAAACATTATGCAGGGACGCATACTTCTGATATTGATAGGATTGGAACGGAGTTCAGTGGTGCAGGAAATACAATAAAGATGTTTATGAGCACAACACACTGTTGCCAGTAATAGATGGTGAGGGGAATCCTGTGGGTACTGGGGTCAGGGTAGAGGAAGCCGGAGGAACATGGGGTGGGTGTGTGTGTGTGTGTGTGTGTGTGTGTGTGTGTGTGTGTGTGTGTGTGTGTGTGTGGTTGGGGGGGGTTGTGCATTAGGAAAATGCTGTAGTCCCGGCCAGGAACGCGCACACAAGGGTGGCTACAGCAGAGCTCCACCCCACTGTGCAAGGCAACGTAGACACCTGAAAAATGGAAACCTGGGCCAGCAAACTTAAGGGAGAGCAAACTTAGGCCGGGTTGACACTGCTGGTGGATGTGGCTCACAGCAGGGGGTCCGGTGCGGCCCCAATCTCAGTTTCAGGCATGGATCAGGGCAGAATTTTTTGCCCGATTTCGGCCCTAAAAACAGAGACAAAAGACGCACAGGACTCCTGTGCAAGCCGCTCCGTGTCCGCCCCGGAGATATGTGAACCGGCTCCATAGAGAGCCGCCCAGTCTCCCGTCATTCAAATTGGATGTGGGGAAACCCTCATCCAATTCGCACTAGTGTGACCTAAGCCTTAAAGAGGGATTCCACCTAAAAAAAAAAATATTAAAAGCCAGCAGCTATAAATACTACAGCTGCTGACTTTTAATAAATGGACACTCACCTGTCCCGGGTTCCAGCGATGCCGGCAGCCGAGGCCGATCGCTCGGCTCTCGGCTGCTGCCGTCACCATTCTAGGTGAGGGAATCAGGAAGTGAAGCGAATCGGCTTCACTTCCCGGTTCCCTACTGCGCATGCGTGAGTAGCGCAGCGCAATAGGAATTCTCCGCGCTGTCACTGGGACCCGGTGTGTCCCAGCAGACAGCGCGGCAGGACAGGAAATGACAGACTCCCACGGGAGTCTATGCCCGGAAGTGGGTGTAAATACCTGTCTTTGACAGGTATCTCCACCCCCCTCCCCCCTGAAAGGTGCCAATTGTGACACCGGAGGGGGGGGGGGAGGGTACCGATCAGCGGAAGTTCCACTTTAGGGTGGAATCCCGCTTTAACGAAGCAGCTGGAAAAGGTATCCGACGTGACTGCGATCAACATTTCAGATTTTATTTACACTTTAACATTTCCTCGTCACTGAAAAAGCAAGGGCGTTGTATTCCTTCCCTACACTTGGGCAATATTTATAAACAGATACATCTCTAAACCACCATTACCTCCTGATCACCTTCATTTTCCTCCTCCTCTTCCTCATCGCTGTCTATAATGATCACATTCTCGTTCTTCGTCTGGGTGGATTGCACGCTTTGGGACTGATCCGAAGACTGAGCGGCGATCTCCCCGAGTGACTGGGAGGTCTCTTCATTATCGGGAATTTGTTGAAAGTCCAGCGTTCCAAACTAAGAAGAAAAAAAAATAAAGAAAAAAAATTCTAAAACCCGAACCTCCATTCAAAAAAGTTCATCACTAATATCTACTAGTTGCAGAAATTTGGTTTTGTTTCACTGAACTCTGGCAGCATTGTAAGTTCCCAATAATTCATCCAATATCTGCCACAACATTCTGATTTCAGCTACAAGGAAAGGTAAAATGAAGGGAGACTGTGCGGTTACGTGACCGCTGAACAAAAAACATCCCAAAGGAAAAAAAAAAAAAAAAAAAAACGCACACAATGTTTATTTAAAAAAAAAAGAATTACAATAAATGAAATATTCTAATACATTTACCTGTGAAAGTGCATCTTGAGATTCTTGGTCATAAGTGTGAGACTCGGGTTCAGCGATTTCTTCCGTTAATACTTCCTCCTTCATTAAAGATAATAAAAAAAGGTATAAAATGTATCACACAATCATTAGGAAAGGCCCGTTAGGCAGGAACATGCACTGGAAATGAATAAAAGGTTTCATATCGCAAAAAATAAAAATCAGGCAATTGCCCAGCAGTTGGTATAAAGTGACCCCAGACAGTACGCCATCAAAAAGAAGGATAAATAATTGGACATTCCTGAAAAACAGGAGGGCAAAAACAATTCAAAACCTCCCCCACACACAGCAACGTTGTTATAAATGAATGAAATATTCAACACACATAGATATTACGTTAAAATAGTTTTTTTAATGGTATTAATATCGATATTCTGTAAATTATATTGATGAGGAAAATTCCAAGAAAATCCGCACCGTTCTCAAGTAAACTCAAACCGATTAAAAAAAAAATAGAAAAATATTACTAGAACAATATCAAAATGTAAAAACATCATCAATAAATATGATGAAGATTGAATCAGATTTGCGTCTTTGTAGCTTCCTTCAATGTCTGCCTGAACGTGACCTCTAATACAAACATTGGAGGAAGAAAGCACCGGGCTGTCACATGACCTCCCTCTGTAATACAAACTTCGGAGAAGACCGAGCTGGGCGGTCACATGACCTCCCTCTGTAATACAAACTTCGGAGAAGACCGAGCTGGGCGGTCACGTGACCACCCAGCAGACGCCAGAGGGAGAAGCTCAGCACCTCAGGAATACATACAGTGGAGAAACACCGTGCCGGGTGGTCACATGATAGCTGATCGGGGATAAGAAAAGCAGCATTTATAAGAAGAATTTAATAAAATGGCATATAGTATATACAAATCATATAATCCTAGCAGAGGGGCTGGCAGTAAGTGGGGGCGCTGTGTGTTCACTGCTGGGAACGGTGATAGAAGGGGACAGGAGGGGGTGTCTCACACACAGATGTCAGGCAGAGGGGGGAGGAGAAGAGAGGAGAGCTGTAGAGGACGGAGGCACGTAAACTGACCATGGTGTCAGGGCTCAGCGGCCATGATACACCGTGGACAGTTTACATAGGGGAGGGGAGAAAGTGGCAGAATCAACCAGGTATTACAGGGGGCCAAATTACACAGCACAAGTACTGTGCTGTATAAAATGCTTCAAAGAAACAGGATCAATATTTTATTTTTTGGGGTTAAACACTTTAAAGGCCCCATGCACACAGGACATTCAAAAGAGTGCAAATAAATTTGTACGTTTTTCAGTGTTGGCTTTTTTTTTTTAAATTACACCAGCTTACATTCAGCTCTGCAACAAGGATACAAGTGCGTTTATTGGTGTTTTTCAGCATGCAGCGTTTTTTTTTTGTGGTCAGAACAGCTCTAGAATGCGATTTTAGGGCGTTCAGACAACAGCCCATAAACTCCCCTGCCGATATGTGAAGGAATCTAATGTACATAATCAGAAAATGTCTATTTGCTTATGTGTATACATGTTTCTATGGTCCTTACTTATTATGTAGTATACAGATTGACTCTCTGTTCGGAGTTGAGATGGCGCCTGTACCCTACATCCCACGCGTTAGAAGAATGCATATGAGATAAGAGAACCAGCTTCAACCAAACTTCAAGCATCAAGTTTCTCCATTTCTCTTGTATTTTAACCAATAAGATGTACCAATTAGACCGACATAGCAATGACGCATCTTTCTGTATAAAATATCAACACCGCCCACCAATAAATCAGAAGTTAGAAGTAACCAATCTGAACATGTCTCAGAGAGTGTTTACTTCTAATGTGCTGCACATTTATACTTTTTAATTAGAAATAGCAGCAGATAACCAAGAACTAGTTTGTAGTTCTTATCCATTTCAGATAAACTTCAAAAAACGTCCATGTGTGCACAGACACACAGGATAAGAGAGGGAAGTTAAACTGTCTGCCAACCAGCTGCTGTCTTTACACGGCGGCAGGTTGGCTGTAGTGCGCGAATCGCCATAGCTGTACGTTGGCTTGCGCAGTTTGTGGGCGGGCGGGAGGGTGCCGGCAACCTGCGATCGCCTAGTACAAAAGGCAGAACAGGGATCTTCCAGTGTAAACAAGGTGAATCCTCATTCTAACAGGGGACATGACAGATGTACTGTTCCCACTCATCGGGAACAGTGATGTCCCTGGCAGCCCATCCCCCCCCCCCCCCACAGTTAGAACACTCCCAGGGAACAGACTTAACCCTTTAATCTCCCCTATTGTTAACCCCTTCCCTAACAGTGTAATTTTTACAATGATCGCTGCATTTTTTTTTAGCACTGATCAATGTAATAATGTCACTGGTCCCCAAAATGACACTTTTGGGGTCAGATTTGTCTTCCGCAATGTTGCAGTCCCACTAAAAATTGCAGATCGCCACCATCACTAGTAAAAATAAAAGAAATCCCTAAAACTATCACATAGTTTGTAGACTAACTTTTGCTCAAACCAATCAATAGACGCCTATTGGGTTTTTTTTTTTTACCACAAATATGTCAAAGAAAACATCGGCCTAAACTGATGAATACATTTTTTATATATATATATATATATATATATATATATATATATATATATATATATATATATATATATATATATATATATATATATATATATATACACATATACATACATACATACATACATACACACACATATATATATACATACACACACATATACATTTTTTTATTATTTTTTTGGATACGTGTTGCATCAAAAAGTAAAAAAGTTTTTTCTTCAAAATTTGTTGCTCTTTATAGCGCAAAAAAAAAAAAAAAACCCAGCAGAGGTGATCAAATACCACCAAAATAAAGCTCTATTTGCGGGGGGGAAAAACAAGCAAGTCAATTTTCTTTGGGTGTAATGTTGCATGACCGCACAATTGTCAGTTAAAGCGACGCAGTGCTGCCGCATCGCAAACAAATGGCCAGGCCATTAAGGGGGAAAATTCTTTGGGGGCTGAAGTGGTTAACCACTTTCAGACCGGACCATTTTGCTGGTCAAAGACCAGACCACTTTTTGCGATTCGGCGCTGCGTCGCTTTAACTGACAATTGCGCGGTCGTGCGACGTGGCTCCCAAACAAAATTGACGTCCTTTTTTTTCCCACAAATAGAGCTTTCTTTTGGTGGTATTTGATCACCCCTGCGGTTTTTATTTTTTGCGCTATAAACAAAAATAAAGCGACAATTTTGAAAAAAAAAAACGCATTATTTTTAACTTTTTGTTATAATAAATATCCCCCAAAAATATATAAAAAAAATGTTTTCCCTCAGTTTAGGCCGATACGTATTCTTCTACATATTTTTGGTAAAAAAAAAAAAAAAAAAAAAAAAAAAAAAAAAAATCGCAATAAGCGATTAATGATTGGTTTGCGCAAAAGTTCTAGCGTTTACAAAATAGGGATAGTTTTATAGCATTTTTATTAATAATTTATTTATTTTTTTTACTAGTAATGGCGGCGATCAGCAATTTTTATTGTGACTGCGACATTGTGGCGGACAAATAGGACATTTTTGACACATTTTTGGGACCATTGTCATTTATACAGCAATCACTGCTATATAAATGCAGTGATTCCTGTGTAAATGACACTCGCAGTGAAGGGGTTAACCAGTGGGTGGCAGTATAGGGGGTTAAGTGTTCCTAGGGGTGTGTTACTAACTGTGGGGGGGGTTAGGCTTCCATTTAGTGAACACTGATCTCTGCTCCAATCACATGGAGCAGAGATCAGCGCCACTAGTTGCTAGGCAGAATGGAGAAATGCTGTTTACAACGGCATTTCTTCATTCGGCCGCTCCGTGAGAGGATTGCGGGTATGCCCGCAGCGATCGAGTTTCGCGACCGGACTCACGGGGGTCCCGACCAGCGCGGGAGCGCGCCGCCGGCGGCGCGCTCCCGTCGGCAGGGCGGCAAATTTAAAGGGACGTACATGTACGCCCATTTGCCTGCCCGTGCCATTCTGTCGACGTACATCGGCGTGCGCTGGTCGGCAAGTGGTTAAAGTGTTACTAAAACCATAAATGTTTTTTTTTACCCTAAAGAAACCCCCCCAAAAAAACTCTGTACAATACCATTAAAGAGCAGATAAGTATAACAGGTTATTTTAATAAAAACACATTGATATTATAATATTGATAGATATACTGTATTTATCAGCGTATAACACGCACTTTTCCCCCTTAAAATCAGGGGCAAATCATGGGTGCGCGTTTTATACGCCAATTCCCATCGATTGTGAGGGGAGTGAAGCGAGTGCCGCCAAGCATAGCTGAGTGTGCTCGACTCCTCTCGCAGCCATGCCCAGTCCCGCCATCGGACCTGTGTTATGTCCATCATAGGAGACGGGCCAAGGGGCGGGACTGTGAGAGGAGCTAAGAGGAGCCGAGTACACAGGACATCCGGCTCTATCAGAGACAGAGCGCGATACACACATACAAAGCGCTACCGACCATTTGTAATGCGATGGTGCATAGCTTCTGGTAAGAGGCTTGCGGGTTTGGTTTGGTCACATGGCGGTGGCACTTCCGTGGAAATCAGTTACTACACCGGCTGGTGGAATGTCACATTTAACCACTTTGCCAACCGGCTCACGCACATGAACGTTGGCAAAGTGGTTTGTTACCACAAAACAATTCACCCCCGTACGTCTGCCCCTTTAAGAGCCAAAGCAGGCGTGCAGTTGCCACCCGCGATCGCAGGTGCAAGAGCCAGAATGGGGATTTGCCCCCTTAATGACCAGGCCATTTTTTATTTATTTTTTGTAATTCGGCTCTGCGTCGCTTTAACTGGCAAGTGCGCGGTCGTGCGACGTTGTACCCAAAACCAAATTGACATTTCTTTGATCACCTCCGCTGGTTTTTAGTTTTTGCAACAAACAAAAAAAGCCGACAATTTTGAAGAAAAAATGTTTTTTACTTTCTGCTATAATACATATCAAAAAATAAAAAAAATAAGAAACATTTCATCAGTTTAATCCGATATATTCTCCTACTTAAAAAAAAAAAAAAAAAATCGCAATAAGTATATTAATTGATTTGTTAAAAAGTTATTGCGTTTACAAAATTTATAAAAAATTTTTTTTACTAGTAATGGCGGTGATCTGTAATTTTTAGCGGGACTGTGACATTGCTGCGGACAGATCGGACACTTGACACTTTTTTGGGACCACTGACATTTATACAGCAAAAATAGCCACTGATTACTGTATAAATGTCACTGGCAGGAAAGGGGTTAACACTAGGGGGCGATCAAGGAGTTAAATGTTCCCTAGGGAGGTGTTTCTAACTAAGGTGTGGGGGGAGGGGACTGACTGGAGGAGAGAGAGATCACCGTTTCTGATCACTAGGTACAGCAGATCTCTCTCTACTTCCCTGACAGAATGAGGATCTGTGTTTACATTGACAGATCCTCGCTCTGGCTTTCTCAGGAGTGATCGTGGGTCGCGGGCAGACATCGCAGCCGAGCGCATCGACATGGAGCGGTACGTGCGCGCCCTCTATACCCCTTATAAAACAGCTGCCGTACCAGCTACAGTGATTAGGGCAGGAGAGCCAACCTGGCGCTGTATAAATGGCGGCAGGTTGGCAAGTAGTTAGGGAACGCTGCATCACAAATTGTGTAGAAGCCGCTGTATTTTTATCGGTTTTGATACATTTATATTACATTTACAAATGCCAAAAGATTTTTAAATGGCTTACCACCGGCTCTACTCTTTGCACACCCCTCTGTTTTTTACTGGCGGGCACATCCGACTCCTCCCCCGCATGCTCTGTGATTTCCGCAGAAGCCTCTTCCTCCTCACGCGGGCGTTTTGGGATGGAAGAACTCGGGGTCGCTGAAACTGAATACATAAATTATGACTTACAACATCCGTATGTGAAACAAACATGACCCACCGAAGGGACCATCACCTCTCCTATGCAGAATATAGAATGTCTGCAAAGCACATCCACCGACCCCGGATACCAATCTCATCTCCGCAACTTTCATCTTCCTAAGCCGGTGTTAAAATCAACTTTGTTGGCAACCTGGGGGAGCAGTACTCCCCCCACATGCCCCAGTCATGTGACCGTGCTTGGGTTTGCAGATGCCCGATAGGCCCAGGCCCTCTGAAAAGAGGAGCAGGTTGCGCGCTTTACCACAGCCAATGTGCCGGGAATTCTCAGAGGAAGGAGGTGTGAGTGAGCGCATGATAATCCCCTTGCCGCCGAGCGTAAGCAGATGTGCGTACGCGGCTTCCGGGTGTTATACTGGGATGATGCCTGCGGGGGTTCAAGTAATTTTCTAGCAAAAAACATGGATTTTAACTTGTAAACACCAAATGTCAAAAACAGGCTTAGTCATGAAAGGGATAAAGGGCTGGAGGGATGTCCTTTGCAGAGACTGTCCCCTTACCCTGCATGGGAGGCGACCTCTTTAAAGACAAAAAACTTACATGTGGAAAATAACGAAGAAGAAGTGCTTGGCCTTTCTACAGGGGAGCTCTGGACCACGTCTACCACCGCCATCTCCTGACTGCAGGGCTCTATGGTGGCATGAGACTGTTGCGTTGGCTGGACAAACGCCGTCTGCTGAACAGATGGGACGGGTTGTGGCAGCGAGGACTGGACATTCGGGCTGGTCGAACGAACGGATCCGCTGGCACTTCCAAACACTGGGACATGCTCCAACATACCTTCCGACTGCATTGCTAAATAAAAAAATAAAAAGATAACCTTCAATACACTGAAAAAAGTCAAACCAAATCTATAAAAACAAGCGTAGAAGAGACAATATACCGTGCATGCGGAAAGTATTCCCAGCGCTTCACTTTTTCCACATTTTGTTATATTACAGCCTTATTCCAAGATGAATTAAATTCCTTATTTTCCTCAAAACTCTACAAACAATCCCCCAAAATGACAACATGAAAGAAGTTTGTTCGAAATCTTTCGAAATTTATTAAAAATGGAAAAAAATCATGCGTACACATCACAGGCTCCTCCCACGCACACGCATCACAGGCTCCTCCCACGCACACGCATCACAGGCTCCTCCCACGCACACGCATCACAGGCTCCTCCCACGCACACGCATCACAGGCTCCTCCCACGCACACGCATCACAGGCTCCTCCCACGCACACGCATCACAGGCTCCTCCCACGCACACGCATCACAGGCTCCTCCCACGCACACGCATCACAGGCTCCTCCCACGCACACGCATCACAGGCTCCTCCCACGCACACGCATCACAGGCTCCTCCCACGCACACGCATCACAGGCTCCTCCCACGTGCACAAGTATCACAGCCTTTGACACTCAGCACTGATCTCAGGTCCCTCCTGTTTCCACTGATCATCATTGAGATGTTTCTACAACCTGATTGGAGGTCACCTGTGGTAGATTCAGGTGATTGGACATGATGTGGAAAGGCACACACCTGTCTATAGAAGGTCCCACAGGTAACAGTGCATGTCAGAGCGCAAACCAAGCCATGAAGTCCAAGGAATTGTCTGTAGACCTCGGAGACCGGATTGTATGGAGGCACAGATCGGGGGAAGGGTACAGGAACATTTCTGCAGCATTGAAGGCCCCAGTGAGCACAGAGGCCTCCATCATCTGTAGATGGAAGAAGTTGGGAATCACCAGCACTCTTCCTAGGGTGGGCCGCCCGACCAAACTGAGCGATTGGGGGAGGAGGGCCTTAGTCAGGGGGGTGACCAAAAAACCCGATGGTCACTCTGACAGAGCTCCAGCATTTCTCTGTGGACATAGGAGAACCTTCCAGAAGACTACATATGATGCCCAGTCAGTCATTTTGCTATAGGCCGGGCGGGACGTGGTTACAGATCTCAAAAAGCATCACATCATGCCACCATCTAAAGAAATTCAAGAACAGATGAGAAACAAAAGTAACTGACAGGTATCAGTCTGGAAAGGGTTACAAAGCCATTTCTAAGGCTTTGGGACTCCAGCCAATCACAGCGAGGGCCATTATCCACAAATGGAGAAAACTTGGGCCAGTGGTGACCCTTCCCAGGAGTGGCCGGCCGACCAAAATGACCCCAAGAGCCAAACGAGGACTCACCCAGGAGGTCATAAAAGAACCCAGAACAGCTAGAAGCCCTGCAGGTCTCATCTGCCTCAGGCAAGGTCAGCGTTCATGATTCACCAATAAAAGACTGGGCGTCCATAGGAGAGCTCCAAGGCCACTGCTGACCAAAAAACACAAAGGCTCGTCTCACATTTGCCAAAAAACATCCGGATCATCTCCAAGACTTTTGAGCAAATATTCTGCGGACTGATGAGAGAAAAGCTGGACTTTTTGCAAGGTGTGGCTCCTGTTACATCTGGTGCAAAACAAATACAGCATTTCATAAAACGATAAATCATCCCAGCAGTCCCACATGGGGGGGGGGGGGGGGGAATGGGGAGTACCAACATTGACACGTGGTGGTGGGATGTACCAACAGTCCCACATGGTGGTGGTAGGGGGATGGTCTGGACAACTTGCCATTATTATTGATGGAACCATGAATTCTGCGCTCTACCAGAAAATCCTGAAGGAGAATGTCCGGCTATCAGATGCTGACCTCAAGCGCACTTGTGTTATGCAGGACAAGGATCTGAAAACGCACCAGCAGGTCCACCTCCAAATGGTTTAATGAAAAGACAAAACAAAGGTTTTGAAGCAGCCTACTCAAAGCTCGGACTTCAATCCCATTGAGATGCTGTGACATGTCCTTACACAGGCTGTTCACGCTGGAAAACCCTCCAATGCGACTGCAAACAATTCTGCAAAGAAGAGTGCGCCAAAATGTGCAATGTGACAGACTCATCGCCAGCAAATTCTTGATTGCAGTTATTGCCGCCAAGGGTGGCCCCACCAGTAAATAGGTTTAGGGGGGCAATTACTTTTTCACATAGGGCCAGGCAGGTTTGGACAGCTTTTTACCCTTAATATATGAAGTCATTTAATGGCTGAATTTTGTATTTCCTCGGGTTATCTTTGTGTCATAACATTTTTTTGATGATCGGAGTCATTTAAGTGTGAGAAATATGCAAAAAAAAATAAAAAATAAAAAAAACAGGACACACTTCTGCACAGCACTGTAAACTAAACAAATCCATAAAACACACTTGCCTTCTTGGGTTTCCGCCTGAGTTGTTGGCATGACGGTAGCGGTTGGGGTGGTGGTAGGTGTAGACGTGACAGCAGGAGTGACCATGGGGCGAATACTGGCCCTTGGCGGTCTAGACGTTGCAGGAACTTTGCTGGGAGTCGCAACCACAGGCGTGGGTTTAATGTTCGCCGTTGGCGGATCTGACGTACTTGCACTATAAATGAAAAGAGATGAAATGTTATCCTTGTGATCATTTTGTTTCGTCTCATTTTTTGTTGTCTGTTTCCGATTTTTTTTTATGCCAGTATTTAAACCGAGTACGTTAAATTTTTCAGCTACTAAAAGGGCTAAAAATACCGCCTGTAAAGCGCCTGAAAAATGCCTCCCGAGGATTTTCACACCAGGATGGTGTGCTTGCAGGACATTAGAAAAAGCGCCACAAGCAGCATCTGTGGGGCGGTTTGCAAGCGCCGTATACACCGCTCCTCCACCGCTCCTGCCAACTGGAATGCATGGGCAGCGCTGCTGAAGCACCTGCAAAGTGCTTTGGCAGCGGCACTTTTCACCCTCTTTGAATGTTAGCGGGGGGCTAAAAAAGCAGATAAAACGATGGTAAATCGCCGCTAAAACTAGTGCGGCTTTACCGCTAATGCAGCCCGCTGGTAGAGAGAAAGGGGTCTAACCTGTAAACATTTTTTAAAGTTTCGCCAATGTAGATTTAAGTACCATAGTTTGTCGCCATTCCACAGGTGTCCACAATTTTAAAGACAGACATGTTGGGTATCTATTCACTCTGCGTATCTGTCAAATTTTACACAAAAAAAAAATGGGGTATATATTGTGTTTTTTTTTTTTAATGTATTCTTTCCACAAAAATCCTGCTTCGAAAACCGCTGCACAAATACATTTACAATGCAACGATCATCATTTTATTCTCTTGGGTCTCTACAAAAATTATAAATACACACACACATATATGTTTGGGGGTTCCAAAATATATATATATATATTATAATTTTTGTAGAAACCCAAGAGAATAAAATGATGATTGTTGCAATTTTTAATGTTGCGCTGTATTTGTGCAGCGGTTTTTCAAGCGGGATTTTTGGGGAAAAAATACAATTTAGAAAAAAACTAAAAAAAAAGACAATATATACCCCAGTGTTTTTGTAAAATGTGACATACACAAAGAGTATATATATATATATATATATATATATATATATATATATATATATATATATATATATATATATATATATATATATATATATATACATATACACACACACACACACACACACACACACACACACACACACACACATATACACATACACACACAAATTCTGCATTAAGTGGAGTAACTACTCTGATTGCCTATGGGAGCAGCTTGCAGCATTGTTAGTAAGCATGAGAAACGGGAGGGAGGGCGAGACGGCGCGAGGGCAAGGAGAGACGGCGCGAGGGCAAGGAGAGAGGGCGCGAGGGCAAGGAGAGAGGGCGCGAGGGCAAGGAGAGAGGGCGCGAGGGCAAGGAGAGAGGGCGCGAGGGCAAGGAGAGAGGGCGCGAGGGCAAGGAGAGAGGGCGCGAGGGCAAGGAGAGAGGGCGCGAGGGCAAGGAGAGCGGGCGCGAGGGCAAGGAGAGCGGGCGCGAGGGGAAGGGGAGAGGGCGCGAGGGCAAGGGGAGAGGGCGCGAGGGCAAGGGGAGAGGGCGCGAGGGCAAGGGGAGAGGGCGCGAGGGCAAGGGGAGAGGGCGCGAGGGCAAGGGGAGAGGGCGCGAGGGAAGGGGAGAGGGCGCGAGGGAAGGAGAGGGCGCGAGGGAAGGAGAGAGCGCGAGGGAAGAAGAGAGGGCGCGAGGGGAAGAAGAGAGGGCGCGAGGGGAAGAAGAGAGGGCGCGAGGGGAAGAAGAGAGGGCGCGAGGGGAAGAAGAGAGGGCGCGAGGGGAAGAAGAGAGGGCGGGAAGGGAAGGAGAGAGGGCGGGAAGGGAAGGAGAGAGGGCGCGAGGGCGGGAAGGGAAGGAGAGAGGGCGCGAGGGCGGGAAGGGAAGGAGAGAGGGCGCGAGGGCGGGAAGGGAAGGAGAGAGGGCGCGAGGGCGGGAAGGGAAGGAGAGAGGGCGCGAGGGCGGGAAGGGAAGGAGAGAGGGCGCGAGGGCGGGAAGGGAAGGAGAGAGGGCGCGAGGGCAAGGGGAGAGGGCGCGAGGGCAAGGGGAGAGGGCGCGAGGGCAAGGGGAGAGGGCGCGAGGGCAAGGGGAGAGGGCGCGAGGGCAAGGGGAGAGAGCGCGAGGGCAAGGGGAGAGCGCGAGGGCAAGGGGAGAGCGCGAGGGCAAGGGGAGAGCGCGAGGGCAAGGGGAGAGCGCGAGGGCAAGGGGAGAGCGCGAGGGCAAGGGGAGAGCGCGAGGGCAAGGGGAGAGCGCGAGGGCAAGGGGAGAGCGCGAGGGAAGGCTTTGGAAAGCATTCTAGCGGCTCATGAGATCTAGCCACCGTAAAAATAAAAAAAAACGTACTGGGGTATGGGTGACATCTTCAGTCATTACCCCAGTAAACCACGATGTATATATGTACTGCGAGTGGTTAAAGGCCAATAATGTCCTTAAAGGGGGGTTCCAAACTTCCTAATAAAAGCGGATACAATGTACAATTTTGTAGAAAATCAGTGTCTGGAGGACATATAAACATGACATTATCGCCAGCACTTACATTCCTCTTTCCCCGGGAGCTGCCGATGGCTTTACAGTAATCTGCCGCTGTTCCGGGACCTGAAAAGAAATCTGATTTTACTGAATGTCAAGAAAAACCTAAAAGATAAAAAAAAAAAAAAAAAAAAAAAAACCCAAACACACAAAGCAAATGAGAAATATTTTACTTTTGAAGGTTCCTGATTCTCGTCCCTTTGCTCCTGATGTCGCTCTTGCTGCTCGCGCATCTCCCGCTCCAGGCGACAAATACGTCCTTCATACTGCGACTTCAAAGCGCTCATGCGAACTTCCAGCTCCTCCCTCTGCTGATCGAGAGCCGTCATTTTCTGCTTCAACTCTTCATTTTCACTTGTAAGTTGTTCCTTCAGATCTGCATAAGAGGAAACATTTACCAAACATGAATATCCTTCAAACATTAAAGGGGTTGTAAACACTCGTGCATCCTATGCATTAAAGTGACCCCCCCCCCATAACTGGTTGCCAAGCAGCAGGCAGGCAAGACAGCCGCCCTGTCTGTAACAGATGACTCAGGGGAACCCGCTGACAGCTGAGTCATCTGTTTCTTAAATCGGTTCTGGCTTTCAAAGGGTTAAAGGATAAGTTCACCTTGGGGAACATGTTACATCTTCCACCCGTACCTTACAGTCCTGTTTACACCTTGCTTTTGCTTCAAAAATTACACCCCATGTAGCTTTAGTGGTGCTTCAAAGTGTCCTCAAAGCCTCCATAGAAGTCTAAGGCAAAGCAACAAAGCCCCACCGAAGCACCTAGTACTATAGGCAAATAAAAGAGCAATATAAAGCCACGTACCTCAAAAGGAAAAGCTTTTTCATTAAAATAATTGCTATTTGTGATCAATAAAGTAGGAGAGATCCTTTTAAAACGTCACCTTTAGCAGTCTCAGCAGTAGAGCTAGGACTACATTTCCCAGCATGCTTCTCTCCATCTCACCATTTTACTATATATACTGGTATGTATGCAGGAGAGGGGTGTGACTTGGAAGGCAATGTATGGATTAACACAGGGCTGGGAATGCAAGCCTTGGGGACAAGTATCCTCCAATTATCTATACACGAATCACTGTGGATTCACTGATGACTTGAGCTGGACAGTGTGTTTTCTGGAAGGGTCCGTTTTGCAAATTAAAAAAATAAAATAATTTGGGGCATCTCACTATTAAGCTGTGAAAGTCTCTGCTTTGCTGCAAACAGCATCTTCTTCGTTTTCTCCTCCTTCTCATTGATTTGCTGGCGCAGTTGCTCTTCCTGTGTGGTCTTCTCCTGGAGGTCCTTATGAGCTTTGGACACCTCAGACTGAAGTTGGGTGATCTGATCCTGAAGAGTTTTGACTTCCTTTTCTTTATCATCTACAGTCTTCAAAAAAAAAAAAAAAAAAAAAATATATAATAATAATAATAATAATAATAATAATATTGGAACTGTGTTCATTACCATTTTTTTTTTTCTTGCTAACAACATTTTATATCTTTTTAAAAAAAACATATACACACATATACTTTACACTTGAAAACCAGCAGTAAAAATAAAAAATTATATATATATATATATATATATATATATATATATATATATATATATATATATATTATATATATATATATATATATATATATATATATATATATATATATATATATATATATATATATAAACACACACACAATATATATGTATATATAAATTATGTATATTACTTTACACTTAAAAAACCTGCAGAGTAAAAAAAAAAAAAAAAAAAAAAAAAAAAAACAATAAAAAAAAAAAAAAACACAATGAACATACATACACATAATATATATTAATATATCTCTACATCTATCGGCATATAACATGCACCTTTTTCCCCCCTAAAACCCAAGGGGAAATTGGGGGTGCATGTTATAAGCCAATCCACCTCCTTTCCTAACCTTCTCTGCCGCTCTCGGCGGCTTTCAGGCATTTTCGGAAAGCCGAAATAGAGAAGGGCCGAAAATACCCGAAAACCGCCGAGGTACACAGGACATCGGCTCTGTATCTCGGCAGCGCCATTTTTAAAATGACACTGACAAGGCTGCATTGATGGGCATTTAAAGCGGTTATTCACCCTAAAGAGGAAGTTCCGCTAATCTGATCCCCCTCCCCCCCCTCCGGTGCCACAATCGGCACCTTTCAGGGGGGAGGGGGGGTGCAGTTACCAGACCGCAGCAGACGCCCCGCCCCCCCGTTGTGTTCTGGGAAACACACAGTTCCCAGAGACACAGCGGGGGATAAGAGACGCGAAGCGCGACTCGCGCATGCGCAGTAGGGAACCGGGCAGTGAAGCTGTGATGCTTCACTTCCCGATTCCCTGACAGAGGATGGCGGCGGGGGCAGCAGCGAGACGAGCGATCGCTCGTCATCTGCCGCCGACATCGCTGGACCCCGGGACAGGTAAGTGTGATTTTATTAAAAGTCAGCAGCTGCAATATTAGTAGCTGCTGGCTTTTAATATTTTTATTTTAGGTGCAGAACCGCTTTAAATGTTTTTTTTCTTTTAAATTCCCTCCTAAACTTGGGGTGCGTGTAATACGCCGATAAATAATATATATATATATATATTATATTATATTATATTATATACACACACACACACACACACACACACACACACACACACACATATATATACATCCAGGAAAATATCCACCAAGTAAAGCATAAATGCAAATTTCTACTACATGGAGCTGTGGTCAATTACATAACAGTACGGACTCGTCATCCAGAGAATCTGTATTTGTAGATGGCGATTCCACCCACTATGTCCCACACTTTGTGAAATTTCTTGGTACACTCTTTAAAGCAGGTAAGTGGCCTTGAATAGTGGCAGGGCTAAATTGATTAACCGCTCCCATAAGTTAACGGATGGTGCAGAAGGAGGTTTCCACCGGAGGAAAATGGCCTTGCGAGTTTTTTGTTAACAGGACCTCTGTGTCCAACTATAAATGCATACTTTGCATGCTCTGGAAAAATAGTCTATTGGAAGAAAAATTCCAGCCCCAACTTCAGAGAAAACCTATGGGCAGGTAAGCGGAAAGGCTGTACCTGCTGAAAAGCAATAGAAGGCAGGTCAAGTCATCACCCCAATGTTCCCGAAGGATACAACTGTAAATAAATGCGGGGTTCTCTACATGATGTTAATTAAGGGGAATTTTGTTTACTTCACATCACCTTTTGTGTGTGCGATTACCATTGGAGATATATGTTGTGACGGGAATCTCTTTGGGTGGGGGGGGACCCCCTTGGAGAGGTTGGGAAACCCTTGTTTCAGCTCCCCTGGCCTCTCTTATGTATAAGTTACCCTGTGTCCATTAGGGGCACAGGGTGACCGAGAAAATGATGGACATTGGCAATGTCTACTAATGGACATTGAGAATGTGGTTTAGAGTAATTCAGATGGGACAGAAATATTTATCCACAATATCTCCCAGGAAATATACAAAGACCCTTCCTGGTTTATTTGAGTCTGAACTATACATGTTAATTGAAAGAGCTGATCACAGTGGCCTCTGCACAATTTAAAAAACGGACATTCTGCTACTGGTGGTCTCCTGCTATTGTGTGAAGGTGTCCTGTGTTTATACTCGTGACAAAATGTATTGTAGTTTGTGAGCTAGGAGACGGCCTCCGAGTCACCTAGGCTGCTAAAATGACTAGGTAATTAGCCGATTTTAATTTAGGTTTCTGGTTACAGTTTGTATTGTTGGGGTAATATGATCATATGATCAGCGGGGGGGGGGGCACCTACTTTTCAAGAGTATACAAAGCCTGTATCCTTGTCCAATAAAACATTCCATGTTCCTACAAGCGAGTGTCGGCTAGTGTTGTACGTTTGGCTGCTTAGACTGGAGGAGGCCGTATACTGACGGATGTACTCAAGTTGAGTGCGATGGGGTTCCGTGACATATGTAAAGTCCCATATAAAATACATTTTCCTCTGTTCATATACGATTTTGAACAGCGAGCGTGTACATTTGTGTATTCTGCATATTGCTCCGGCGGCAGAACAGGCGATATGGTGATATTTGCAGCATGAACACAGAGTCACTTACCTTCTGCAGGGTCTCCAGCTGGCTCTCCAGTGTTGAGATCTTTGCTTCAGCCTTCGTCCGAGAATCCTTCAACTCCAGTATCTCCTTCTGGGAAGCCTGCTCCTCCGACTGCGCTGCCTGAGCTATGGAGGTCTCCGCAACCAACTAAAAACAGACAAAAACAAAACAAAAACACATAATAGTTGTATAATTACGTCAAGCAAACCTATTACCTGGATCCTCTTCTCCTCCCGCAGCTCACTCTAATGAATGACACCCCTTTCTGCTGACAGAAGGCAGCTCTATAACTGCACGCCGACCCGACGAAGTACATCTACTGCCGCAGGACGGCTCATGGAGGCAACAATCATGTACCTGTACGTTGCGGCTTTCCAGACCTGGAAGACTGTACTGCCATTCACTGCAGTACAAACCAATCAGCAGGCCTTGGCCTGCACCCGGTGATTGGCTAAAGGAAATTCACAGATGAGAGCTCTGTGGGTGTAAACATCACAGGGGAAGGAGTGACGCCCCACACAGTACAGCACACATTTAACCCTTTGATCGCCTGAAATGGTAACCCCTTCCCAGCCAATGTGTCATTAGTTCAGTGACCGTTTCTAGTATCACTCACTGTATTAGTGTCACTGGTGATAGCCATGTCAGTTCCGACCCAGCATCAGTTAGTGTCAGATGGCGTGACACACTATTAGTCTCATACGTCGCTGATCACCCGCATGTGCGAGTGTGAGAGTGAGAGAGAGTGAGAGAGAGAGTGAGAGAGAGAGTGAGAGAGAGAGTGAGAGAGAGAGTGAGAGAGAGAGTGAGAGAGAGAGTGAGAGAGAGAGTGAGAGAGAGAGTGAGAGAGAGAGTGAGAGAGAGAGTGAGAGAGAGAGTGAGAGAGAGAGTGAGAGAGAGAGTGAGAGAGAGAGAGTGTGTGTGTGTGTGTGTGTGAGTGAGTATATACACACACATTTTATATACACATATATACATACACACACACACACCATAGTCTGTAGGTATTATAACTTATGCACACCAATATACACTTATCTGTATTTTTACCAAAAAATAATAATAATAAAACAGTTAATATCTGGAAAAAAAATAAATAAAACATACAATACATTCACTATATTACCAAAAGTATTGGAACGCCTGCCTTTACCAACACTGAGCTCTGGGATAGGATTGGACGCAGCCGATCAGCAGCTCCCAGCGGTGAATCATTGGCCGGGACTTGCTGACAGGCTCCCCATTTGTACTATCACAGCAGAAGCCGGGTGGGGAACGCACGAGCGTCCTAAACTCAGACTGACGCAGTACCATACCAGTACGTTGCTTTGCCTACAGCGGCCGCCTGCCCGTGGTACATTGCAGTCCGGAGGGCTAGAAGTAGTTAACGTGGTTGTTAGGCCACTTCTATCAAATGCTCCCATCACCTCTGTATTAGAATAATAAGCCCCGTGTGTCTGTTATATCATAAATATACTGATCTGTACTGATAACACAGCGCCTTCCTGCGATCAGTTAACTCCTCCCTCCTGTCCTCTGCCTGGCTGACAGTGGGCGGGGCCAAGCACTGCAGCCAACGTCAGTCGGAGAGGAGAGAGCGCCGAGGAGTCACATGATTGGGGGGTGCGACATTGACAGGAGCAGACACTAAGAGGAGAGAGAGCAGGGCTGCGTATGACCGAGGCACGTACCGACTACGGTGTCAGGGCTCAGCAGCCCCAATATATGGGAGTCAGCGTACACAGGGGGGAGTGTAGAAACTGTCAGGATCAGACAGACATAGGCGATACAGAGAGACAAAATGACGCTATAACATGCTTTAAGGGAAAAGGATCTTTTTTTTCCTTTTAGATTAACAAACGCTTTAAGTGAGACGGGGAGCACTGGATATTATTATGTATAATTATTATTCTATTACCAGGTCTTGTTTGGCTTTATTTTCTTTTTAAATTATTACCAGTCTAGGAAGGAAGCTAAACAAGTCAAATAAAATCTTTACAGAATGTTACCTTATCATGCAGAACTTTAAGCTCCTCGTACTGAGTCTTGTACCTCCTTCCGATCTTCTTGACCTGTGTGATGGTTTTAATCTTTTCTTGGATGTCGGTGACTTTCAGCTCGAGTTCTTTCTGGAGATTTTCTTTCTCGGTTTTCAGTTTGGCGAGCTCTTCCCTGGCACTCTGACACTGACTCTGACTCGTATTTAGCGATGCATTCAACCTATCACAAATACCGTCATCATAAGAATAAAGAGGGGGGGGGGGAGCAATATGATAAAACAGCATTTCCACTATGGACCCCATGGGGCAGAAGGGAGGTTCTAGATCTCACATGCTGCCATCTTTGCTGGCAGATCTAGTTTCCTTGCCCCTCCGGGTGTCGGCATGCTTGGCAAGGCATGGGCTAGGTGGCATGCTTTCAAGTAGGTGAATTATTATTTTTATTAATTTTTTTTTAAGTAGTAGCACACTGCCACCTAGTGATTAAATATACAAAACACACTGCTGCTGCAAACAGAAAAGGCGTTCCCACATCCACATCGAGGCCCGAGTGCTCTCACACCGTGTCAACAGTTCCTGAGCGTCTCCGAGCATCACCAGCACCTCCGGCCACATACAGTACTGCATACACCAGCGCCCCCGCACCTCTGGCTACATACAATAATGCATACACCAGCACCTCGGCACCTCTGGCCACATACAGTACTGCATACACCGGTACCCTGCACCTCTGGCCACATACAGTACTGCATATACCAGTGCCCCGCACCTCTGGCCACGTACAGTACTAGGGCTGAAACAACTAATAGATTATGAAATTAAGCGATTACTATTTTCATAATCGATTAATCGGCCAGTAACAAAATGGGGTTAAAGTTAGAGTCTGATGATATTTACCAGATTGACCCTTTAATAGTATATCTCTCCTCTAATAGTATATACACTATATATCCTCTAATGGTATATACGCTATCTCTCTCCTCTAATGGTATATACAGTATATCCCCTCTAATATATACAGTATATCTCTTCTGTCTGTTATTCTCAGAGTGGATTCGATATTTTGCTCCCTAACCATATAGTTGGTTATTTATATTCACCACTGCATATAGAGATATTTAAGAATAAATTGCCTTTTTTTTAAACTTTACATATTAACTAAATTATACACCACACTTTTTTTAAGGTTATTAACCGATTAATCAAAACAATAATCGGCCAACTAATCGATTATGAAAATAATCGTTAGTTGCAGCCCTATACAGTACCGCATACACCAGCACCCCCGCACCTCTGGCCATATACCGTACTGCATATACCAGTGCCCCCGCATCCCCTGGCCACATACCGTACTGCATATACCAGTGCCCCGCACCTCTGGCCACGTACAATACTGCATACACCGGCACCCCCGCACCTCTGGCCACATACAATACTGCATACACCGGCACCCCGCACCTCTGGCCACATACAATACTGAATACACCAGCACCCCCACACCTCTGGCTGCATACACCCAGCCTCTAGCACCTCTGGCCAAATAAATTTTTTTAAGTGACGCCCATCAATAAAAGGTTTCTTTGGTCAAAGATGAAAGCTGACGAAACCTACAAAGCACGCCACTTACCTCGCTGTGTCCGTTTTCAATTTCCCGACTTCCTCGGTGAGCTGCTGAATTCTCTTCACATTGACGTCTCGTTCAGAAAGCAGCTTCTTGTACTCCTCGGCATCCGTATCTTTCTGCTGGTTTAATAAGTGCTGACAATGGACAGGAAACAATTCAGATAAGAAATATTGTATACGTCTTTTTTTTATATACGTGTACACCGTCATGTTTTACTGTATTGTAAATAAAGATGGTCTATTTTTTTTTTTTTTATACATAAATGCGTTTGTCTCATGCGGGTGCCAATAAAGTCCAGCTATTACGGTAGGACGCCTTTCCTGCTCTATTGTGTTAAATTAAACACAGTTCAGATTCATCCACTATAACACTGGTCTCCAAACTGCGGCAAGTGTTGCACAGAGCAGCCCCAATCCTCTTCTTTGGTCCCCCCGCTGGCACACCAGGCGCCTCCATTCTGCCAAGTGCCCCCCAGAGCAAACAGCTCCATGTGGGGGGACCCCAGCTGAGCTGCTGTCTATAATAATTCAGACACAGAGCGGAGGCTCAGCACCGCCCCTCTCTCATCTCAATGGCTCACTGACCGCAGGAGCCAATGAGAAGGGAAAGTCATCGCAGAGCCGAGGCTCTCGTGCACATAGCTGGATCACTATGGGGCTCAGGTTACTGGGGGGGATGCTGCACACACAAGTTTTTTTTTACCTTCATGTATAAAATGTATGAAGGTAAAATACCTTGAGCCTTTATAAACGCAGCAGTTCTCATTTCCTGTCCTCAGGACCCACCAACAGGCCAGATTTTATCCGCTTCAGCCCCGGAAGGATTTTCCCCCTTCATGACCAGGCCATTTTTTGCGATACGGCACTGCATAACTAACAGACAATCGCACGCTCGTGTGATGCTGCTCCCAAACAAAACTGATGTCCTTTTTTCCCATCAAAAAGATTTTGGTAGAATTGTTAAAACACAGCTTAGACCAATCTGTATTCTGCTACATATTGTCAGTAAAAAAATAAATAAAAATAAATGTGGCCTAAAAACTGATAAATACAATTTGTTTTTCTGGAAAAAGTCTATCAGTTTAGGCCAATATGTATTCTGCTACTTTTCTTTTAAAGCGGAGGTCCACCCTAAAGTGGACCTTCCGCTCATCGGAACCCTCCCCCCCTCCGGCGCCACAATTGGCACCTTTCAGGGGGGAGGGGGGTGCAGGTACCTGTACAGTACAGGTATCTGCACCCACTTCCAGGATAGCTCTCTGCGGAAAGGGGCGTACATTACGCCCCTTTCCGCAAGTGCCCCGCTGCCTGCTGGGAAACACACAGATCCCAGAGGCAGCGGGGACCATCCTTATTGCGCAGCGCAACTCACGCATGCGCAGTAGGGAACCGGGAAACGAAGCCGAAAGGCTCCATTTCCTGATTTCCATATCCAAGATGGCGGCGGCAGGACAAGAGGGACGATTGAGAGATCGGCTTCAGGTGCCGACATCGCGGGCGCGCTGGACAGGTAAGTGTCACTATTTTAAAAGTCAGCAGCTGCAGTATTTGTAGCTGCTGGCTTTAAAAAAAAAAAAAAAAAAAAACAACGCGGAGTCCCGGCGGACTCCCTCTTTAACCTAAAATATGTAGCAGAATACATATTGGATTAAGATGATTTATTTTTTACTTATTTCCAAAAAAAATAAAACTATTCAGTTTAGACCAATATGTATCCTGCTACATATTTTCAGTAAAGAGAGAGACAGATCCATCTTCCCGCTAAGCAGAAAAACACGATCTGTGTGATCTGCCGTTTACACAGGCAGATCCCCGTTCTGTCACTGCAAGGGAACGACCGCTGATTGGCTCTCTTTTTTTGACCAAAAATATGTAGAATTACATATCGGCCTAAACTGAGGAAAAAATTCGTTTTTTTTTTGTTTTTATTGGATATTATAGCAAAAAGTTAATAATGCATTTTTTTTTTCAAAATAGTCGCTCTTTTGTTTAGAGCGCAAAAAATAAATAAAAAACGCAGAGGTGATCAAATACCACCAAAAGAAAGCTCTATTTGTGGGGGGGGGGAAAGGACGTCAATTTTGTTTGGGTGCAACGTCGCACGACTGCGCAATTGTCAGTTAAAGCGATGCAGTGCCGAATCGCAAACAGTGCTCTAGGCAGGAAGGGGGTAAAATTGTCCGGGGCTGAAGTGGTTAAAATTTCCCTCCTAAACTTGGGGTGCGTGTTATACGCTGATAAATGCGGTACTTGGTTACAGCGCATCCCCACAACGCACTGGTGTGAACCGACAAAGGAAAGAAGACAAACTGCCCTGTCCTGGCACCTGTCGGGAGTGTGCTGCCACACATGGTGTGAATGGGTCCTCTGCTGAGAGATCATGGCGAGATAAATGGTCTGTAGATCAGAAAGCGGTCCGATCCCTACACACACACGGGGTCTCAGGGGGGGGGGTTGTTTCTTTAAGACCCATGTGACAAACAGAGAACTCCACCCCCTCCGCCCCCACCAAGGACATCCGCTCCCATAACAACTGGTAAAAGGTATGAAGATCTCCCAAGCGGGAATACAGACCGAACTCCACATGCCAATCAAAACTAGAGGAAAAAAATAAAATACAAATTTGTTGGGGGTTCCCCTTAAAATGTTTTTTTTTTGGGATATTTTAAGACCACATACCGATGTTCGGGCCTTCCACCGCTTCACATCCTCCTCAAGTAACTTCTTCTCGGCTTGCAGCATTCCGCTCTTCTCACTCAGCTCAGAGTTGGATTCTTGCAACGGCAATATATTGGATTCCAGCTTCCGGATCTGAAAAAGGAAAAAAGTAAACTCAATATAAACAAAAAAAAAAAAAAGTTCCAAAAGTAGTAATTTTTTTTCTTAAAAAGTCCTACAGAAGTTCCTGCTAGCCGCAGATCACCAGAAAAACCATCCGGTGGTCTCCAAACTGTGGCCCCTTGTTTGCCTTTATCTGGCCCTTGGTGCACCTTTCCTCCCACCAACACCAATGATGGGGCACTATTCCTCCCACTGACACCAATGATGGGACACTATTCCTCCCACTGACACCAATGATGGGACACTATTCCTCCCACTGACACCAATGATGGGGCACTATTCCTCCCACTGACACCAATGATGGGGCACTATTCCTCCCACTGATACCAATGATGGGACACTATTCCTCCCACTGACACCAGTGATGGGACACTATTCCTCCCACTGACACCAATGATGGGGCACTATTCCTCCCACTGACACCAATGATGGGGCACTATTCCTCCCACTGACACCAATGATGGGGCACTATTCCTCCCACTGACACCAATGATGGGGCACTATTCCTCCCACTGATACCAATGATGGGACACTATTCCTCCCACTGACACCAGTGATGGGACACTATTCCTCCCACTGACACCAATGATGGGACACTATTCCTCCCACTGACACCAATGATGGGACACTATTCCTCCCACTGACACCAATGATGGGACACTATTCCTCCCACTGACACCAATGATGGGACACTATTCCTCCCACTGACACCAATGATGGGACACTATTCCTCCCACTGACACCAATGATGGGACACTATTCCTCCCACTGATAACAATGATGGGACACTATTCCTCCCACTGACACCAATGATGGGACACTATTCCTCCCACTGACACCAATGATGGGGCACTATTCCTCCCACTGACACCAATGATGGGGCACTATTCCTCCCACTGACACCAATGATGGGACACTATTCCTCCCACTGACACCAATGATGGGACACTATTCCTCCCACTGACACCAATGATGGGACACTATTCCTCCCACTGACACCAATGATGGGACACTATTCCTCCCACTGACACCAATGATGGGACACTATTCCTCCCACAGACACCAATGATGGTGCTCCATTCCTACCTCTAAAATCAATGATGGGGCACTTACTGACAGGCTGGGGATGACAACATCCGGCCATCCTAAAGCCTGAAGGACAGGAAGCTGGTGCTTTGTTTAGACAGTTTGGAGACCCCGGTACTATGCCAACTGCAGAACTTTAGATTAGCACCAGAAAGATGCATTTCACCCCCTTTTCTGTCAGCCCTTTAAAGCAGAAACGTTTGAGATTCAAGGAATGCGAAGAGGCCGGCTCTTTATTACAAACAAAAACAAACAAATGTCTCTTCTGTAGTAAAATAAAACTGCCTTGCTTGCGGTCATCTGGAAAAACAGACACTTCAGATTCAAGCACAGAGCCCTGGTGCCAGGAGGACTGAACCACAGCGCATGGCATGAGAGACGTCATCCTGTGCCAGCCAATGAAAACTGTTGCTCCCAGAGGATGGCACTGGTGAGGAAATACCCCAAAAAATTGTGGGTGCCACTCGAAGCGCCAGCAGGTCGTCTTTTATAACCAACCGTTGGGAGTGCAGACAAGGATGGAGCTCATCCTCGCTCCAACAGTCATTGTGGGGAGAAGTCCTGTAAGACCTCGTGTGTAAGTATGCAACAGCCTCACCTGTCCCCCAATACATTTCGACCTGCCCCAGAGCTTATGCTTTGGTCTGGAGTGAACACACACAGGGTCTTGTAGTGATGTGCAGCTTACAGGACTTTTCCTCCATACCGGGGAGGGGAGATGGACCGCTAAAAGGAAAAGGTAATGTATCGGAGCTTTAGTTCTGCTTTAAGGACCACCGCGGGCTGCCAGAGTGATCACGTCATTGGGAGACCCACCTATTAGCTCGGCGATCAGGAGCCGTGGGTGACAGCACGGTCACTGTGCTGGGGGAGGGGCGCATAAATGATCATTCTCCCAGAACAAGACACGTGCACACACATGGGGGCAGAGGGCAATAAGGTCCATTTCTGTGCTGCCACGTGTGTACAGCAGGAGGGAAGGGATTCAAATCCTAATACTGTATCTTGCTGACAACATGATTCTATATATGTGGTCATGGAAATTGTAATCGTAGACCAAATAATGGGGAGAGATTCTTTCGGTGCTCTGCTAGGCCCATTCCTAATGGATTAGAATGTAAAGTTTGCAGTTGGCTACGTGCAACTACTCCGGCGTTGCGGGCACGTGCGCGGCCCCTATGCCTCTCGAATCGGCTGGCGTCCACCTACAGAGATCTGCGTAGCCGTGCCAACCTGCTGCTGTATGACGAAAGTGACTGGTCGCCAAGAGGTTAAAGATGACATCAGAATAAAAGGGATCTCCCACCTTGGCTTGAAGCTGCTGAAGATTTTGTTCCAGCTTTTCTTTATCGTCCCTCAACATTTTGTTGGTTCCGATTAGAACATTCATGGTCTCCGTTTTCTTCATCAGCTCTTCATGTTGAGCCATGGTCTTTACCGTCACCTAAAAAAGGAGGAGGAGAAGGAGATCTGTTAGAAAGCCACTGAGAAAGCTGGAATCCAACACACAAGTCTCTGGGTGTATTTGGTTTCAGTGTTACATTCAGAGATGCTGGTTGTTTTTTTTTATAGGTGACCCGGCAGCTGTAAAGCCACCCAATCACTTTGTGTCCCCCCCGGAACAGCGATCCCTCACCCAATCAATCACTTTGCAGCCCCCTCCGGAACTGCGACCCCCCCAGCCAATCACTTTGTGGCCCCCCTGGAACAGCGATCCCTCACCCAATCAATCACTTTGCAGCCCCCTCCGGAACTGCGACCTCCCCAGCCAATCTCTTTGTGGCCCCCTCCTGGAACAGCGACCCCCCACCCAATCACTTTGTGTCCCTCCTGGAACAGCGATCCCCCACCCAATCACTTTGTGGCCCCCTCTGGAACTGCGACAACCCCAGCCAATCACTTTGTTGCCCCCTCCGGAACTGCGACCCCCCCCCCCAGCCACTTTGTGGCCCCCTCCGGAACTGCGACCCCCCCACCCAATCACTTTGTGGCCCCCTCCGGAACTGCGACCCCCCACCCAATCAGCGCTCCATTTGTTTCAATGGAGGGCAAGTGAGGCTGATGTCTTATTAAAGTGAACATGCTGTCAAAGATCACATTAGGAGACCTTGTGCCTCAGATAGAAAAGGGTCCAAAAGTAAAAAAAAGTGATTGTCCCTACAAAAACAAACACACTAGTCGGGTAACTTATGTACGCAAACGTTGCTTGCGCTATCAAAACGCACGCTGAAGAGCAATAATTTTAGGGCCAATATCGACAGTTAACTCTGAAGTAATGACCTGCAGGGGACTTTAACCCTTTTCACGCCGACTTAATGCAAATATGTGGCCTTTGGCTTAACCGTTTCTGGACTGCCCCACCGTACAATTTACTGCGGCAGGGGCACTACTGCGACCGGGTGCGCAAAATCACGCACCTGTACATGGTTTCATGCACGCAGTTTAGTGGGCATGAGCGACCCCCCAATCATTAACAGGAGAGACGGATCAGCGGTCTGTGTAAACACAAGTGGTGGATTGGTCAGGAAGGCTCTTCTGTGATCCTGTTCAAAACTTGCTTGGCCGACATCCCCTCTGGCTCCAGATCCTGCTTGCCGTTTATCTACATTGATCCCTGACTTCTGGCTTGGCTGACTATCTGTTCCGCTTACTGAACTGTGTTTCAACTAAGTTTGTTTTTTACTTTTATTATTAAACAAGTGTAATTTAACTGTACTTCTGCCTCGGTCTGATTTCATGGCCTCTGACACGGGGGTTCCCAGAAATAATCTGTGGGGAGCCAAATGTTCCCATAAGCATTTTATGGTATAAAAAGAAAAAGCACGACCAGATCCCGGAGGTATTTTTACTCTCAAACCTTAGTGGAGATAAATGAAGCAAAATTGGAAGTGTAACAAAAATAGTTAAGTTAGGGCCGGTTCACACTGCGGGCGATGCGAGGCGACACGACTCGCCTCGCCGCTATCTTAAGAGTCGCCCCCGTTCTGTACAATGGAACCGTTCTGAGAGGAGCGACTCGAGTCGCTCCGACTCAGAAAAAAGGTTCCTGTACTACTTTCGGGCGACCTCGGGGCGACTTGCATTGACTTCTATACAGAAGTCATCTGCAAGTTGCCGCTGAGGTCGCGGCGAGGCAAGTCGGTGTCGCCTCGCATCGCCTGCAGTGTGAACCGGCCCTTACAGTTTTGATAAACGGTTGCACAAATATGAAGTGACATAAAAAAATTGAAACCACCAACATTTTATTCTCCAGGGTATCGGCTTTCAGAAAAAAAATAAATAAAAAATAGTATGGGGGTTTTAACTAATCTCCAGGCCAAAAATAATTTTAAACATGTGTGAGAAAAAAAATAAAAAAAAAAATAAGTAAACTAAAAAGAAAAAATGTCCGTCAGCAAAAGGGTTAGGAGACATGCCTTGTGGAAAAGATGGATTGTGATAAAAAAAAATAAAAATAAATAAAACACGCAAAGATAATGCGCGCATCTAGAGCAGGGGTCTCAAACTGGTGGCCCTCCAGCTGTTGGGAAACTACAAGTCCCATCATGCCTCTACCTGAGGGAGTCAAGCTTGTAACCGTTAGCCTTGCAAAGCCTCATGGGACTTGTAGTTTTGCAACAGCTGGAGGGCCGCCAGTTTGGAGACCCCCCTGCTTTAGAGTCACCAACAATAAAACTTACCAGCAGAAAACGCAGCAATGCATGTCCCGAGTTCTTCACGTTAACGCTGAAAATTTCCATTGGATATTCAACAACCCAGAGCTTTATTGTGACCGTCACAGCAAATGTAAAGAAAAAGGACATTTTATTAACTAACCTGAACCTTTTCCCGCTCGGCATTCAGGCTTTCCTGCAGCTCATTCATCTCCCTTTCCATATGCTCCAGACGCTGCCGATAGCGAAGACTCTCTACCTGCGCAACATCAAACCTCGCTTCAGCGATTTCCTTCTCACGTCTTACAAATCTGAAATAGAAAATTAACAATCGTAGATATTAACATAATGACAGCAATACTAAACACAGGTTGTGCAATTTATTTACATTCACCCTTTTATTTCTGTATGTGGATGACGGCACTGGGATTATTAAAAAAAACAAAAACAAAAAAACAAAAAAAAAAAAAACAAACACACGCATTAAAAGTATCAAATTGATATACAGCTGTCACATGACCCAGCTCTCTCCCAGCCTGTCTCCAGGGAAACAGTAGCAGGAGGAGCTTTTTGGGACACTGAGTAAAAATAAATGTCAATAAACTGTTGTCACCCCTTCACACCCCATGTGTAAAACAAAAGGTTAATGCCCAAGCACAATTTTGCAACTTTGACGTGAGTTAGTGACATGGAACCACTAATCAGTATGAGGATAGGAGTTGCCCATCTATGAAATTCCAAGTTAATAACTACTGCAGTAGAGAACAGACACAAAAGATGCAATAAAATGCACCAACAAGCAAGAAAGCGTTACTAGACCTACTGATTACTAGCACAGACTTGATCACAGATGTGAAAGTACGGGGGCAATTTAGGAAACAGCGATCACAGGTCAGTTTGTTTCAGTATAAATCACACAAAATAGGAAACATAAGGGGAATACAGAGACACTGAATTGCAAAAGAGCCAACTTCCATAAACTACGCTCCTTGCTAGAAGAGAATTGGGATAAAATCTTAGGAACAAAGAGGAAAAACGGGTATGCTTTAAGAGTATATTAACCACCTTCAGACCGGACCATTTTGCTGGTAAATGACCAGAGGTCTTTTTACACTTTGGCACTGCGCTGCTTTAACTGGTAATTGCGCGGTCATGCAATGTTGTAACCAAACAAAATTTGCGTCCTTTTCTTCCCACAAATAGAGCTTTCTTTTGATGGTATTTGATTGCCTCTGCGATTTTTTATTTTTTGCGATATAAACGTAAAAAGACCGCAAATTTTGAAAAAAAAATGATATTTTCTACTTTTTGTTATTAGAAAAATCCAATAAACTAAATTTTAGTCATACATTTAGGCCAAAATGTATTCAGCCACATGTCTTTGGTAAAAAAAAAGTCAATAATTGTATATTTATTGGTTTGCGCAAAAGTTGTCACATCTACAAACTAAGGTACGTTTTCTGGAATTTACGCAGCTTTTAGTTTACGACTGCCTATCTCATTTCTTGAGGTGCTAAAATGGCAGGGCAGTATAACCCCCCCCCAAATGACCCCATTTTGGAAAGTAAACACCCTGAGGAAATTGATAAGTGGCATGTTGAGCCCATTGAATATTTTATTTTTTTGCATCAAGCGATTGAATAATGACAAAAAATTTTTTTTTTTTTTTTTTTTTTTTTTACACAAAGTTGTCACTAAATGATATATTGTTCACACATGCTATGGGCATATGTGAAATGACACCCCAAAATAAATTCTGCTGCTTCTCCTGAGTATGGGGATACCACATATGTGGGACTTTTTGGGAGCCTAGCCGCGTACGGGGCCCCGAAAACCAAGCACCGCCTTCAGGCTTTCTAAGGGCGTAAATTTTTGATTTCACGCCTCACTACCTATTACAGTTTTGAAGGCCATAAAATGCCAAGATGGCACAAACCCCCCCCCCAAATGACCCCATTTTGGAAAGTAGACACCCCTAAATTTAGGGGTACACTAGTGAGACTAGGTAATAAATGGCGGGTGCCCTGAAACTATAAAAAAAATAACTAACCAATCAGCGTCACCTGTAACAGTTATATGGTGATCACTGGTGAAAGGGTTAACTAGGGGGCAATCAGGGGGCTTTATGCGGTAGTATATGGAGGTCCCTGGCGCTATAAAAAGCTGCGGCGAACCTAAATACCTGCCTAACTAGCGTCACCTGTGACACTAATACAGCGATCAGAAAAACGATCGCTTATTAGGCTGGGTTCACACTGGAGCGATGCGGGAACGCCACGAATCGGCGGCGGGTTCCCGCATCGCATGCCTCCCGGCGGCAGTTCACACTGCCCTATGCCAACTGCTGGGAGTGTCAGTGAAATGTTAATGACACCCCCAGATCAGTTCGCATATCGCAGTGCGATCTGCAAACTCGGATCGCATGGTGTGAACACCCATGCGATCCGATTCTGCTGCGGACCAAAAAAAGGGTCCCGTGCGAGTTTGCGGCGGGTGCGACACGAATTCAGCCATACTATCTGTATGGCTGAACTCGAATCGCACAGAGATCGGATGTGATTTGCACTGCAGTGCGGTGCGAATCACATCCGTTCTCATAAACCGCTGCAATGTGAACCCAGCCTTAGTGACACTGGCGACGGGGGGTGATCACGGGGTTAAACCTTTATTGGGGGGGTTAGGGGGGTACCTTAGAACTAAAGAGGGCTAACCCTAACTGCCCTAACAGTTATTACAGTCACAAATGACACCCGCCGGGTGATCAGGGGGTTAAACCTTTATTAGGTAATAAATGGCGGGTGCCCTGAAACTATAAAAAAATAACTAACCAACCAGCGTCACCTGTAACAGTTATATGGTGATCACTGGTGAAAGGGTTAACTAGGGGGCAATCAGGGGGCTTTATGCGGTAGTATATGGGGGTCCCTGGCGCTATAAAAAGCTGCGGCGAACCTAAATACCTACCTGCCTAACTAGCGTCACCTGTGACACTAATACGGCGATCAGAAAAACGATCGCTTATTAGGCTGGGTTCACAATGGAGCGATGCGGAAACGCCACGAATCCGCGGCGGGTTCCCGCATCGCATGCCTCCCGGCGGCAGTTCACACTGCCCTATGCGAACTGCTGGGAGTGTCAGTGAAATGTTACTGACACCCCCAGATCAGTTCGCATATCGCAGTGCGATCTGCAAACTCGGATCGCATGGTGTGAACACCCATGCGATCCGATTCTGCTGCGGGCCAAAAAAAGGGTCCCGTGCGAATTTGCGCCGGGTGCGGCGAATGGCTGAACTCGAATCGCACAGAGATCGGATGTGATTTGCACTGCAGTGCAGTGCGAATCACATTCGTTCTCATAAACCGCTGCAATGTGAACCCTGCCTTATGTGACACTGGCGACGGGGGGTGATCACGGGGTTAAACCTTTATTGGGGGGGTTAGGGGGGCACATTAGAACTAAAGGGGGCGAACCCTAACTGCCCTAACAGTTATTACAGTCACAAATGACACCAATGTAAAAAAAAAAAAAAAAAAAAAAAGCAATTGGTGTCACTGTGACTGGGGGGCAGGGGTAATTGGGGGGTGATCGGGGGGTAAAGTTCTCTCCTCTGTGCCGGAACGAAAACTACCGACACGGAGGAGAGAATACATCACTTCCTCTCCTGTGTTTACATTACAGGAGAGGAAGTGATGTCACCGGACAATTTCATTCGCCGGGAGCGATCGAGAGGGGGTGGCCACGAATGAATGGCCGTCCCCTCGTCCGGGATCGCTCCCGAACGAATACCGACCGCCGCAGGCACCGGGCGGGGGCCCGATCGGGCCCCCTACCCGCGGGAGGCAAGGGACGTACATGTAAGCCCTTATGCCTGCCCGTGCCATTCTGCCGACGTACATCGGCGTGCGGCGGTCGGCAAGTGGTTAAATAAAAAAAAAAAAAAAAAAAAAAAAGGTATTAGCCAGTGCATCCCAATGGGAAATAAATTTAAAAGAGCTAAAAAAAGTCCTGGGTGGCTTAACTCCAATGTAAAAATGCATATAAAAAGCAAAGGAG
Organism: Lithobates pipiens; assembly: GCF_037356315.1. Taxonomy (NCBI): domain Eukaryota; kingdom Metazoa; phylum Chordata; class Amphibia; order Anura; family Ranidae; genus Lithobates; species Lithobates pipiens. Next base: position 335,522,207 of record NW_027507785.1, read on the forward strand.
AAGGCCTTCAAAGCAAAAAAAAAAAAAAAAATATTATAATATATATATATATATATATATATATATATATATATCTCCCCCCGAGGGGTCATTATCAGCATTCCAAGTTTACAAAGTATGCAACAAGAAATGTAAGAGCGAGATTAGGCAAGAGAACACAAAAGGCACATAGCGGAGGAGAGTAAAAAAAAAAAAAAAAATCCCAATAAATTCTTTAAGTATATAAATAGTAAGAAAGGGAGGTCAGATCATATTGGTCCCATAAAGAATCATGAAGGGAATGTGGCTACAAAGGATGGGGAGATGGTGAAGGTATTGAATTTATTATTCTCCTCAGTGTTCACAAAGGAATGGGGGGGCTTCAGTAACCAAAACTGCAGTGTTCATGGCACATCACAGGAAGCACCTCCATGGCCAACAGAGAACTTAGCCACGCCCCACCACAGTTAGCATCACTGCCCAGGGCACAATTAACCCCTACACTGCCCCCTAGTGGTTAACCCCTTCACTGCCAGTGCCATTTACACAGGAATCAGTGCATTTCTATAGCACTGATTGCTGTATAAATGACAATGGTCCCAAAAATCTGTCAAAAATGTCTAAAGTGTCCTCCATAATGTCGCAGTCACAATATAAAAAATAAATAAACAGCTGATTGCTGCCATTACTAGTAAAAAAAATTAATAATAATTAAATGAATAAAAATGCCATAACACTACCCCCCTATTTTGTAAATGCTATAACTTTTGCGCAAACAAAATGCTTAATGCGATTTTTTTACCAAAAATATGTATAAGAATACGTATCAGCCTAAACTGAGGAATAAAAATGTTTTTAGATATATTTTTGGGGGATATTATAGCAAAATGTGAAAAAGTGTGTTCTTTTTCAAAAAGGTCACTTTTTTGTTTGTTTATAGCACAAAAAATAAAAACACAGCAGAGGTGATCAAATACCACCAAAAGAAAGTTCTATTTGTGGGGGAAAAAAAAAAAAAACGACGTCAATTTTGTTTAGGAGACACGTCGCACGACCGCGCAATTGTCAGTTAAAGCGACGCCGTGCCGAATCACAAAAGGTGCTCTGGTCAGGAAAGGGGGTAAATCCTTCCGGGGCTGACGTGGTTAAAGAGGAAGTAAACCCTGATGAGTTTACTTCCTCTTTTTTTCCCTGCAAAGGTAAAGCATAATGGACTACTATGCATCGCATCGCATCGCATCGCATAGTAGCCCATTATGTGTCACTTACCTGACACAGGAGCCAGCGAAGTCGCCGCTGTCCCCTGTAGTCCGCCGCATCCATCTTGCTGGTGGCGTCTCGCAGCTCCGCCGCTGTCATTCGGCGAAGCCGCGATGACGTCACTCCCGCGCATGCGCACTGGAGTCGACAAATGCGGCAGCTCCATTTTTGGAACTGGCGCGTTCAGTGCCCGGGCAAATATCTCCTAAACCATATAGGTTTAGGAGATATTTCTGGCACCTACAGGTAGGCCTTAATCTAGGCTTACCTGTAGGTCAAAGTGGTTTGTAAGGGTTTACATCCACTTTAAATATCATGGCAGCTGTAATCCAATTAACCCCATCTTAATCTTTTTTTCTTCAAAAAGGGATTATTGCATAAATGTAAAATAACAAAATTGTTATCTTAAATCTAAACTAATTCTAGATTACAAAATTTCTCCAATAACCAGGACTTCATTGCCAAACAAAGTTTGTGTAAACCAGTTACAATATGATAAATGATGATCTCCATATCACACCCCAATGCTAATATATATCCACAGATAGGTTTCCTTAGAGGACATTTTTCTTAAATTTCCCGCTTTTTAAATGCGCCGTTTCCACGATCAAAGGATAGAAAACAAGTTTAAATGTATCAAATCAAATCTTCATTTGACCAGGTTTGGAAAACGGATTAAAGATAAATTGTGATGACATTTGTTTATCATTAGATTAACGTGGCACATTCTCTTATGATATACTCGACCTCGCCAACCTCTTGTTCTATCCCTGCGCACACTCATGAGAAATGGACAAGGGAGGGGCACAGGTCTTCAGACAGCCAACATGACACACAAGATGTGGAACTACGAGTCCCAGCATTCACACACATACACGATCATCTCTCTAAAATCGCTTACATTGTTCCCATTTGTACACAAGACTTGCATATCATTCACTCTAACATTTCTCTGATTTCCTTATTTTATTGAGAGCACCCCCCCCCCCCCCCCCCGCATCCAATACTTCACATACTGTACCTTCTATGAAGAGACGGGCAGCCATAGTGCTCATCCCATCTTCCCTCTCTGAGAACAAGCATCAAGCATTCTCCTTTTGCACATACTCATGGAATATAAACACCCCTTGTAATTATTATTCAGGATTTATATTATTATTCAGGATTTATATAGCACCAACCGTTTGCGCAGCGCTTTACAACATAAGGGCAGACAGTACACTTACAATACAAATCAATACAGGAGGGATCAGAGAGCTCGGCTCGTCAGAGCTTACAATCTAGAAGGGAGGGTCAAGTTGAAACAAAAAAGGTAATAACTGTGGGGGGGGGGGGGGAGATGAGCTGATGGAGAAAATGAAAATAGTTAGGTGTGGGTGGGGTAGGCTGAAGAGAAGCGTTTTCAGGGGTAATAGAAATAAGCAGGACAGGGCCTCTTTAATGCGTTATCTAGGGTCAAAAAGACCTCAGATCTACAATTTACACTTAAAAGCAAAAAAAAAAAAAAAAAAAAAAAAAAGTATTTTTTTTACATAAGACCACTTGTAAACAAACCAGCGTCATATCATGACTCCGGCTCCTCCCTCCCCTCTCCGTACCGATCAGTACAGTGCAAGGGGAGAGGGGGAGAGATGGCAGCAGTGCTGTGGGCTGCCAACACTCTGCCAACACTCTGCCAACACTCTGCCAACACTCTGCCAACACTCTGCCAACACTCTGCCAACACTCTGCCAACACTCTGCCAACACTCTGCCAACACTCTGCCAACACTCTGCCAACACTCTGCCAACACATTTTTTGATTTATAGGGCAAAAAATAAAGTAGCACCAAAAGAAATCTCTATTTGTGTGAAAAAAATAAAAAATATAAAAAAAAGACAAACATTTGACATGGGTACATTGTAGTATGACTGACTAATTGTCATTCAAAGTGTGAGTGCCCGGTGGTCAAGTGGTTAATGCCAGAAGTGACGTTTGCCGCTGCTCCACTCCTCCAAGGGTATAGAATTGAACGTGGGGGCCATCTTGCCCTCACTCAACTTCCTGCCCATCAATCCAGACGGACGGATCGTTTTAGCCATTGACATCTCCAGGGTGGGGGGGGGGGGGGGGGGGTGCACCTCTCCCGCTGCCCATAAAAGTGATCCTATGGCAAATCTGCCACCAGGACCACCTTTAAAAAAAAAAAAGAGGATAGCCGTTTACTCTGCATGATTTTTAGTCCCTGTGGGCTTTGGTAACCGAAAGACAGACGTCAGGTTCACGTTTGCACTTAAAAGAAAAAATAAATAAGTAATTTTACATAAAATAAAAAGGTCCTTTAAGGCTGGAAGTGACGTTTGACGTTGCTCTGGTCCTCCAAGGGCATAGAGTTGAGCGGGGGCCATCTTGCACTCACTCGACTTCCTGCCCATCAATCCAGACGGCCAGATCGTTTTAGCCATTGACATCTCCAGTAAGTGGGGAAATTTACATGCAGAGCAGTAGCTCGGGAGCGAGTCTGCTTGTGTGCCCCCACAGCAAGGAGCAGCAGTGAGGGGCCTAAGAGGAGGAGGATCAGGGCTGTTCTGTGCAAAACCATTACAGAGCCAAGAAGTGTAATTTTTTTTTTTTAAATACCAAAAACTTTAATATTTTAAATTTACAAACAACCTCAATCTAGAGGCAATAGCCTCCAAAGGCCTTTGATATTACCAGCAAAGGATATCTAAAGCAGAAACCACCACAGGTAATGGTATAATAAGAAAAATATTAGTAACACAAAATGGTAAGATAATGCACACCCAAGTCACACTGGTGAATAAAAAGGTTAATGACATGAATACAGGGAGCTTCCTGCAAAAAAAATAAAAAGATACAGTAATAATAATCTATAAGTAAATATTAGGCAGCACTCCAAACAGCTAACATTTAGATTTTTATAGATTTATAAAAGGAAGCAACATATACAGACAAAAGTACAACAGGGTACAAGCAGAAGATCTCCCCACCGTTCCTTTATCTATTCTAGACAAAGACAACCTTCACTACATGCAGCATATGCATTTTCATTACAACAGGGAGGAGATCCAAACCCTTTTCTCAAGCGAGATCCACAACAAAATTTCGGAGTAAAAACCCCTTCCTCAAGTGAAGCTCACCTGGGAGGATCTCACTTCAGAAAGGGCTTTTTTTACGCCTAAACTTTGCGATTCCGCCCTCCTCCTGATCCCAAGTGTCTGCATGCCAGCTGAAGGTTTTTCTGCCATCTATTCATGTGTATTGAGGTTTGATAAATTGCTGTACTATTAGCCTGGATCTCCTCCCTGTTCTAATGAAAAAGCCTATGGATGCTTGTAGATTGTCTAGATCAGTGGTCTCCAAACTGCGGCCCGAGGGCCAGATGCAGCCCTTTATTTGCCTTTATCTGGCCAACGGCGCTACCCACCCCACCGGCACCAATGATGGGGCGCTACCCATCCCACCGGCACCAATGATGGGGCGCTACCCATCCCACCGGCACCAATGATGGGGCGCTACCCATCCCACCGGCACCAATGATGGGGCGCTACCCATCCACCGGCACCAATGATGGGGCGCTACCCATCCCACCGGCACCAATGATGGGGCGCTACCCATCCCACCGACACCAATGATGGGGCGCTACCCATCCCACCGACACCAATGATTGGGGCGCTACCCATCCCACCGACACCAATGATGGGGCGCTACCCATCCCACCGACACCAATGATGGGGCGCTACCCATCCCACCGACACCAATGAGGGGCGCTACCCATCCCACCGACACAATGATGGGGCGCTACCCATCCCACCGACACCAATGATGGGGCGCTACCCATCCCACCGACACCATGATGGGGCGCTACCCATCCCACCGACACCAAAGATGGGGCGCTACCCATCCCACCGACACCAATGATGGGGCGCTACCCATCCCACCGACACCAATGATGGGGCGCTACCCATCCACCGACACCAATGATGGGGCGCTACCCATCCCACCGACACCAATGATGGGTGCATGTCTGACTGTCTTATCTGAAAATATCATCTTTGTCCCCCCACAGGTATGCTCTTACTGCTGCAACTCCAGCTTGAATCGCATTACTGAAGACGGTTTCCCAAGTCCCTTTTAACTTCGGAATGCTTTTTGCTTAACCATTTGTAGAATGTCCACATTGCTATTGTTTGTTTCCTCCCTATGCCTTTCCTTAAATTATGGCCTCCTTATCTTTATTAGCTATGCACCCATAAGTCTGTTTCTGAATTTGTCTTGGCATGGCCAACCTTGTTTTAGTAACTCCCCGATTAGCAACTGAAGCACCCTACCCCCATTCCTGGCCTAAGTGGGGGTATTTCTCTAAGAGGGGGTATTTCTCTAAGAGGGGGTATTTCTCTAAGAGGGGGTATTTCTCTAAGAGGGGGTATTTCTCTAAGAGGGGGTATTTCTCTAAGAGGGGGTATTTCTCTAAGAGGGGGTATTTCTCTAAGAGGGGGTATTTCTCTAAGAGGGAGCACTTCTAACACTGCACTTCAGTGAATGCACAAAGGGAAGGGACACAAGAAAACACCTTGAAGAATACAATACAGTGGACCTCGTTTACACTTTCAGCTCTTTCTCCCCCTTATAAAAAGCAATGTCTACCACTCCTCCTGACAGCTGTCTCTTCTATCCTTAAACTATGTCTCCAGCACACCTCTTCTCTGCCCCACTCCTTATATATCTCACCCTCACTTCTGTCCTCTCCATATTACTGCACTCACCAACTCCATCTAATTCTAAATCCACACGCCCAATACTCCAAACCACTGGGGCGTGTCCCTTCACTGCCACATTACCTACCTCCCCCTCTCCTCTGGTGATGTAGCCCCAAGCCCTGGGCCTCCTTAATCCAACTATACGCAACACACCCATTATTGTACACCCTCCTTGGCTGCATGCGCAAAATCCAGTTATCATTTCTCTTCTTCTCAAGACCATTTTTTCAATACTTCCCCCCCCTCTAAGATCATTGGACGGAACTGACGTTTGATGTCGCTTCCGTCATCCAATGGTATGGAACCGAGTGGGGGGCCATCTTTCTCTCACTTGACTCCATGCAGGAGAAAGGACTTTGATAGTCTCCGCCGCTACCGGCTGCTCTGGTAAGCGGTGGAGAGGACTGGAACGTGTCCCTCTCGCCCCCGAAAAAAAGTGATCTTGCGGCAAAACCGGCGCAGAGACCACTTTAATCCCAAAGCGGACCGCTTGCCGTTTTTAAAAATTTGTAAGCTATTTTCTGCCATAACAATGGTATATAGCAGTGATGGTGAACCTTGGCACTCCAGATGTTTTGGAACTACATTTCCCATGATGCTCCACTACACTGCGGTGTGCATGAGCATCACGTTAAATGTAGTTCCAAAACATCTGGGGTGCCGAGGTTCGCCATCACTGATATATAGCGCCAAAGTACCGACGTACAAAGACGGTGGGCGGTCCAGAAGTGGTTAAAAAAAAAAAAAAAGGTTTTACACATGGGGGTTCAGCCGTTTGATACCTGAGAATCTCCATGACTTGTTCTTCAGACTTCCCTTCTTCACTTAGAGACACATTGAGAGCTCCTTCCTGAACGGAGGCCATCATCTTCCTGCTGAGGGCCTCAATCTGGTCATGTAACAGTCTGTTCTGCTTCTCCAGGTCTTCACAGCGGGACCGATTCTTGGACGTCTCATCCTATAAAATAACGGCATACCAACATTTATTCATGCAAGGAAAAAATAAAAAATAAAGAGATGCGGAGATCCAGATACAACAAAAGAAATCCTTCCATTTTTTCAGACACTTAGTAGGAAATGTTCAGTTCAGGTCCCTCCAGATCAGTGTTTTTCAACCTTTTCGTAGTGAAGGAATCCTTTAGAATTGTGTACAACCCCAGACCCCACCCCCCCCCCCCCCCTCGGGGGTCACACCAGTCTGGGGGCTCGTTCACACAAGGAGGCGCATGCGAGACCAAGTGCTTTTTAGCGTGTTATTAGGCTGCTCTGTGCTCTGGCATGATTTTATTTACATTGGGCCCCACCAAAATACATGCGTTTAAGCGGGAGCGCAAACAAACATGAAATTGGTGGATGCGTAGGGCTGGCATTGCTGGAGATGCCTGGCCCACAGAGGAACACTGTTCCACATCTTCTGGCAATGCCCCTTCGTGGTTCCCTTTTGGGAAGAGGTCCAGCGCCTCTTGGCTACTGTCCTAGATCAGCAGGTGACACTGGACCCCAAGACTTTCCTGCTGGGCATCCCCTTTCCTAAATTGACAAAGTCCCGAAAGAAACTGTCAAGACATATCCTGACAGCGGCGAGGTGTCTAATTGCCCTAAACTGGAAAAAAAGTACAACCTCCCACCCTCGGCGCGCTCCATACTAGAATTAGGGATGTGGAATTGATGGAGAGGATGACCGCCAGGATACAGGACCGGATAGAGGCTCATGATGTGGTTTGGAGCCCATGGAATCTTCGGGAGGACCAGCTGTGATTCGCTGCAGAGACCACACACGGTGCTTACCCCCCCCCCTCTTCCTTCACCCACCCTCACCCTTATCTCTCGTCCCCCTTCTATTTCCTAAGTGTCCTCTCTCCTTTTTCTTATCCCTTCTATCGTCTACCCTCTCGCTTTTGATCTTCCCTCTTTCTTCTTCTTCATCTAACTTCTATCTCCTTTCCTTCTTGAATCTCCAATCTCCTCTGTTCTTGTTTCCATGTGCTCTATGGTTCCTTTAGAAAGATGCTTTGATAACAGCAACTAGTGTGAGCAACCAGAAGTACTTGTAGATATAAGCATATAGCTATTGGGATCTCTCGCTGGCTAATATGAAGGTTGGCGCTATACTTCTGTATCCAGTGTTGGCCCTGTTGATCGAGGAGGAGTCTTTTTGGCCAGGTCCATACCTGTTCCAGAGGGCTCCCTATGGGTCGATGGGCGGAAAGCCCTATAGTTTGCTCATTTTCTTTCTTGTGGAACTAATGTGATGTAATACGGCATGATGTGTAATGCATTGTTGGAAACAATAAAAAGTTAATTGATAGAGGATATTGTTTCCCTTTTTAAACCAAAAATCCCTGTAATGAATTGTACTATTGTGTCCTCTTATTGTACCAGCCTGTTCTTTGCTTTTGTAGCTCTCTCTCTTTTTTCTTTTTTTTTGTCTAGTTTCATCAGAAATATCTTTTTACAAATGTAAATGTCTGTTGGTAATAAAAGACAGAAGTTTCAAAAAAAAATTAACGGCACCCATGTGCAACTTCAAAAAAGATAATATTTTGCCGGTGTGCTACTGAACAGTGCCAATCACAGGAAGCATTTTTTTTGACGAGGGAGAGAGTATTTGATGGGCAGAACAGAAAGCTATGCAAAGAGCGGAGGGAGACGGTAGTTTTGAGAATGCGGCTCGCTGTTGCAGGGCGGGTTTCGTCCGCGTTGCATCCCGCCCCTTAGACAAAGGCAAAACACGCCGTTCAACACACCAAACCCCGATCTCGAGCACACTGTAAACCCACAACAGCGAGGCTCAATCCGACAACTACGACCTCCCTCTGCTGTTTGCATAGCTTTAAATTCTGCCTGTCAAATGGCATCTCTCCTATCAAAAAATGCCTTCTACGATGTGCGCATGCGCTATGGTGACGTCACGCCAGCTGACCTGGAAATGAGCTGGAGTGGGCCTTCCGTACTGCGTATGCGCGGGTACTATTCCATAGAACACCAGCAAAAAGTAAAAAAATTGTGTAAGCCGCCTGACCTTCCCTTAGCAACCGATGACGTCACTGGTTGGTAGGACACGGGCGAGCGGCTTACACAACTTTCACCATTGCTGGTAAAATGCAAATAACTGCAAAGAAGAGGAGAGCCTGAAGGAGGAACAGGAGGTGCTCTCCCTCCTCTATGTACACAGAACTTATCACAGTAACCCTTTCATGGCTGGACTGTACACAAGGCTGTGTTACCTTTTGCCGTGGCACCCCGGGGACTCTTTGCAGCACCACTGTTGATAAAACCCTGCTCTATATCCTAAACTTGGTATTTCGGGAATTATCCTGGAAGATACCATTCTGGCTAACACGCATGTGGATAAGGGCCGAATATTTAGCCTGAAAATGTATTGTTTAACCGGTTCCCGACCAGCGCACGCCGATGTACGTCGACAGAATGGCACGGGCAGGCATATTGGCGTACAGGTACATCCAATCTCACCCTGCACGCGACCCGCTGGCGGTGCGCTCGCGTGCCGGTCGGGACCCCCCCGTGAGCCCAGTCGCGGGTCCGGCGGACTCGATCGCCGTGGGCATCCCCGCGATCGTCTCACGGGACGGCTGAATGGAGAAATGCCATTGTAAACAGCATTTCTCCATTCTGCCTAGCAACTAGTGACGCTGATCTCTGCTCCATGTGATTGGAGCCGAGATCAGTGTTCACTAAATGAAAGCCCAACCCCCCCACAGTTAGTAACACACCCCTAGGAACACTTAACCCCTACACTGCCACCCACTGGTTAACTCCTTCACTGCCAGTGTCATTTACACAGGAATCACTGCATTTATATAGCACTGATTGCTGTATAAATGACAATGGTCCCAAAAATGTCCGATGTGTCCGCCATAATGTCGTAGTCACAATAAGAAAAAATTGCTGATCGCCGCCTTTACTTGTAAAAAAATAAAATAAAAATGCCATAAAACTGTCCCTATTTTGTAAATGCTATAACTTTTGCGCAAACCAATCGCTTATTGCGATTTTTTTTACCAAAAATATGTAGAAGAATACGTATCGGCCTAAACGGAGGGAAAAAAAAAACGTTTTTTTTATAGATTTTTGGGGGATATTATAACAAAAAGTAAAAAAGAATGCGTTTTTTTTCAAAATTGTCGCTCTATTTTTGTTTATAGCGCAAAAAATTAAAACCGCAGGGGTGATCAAATAAACACCAAAAGAAAGCTCTATTTGTGGGAAAAAAAAAGAACGTCAATTTTGTTTGTGAGCCACGCCGCACGACCGCGCAATTGTCAGTTAAAGCGATGCAGTGCCGAATCGCAAAAAGTGAACTGGTCTTCGACCAGCAAAATGGTTCGGTCTGTAAGTGGTTTTAAAAGGAGGTGGCTCTCACCGACTCCATTACTGCCGCAATGGCAAGCTGGCGTTAATGCAAATCTGAAGCGGGAAGAGCTGACCTATAAAGCACAGGGGTTGCCCTAAAAAGTGAAAAAAAAAAGCCTGTTCTTCATGGCTGGCCTTTAACCACTTCAGCCACGGAGGGATTTGCCCCCTTAATGACCGGGCCATTTATTGCGCGGTCGTGCGACATTGTACCCAAACAAAAAATTGATGTCCTTTTTTTCCCCACAAATGGAGCTTTTTGTTGGTATCTGATAACCTCTGCGTATTTTACTTTTTGCGCAATAAAGAGCGACAATTTCACAAATATATAAAAAAACAAAAAAAAAAAACAAACATTTATTCAGCATTTTAGGCCGAAATATATTCTTCTACATATTTTCGGGAAAAAAATAAAATAAAAGCACAACAGGCATATATTGATATATTGGTTTTTGCAAAAGTTAACGCGAAATTATGGGATAGATTTAGGGACTTTTTTTTGTGTTTTTTTTTTTTTTTTTTACCAGTAATGGCATTGATCTGCAATTTTTAGCAGAACTGCGATATTGCGGCAGACAACTCTGACTCCAAATGACACTTTTTGGGTACCAGTGACATTTTTACATTGATCAGCGCTATAAAAAATGCACTAATCAATGTAAAATAAATAAATAAATAATGACCCTGTCAGGGAATGGGGTTAACGCTAGTGGGCGATCAAGGGGTTAAGTGTGTTCCAACTGGGGGTGGGGCTAACTGGGACGTGACAGATCACTGGGAGCAGAAGATCTGACATGTCACCTGTCAGAACGGGGATACGCCTTGTTTACACTGGCAGATCCCCGCTCTGCCTATGTACTAGGCGATCGCGGGTGGACACAGAGTCCGCCCGAGCCACGGGCACGCTCCCGCAGGCTGCGTGAGCCGCCGTACATGTACGGCGATTGGCGCAGGAGGGACGACCTGCTGCCATATAAAGAAGGCGGCTGGTCGGCAAGTGGTTAATAATTCAACACACACCACGGCTTACATTATAGTGGGGGAGGGGTTATATGTGTTTCTCGGCTAAGCGTCAATGGTTTGGGGTCTTAGGAGGAAGTGCCGGCTGCACGGCCTCCAGTCATACTTCTGTACTAGATCTGATCTTTTCATGTCTATTTTCACCATCTGGAACGCTCGACGTTTATGTACAGACTATAATTTTCTTTGGAATGTGGTTCTTGGTTTTTGTCTTTCGGTTATTCTTGTTTTGTATTGAAAAAATATGTGAAAACATTTAATAAGTGACCTGATAAACAGGGGAATAAAAATTATAAAGCCAATTACCTTGAGTATTCGCTCTCTTTCCTCCCAGGAAGCTTTGCACTCCCGCAGCTGGGATTGGGCTTTCTGGGCCGCCTCCTCCGATTTCTGGCGGGTGGCGGCGACGCCGTTCAGCTGTTCCTTGGCAGCCTGAAGAGCTTCAACATCAGCGGCATGAAGCATCAACTCCCGCTCATACTTGTTCTGCGATTCTGAAGCGATCTTTGCCTGTAAAATAAAATAAGGGTGCAATCGCATTGAGCGCAATGTGGACACAAAACAGTATGTGGAGTTCCCAGGTAGGGTGGCATCATCTGTGAATAATGAAAACGAACCCCCTCCCTCCCATACAACCAATCACAAGAGAAACTGGGAGATTGGCATTTTTTGGTTCACATACTATGCAACCAATCCAGCCACATCTGAGCAAACTTTAACCACTTCAATCCCGGGCACTTTCATCCCATTCCTGCCCAGGCCAATTTTCAGCGCCCTCACACTTTGAACGACAGTTAGTCATGCAACACTGTACCTGTATGAAATTTTTATCTTTTTTTCAGACAGATTGCTTTTGATGGTATTTAATCCCGCTGAAGAAGGGGCCGCCCTGGTGGGCGCCAAAGAAGAAGAAAGGGGCCGCCCCTGGTGGGCGCCAAAGAAGAAGAAGGGGCCGCCCTGGTGGGCGCCAAAGAAGAAGAAGGGGCCGCCCTGGTGGGCGCCAAAGAAGAAGAAGGGGCCGCCCTGGTGGGCGCCAAAGAAGAAGAAGGGGCCGCCCTGGTGGGCGCCAAAGAAGAAGAAGGGGCCGCCCTGGTGGGCGCCAAAGAAGAAGAAGGGGCCGCCCTGGTGGGCGCCAAAGAAGAAGAAGGGGCCGCCCTGGTGGGCGCCAAAGAAGAAGAAGGGGCCGCCCCGGTGGGCGCCAAAGAAGAAGGGGCCGCCCCGATCAATATAAATAATGTACTCGCTGTCTCCACAGATCGGCTCTTCTTTCCTCACACTGCGTGAGGAAAGGAGAGCCAACAATTGGCAAATCTGTTTACATTGTGACAGCTGTGATTAGATACAGCTGATCACATGGTAAAGGGCTGCTGTGATTGTCCCTTTACCCTGATCCAAAGCACACAGCATTCTCAGAGCACACAGGTGGGAAGATGCCCAGGGACGTCCTCCCAGAACTGGAAAGCCGCGATGTAGCCGTATATCGGCTATAGTGTGGTAAGGACGTGGTAAATCAGCAAAAACCAATTAGGTGTCTGTCAAGCAGTGAATGTCTGGATCTGAGGGTCTGGTATAATACTGTAAGGGCAGACAGCAGGGAAGGCATAGCTAAAGCTGGCTCAATATAAGCAACTAACCTCCGCTACAACTGGATAGATTACAATTGTAAGGAGATCTCGTTACCCCAACTTTTCAGTACCTTCATCAGAACAGGTGATAAATGGCCTACAGCAGCCTCTCTCAACCTTTAACATGGAGAAACCCTTGAAATAACTCCGGCTTAAAATGACTAGATCTACAACTCACAAGACATTAGTGCGATGATCGGTGGGAAGAACGCTCCTTACACTTGTGGCCATTGGGAAGAATTACTTCCCTTACAGGTAGCTAAAAAGATGAATGGTGTCAGAGGGAACTTATCTGAACGGTAGAAATTACTCAAGGAACCCCCAAAATCCCATCCGAAACCCTGGGGGGGGATCCATTGAACCCTGGCCTAGAAACCCTGGTCTACAGTGTTCCACCTCCTAGGATTGCTACAATCCCAGCGGAAGTCCGTTCTTTATACACTTGTTATGCAGTCAGAGTTGCATAATAAGAAAATGGCTTTTTAACCTGCGATTATCGGGCCTCGTGCACGCAGCTTTAAAAAGAAAAAATAAGAAAATAAAAAATACCTTTTACAGGCGTTGAGCGCTTAGTCTGTAAAAGCACCTCTATGTCCATGCACACAGACGTTTGAAGGTATTAGGAGAAGTGGAACCTTTACAGGCTGAAAAAAAACCCCACTCAAGGAGTGTTCAGGAGAGGAGCGGAGGAGTTCTAGGCGCCCCTAACATCTGGGCGTGTCTAGGGTTTTAGCGCTAATGTATTCCAATGGGCAGAATACAAATGCCTCAAAGCTTGACAGGTCTATAAAGCTTGTGCAATGCATTTCTCCTCCTAGGAGTTCTGGAGTTTAGAGGGGCAGGACAGACACCCTAAAAGTAAGAAGCTGCCCTGGTGCCGACAGCCTTAGGACCCCCAGCAGTCCCACCCCGCCAACCCCCCTATACACAGTTCTCTAAACACTCATGCTCCTCGGAGAGCGGGGAGCAGAACCAGCCATGTGTCCCCCGTGCAGCACTGAGGTCCTTGGCTTAAGTTACAGACTGGACACTATCTGCATGGAGTCTGCATGTTCTGCTTGTGTGGGTTTCCTCCACATGCTCTCATTTCCTTCTACACTGAGAATACATCCTAGACCTAGAGGCTAAACCTGACCAACTAGTTTTAACCACTTACAGACCACCCGCCATTGTTATTCGTCGGTAGTTTGAAGAGGGATATCTTTGTTATGGCAGCAGCTACCATAACTCACTTATCGGCAGCAGAAGAGCATCTCCATCCCCCCCCCCCCCCCCCCCAGTGCCCTTCGCGGCTTACCAGAGTCGCAGGTAGCAGGAGAAGCGATTGCGTCCTTCTCCCTGTTATGTATGGAGATGAGTGAGGGGAAGATGGTCCCCCACCCAGCTTCATACCACTGCAGGGCAGAAGCAACATCAAAACGCAACTTCCATCCATAGCTCTTAGAGACTTTTTATTGCATTTTAGTGTAAATGAGATCTGAAGTGTTTTTTGACCCCAAAGATCTCATATTTAAGAGGTCCTGTCATGCTTGTTGTTCTAATACAAGGCCTAGACCTCCTCTGTAACTCAAAACATGCAGCCTGTAGAATTATTTAAGTGTCGCCTATGGAGATTAAAGAGGAAGTAAACCCTGATGAGTGTTACTTCCTCTTTCATTCCCTGCAAAGGCAAAGCATAATGGACTACTATGCATCGCATCGCATCGCATCGCATCGTAGTCCATTATGTGTCACTTACCCGACACAGGAGCCAGCGAAGTCACCGCTGTCCCCTGTAGTTCCGAGCGTCCATCTTCTTGGTGGGTCTCGCTGCTCCGGCGCTGTGATTCGCCGGAGCAGCGATGACGTCACTCCCGCGCATGGCGCACGGGAGCTGAGACGCGCGGCAGCTTCGTCATCGACGATCATCGCCTGCGCCCTGTTGTCTACGGTGCCCGTCTTCGGGCAAATATCTCCTAAACCGTATAGGTTTGGGAGATATTTCTTGGACCTACAGGTAAGCCTTAATCTAGGCCTTAATCTAGGCTTACCTGTAGGTCAAAGTGGTTTGTAAGGGTTTACAACCACTTTAAAGTGGAAGTAAACTCCCCTATCGTTTTCAGCCAAGGAAGCTGCCATCTTTGCCTCTGTTTAATCTTCAACTGCTATGGTGCTGCACAAGTGATCCGTTATGACACCAGCCATTGGATGGTTTGATAGTTTGGCTGAGAGCACAGCCAATGTGCAGTTAGCATTCCCGGCATGCCTTTTTTTTTTTTTATTTTTTTTTTTTAACTGTTTAAATCGATGGGTTTACTTCCACTTTAAGGGTAAAAAGGGAAAGTTTGTCGCCATTCCATGAGCGGGCGCAATTTTGAGACGCGACATGTTGGGTATCAATTTACTTGGTGTAACATCTTTCACAATTAAAAATAAAAAAATAGGGCTAACTTTACTGTTGTCTTATTTTTTAATTTAAAAAAAAAAAAAAAGTATTTTTTCCCAGGAAAAAGTGCGCCTGTAAGACCACTGCAAAATTAGTCTGAACGTATTGCAACTTCCGCCATTTTATTCTCTAGGGTGTTGAAAAAAAAAAAAAAAAAAAAGTAGTATATATTCCAAGTAGTAAAACCTGTTTTAACTTGTAAACCCCAAATCTCAGAAAGAGGCTCGATCCTTAAATGGTTAAACATGTTTCTATCCCTCTAACACCTATGTGGACTACCCTGTGTGGTAAAAAAATAAATAAAATTGTATATACTTCTTTTTAGCGTGCACCGATTCGGTCACGTGATCCCGTGTCAGCCAGCTGGAGAGGAGAGAGCGCTCAACAGCTGGGAATTTTGGGAGAGATGATATCACCCATAGGCTCCCATGTCCCAGCAATAGTTGACACTTCATCCTCTCCCCTGCAGCCACTGCTGGCTGACACAGGGGAGCCGGATCAGGTGACTGGAGTAGGGGGTCGATGTGAATGTTCAGTACATAAAATTCTGCATAAAATTGTCTGCACTATATAAAATGGCTGTAATAAAATGGTGAGGACTTATAATAGGAAATTATGGTGTTGCACACATGGATTTATCACACTCTTCCCAAGAACAGCAAAGAGGAGAAAATATAAACACCACCAAGATGAAACCAAGTTCTTTCACCATCAAAATGTTGAGATCTTTTATAACTCACTTGCTCCTGACAGTCCTGTTTGGCTTTCTGTTCGTTATTTGTAGCAGTTGCAGCCCTCTGAAGAGCAGACTGGACTTCCGCTTGCAAACTGGAGAGAGACTGTTTCAGCTGCGATAACTGGAGGGAAACAGAACAAGTTGTAACGGGATGGAAGATACAGGGAGGAGACATGGAGGAGACATGGAGGAGACATGGAGGAGACAGGGAGGAGACAGGGAGGAGACAGGGAGGAGACAGGGAGGAGACAGGGAGGAGACAGGGAGGAGACAGGGAGGAGACAGGGAGGAGACAGGGAGGAGACATAATTTCCACCGCAAAACAGAGAAACACCAACACAGCAAGTAACTTGCACACAGATCTGCTAATGTGTATAAACGAGGGGCGCCAACTGCCCACAAACAGGTTCTGCTGTTCTGGCTATTGCTATAGATGTGTGTGCATAATTACCAGTTGAAGAGAATTTTTAAAATGTATTAATCTCTGTAACACAACCCTCGCCCCCCCCCCCCCCCCACTTTTTAAATTATGGATTGAGAGAGGGTTAGATTCTCAGTCAAGTTTTTCTGTTACTGTGTGCACTCACTGGAGAGATTTACCACTATCTGTACTGGTGACCAGCGGCATTAAGAAAGGTGGGGGGGGGGGGGGGATCCAAAATTGTATAGTTGTTCCCAGGACACAAAGCAAGGGGAAATCTTGCAATGGGCGCAAAAAGTCTTCCCTCAGTTTGGAACACCAACTTCCTGTTCCTTCGCTGGGACAGGAAGTGAAAGAGGAACTTTTTTATTTTTTTTTTAGGTGAAGTTGCTCTTGGTATCCTCCTTCCCCTCCCCTCTAACATTTGGCATTTTTTTTTCTTTTTGTTTGGAGGGTGTTGCTTTTAACCACTTCCCACCCGGCCAATGCATATATACGGCCGGGTGGGAGCCGTCTACTCCTGATAGGACGTTCAGGAAAGTCCTTCAGGAGTAGCGGGATCGCGCGCCCGCGCAGCGGCGCGATCCCGATGTGCTCGTGTCACCCGGACACGGCACATCTCAGATCGGCAGGAGGGCTCTGTGATTGGCCCTCCTGATCACATGATGGCCGTGTCCAATCACGGCCGTCATGTGATGTAAACAAACAGCCGGTTGCTAGGCAATCGGACTCTCTCTCTCACACGGAAGTCACCGCTGAGGAGAGGAGAGCAGAACGCTGCAGCCGGCTGTTGATCAGTGAGTATGGGCTGCTTTTTACAGCTTTTTACTCACTGATCATCAGTGTAGTGTAAACACACAACACACCACACAGTACAAACGCAGTCCCCACATATGTCCCCAAAACACACATGTCCCCAAAACATACATGTCCCTAATAATAAAAACATGTCCCCCACATATGTCCCACTAAAATCACATGTCCCAATGATTATCTGCACACATATGTACGTGATCACCTGCACACATATGTACATGATCATTTGCGTACATATGTCCGTGATCACACAAACCAATTATTATACACTTAACTGAATTTTTTTTACCAAAAACATGTAGCAGAATACATTTTGGCTTAAATTTATGACAAAATGTGATTTTATTGGATTTCTTTTCAAATAGAAAAAAGAAAATATTGTTTTTTTTCCAAATTTCCGCTATTTTTGCCGCTTATATCGCAAAAAAAAAAAACGGAGTCGTGAATAAATAACACCAAAATAAAGCTCTATTTGTGCGAACAAAATGATAACAATTTCATTTGGGTACAGTGTAGCACGACCGCGCAATTGTCACTGAAAGCGCTAGAGCGATGAAAGCTGAAAATTGGGCTGGGAAGGAAGGGGGCGAAAGTGTCCTGTATTGTAGTGGTTAATTGGTATAAAAACAGAAAAGTCAGTCTTCCTACCCACACCCCACAGAGAGCAGAGCTCCCGGGTACTCGATCAAATGTCACTGGCTGAGTAATGTGGGGGGAAAAAAAAAAAAAAAATTAATGATCTGCACTCCGGTTGTTGCACTTAAAAATTTGTTCCATTTTATTGAACAGCCACAGTGAACAAAAAAAACATAGATTACGTCACTTGTGACACGTTTCAGCCTATAAGCCTTAGTTTTGGTTTTAACAGGTACCGCCCACCACTTCCACAGTGATCAGAGCGGAAGTTCTCTGCCTGGACTCAAAGCCCATTGAAGAATTGGCTCGGGTGAGGACGGCGCTGGATCCATGGACTGGTAAATGGTCTTATATAAAGAAAAAAAAAAAAAAAAAAAAAAAAAAAAAGGTCAGCAGCTACAGGATTTGTAACTGCTGACTTACCATATTTTTCACTCCATAAGCCACTCCCTCCCCCCGAAAAATGGGGGGAAGCGTTTGTGCGTCTTTTGGAGTGAATATTGACCTGCAGGGCCGCTGATGGGGAATCGTTGTGGCAGCAGATGCACCAGCTGAAAGCCTGTTCCCCCCCCCCCTCAGCTGCTAGAGGGGAGAGAAACACAAGGTATTGTTCTGTAATTAAACCCCCACAGGTTCAGTATTCACCTGTAAATTGCCCACTATTTCTATGTAACTTAGGTTGGCAACCCACCTAGGAGGATGTAAACAGCCACTTCTACTCCCATCGAGCTTCCGACCACATACTGCACATGCAGAGTGGACAGAGGTTAGAAGATGATGAGTTAGATGGGCAGAGCTGTACTGAGAGGGAGAAAAGAATGCAGAGATGAGGGAGTTTACTGTAAATACACCAGTTACATGGCTGGTCAGTGCTAAATGTCTCAATTACATTTGTGATTGATGTAAATATTCCTGGTGTGTTGAGGTCAATGCTAAATGTCCCCGTTACATTGGTTGTCAGCGTAGAATTATTATTCTGTTACATTTCATTAAATATTATCTTCGTACACCATTTGGGTCAGAATTTTTTCTTGTTTTCCTCCTCTAAAACCTAGGTGCAGCTTGCGGAGCGAAAAATACGGCAATTCTTTTTTTTTCTTTGGGGGGGGGGGGGGGGGGGGGCACGACTAGCTCCTCTTGAATGCTAATTTTCCCACTGGTACAAAGGCCACAACAAAAATACTCAAAAGGAAAAAAATAAAAATCAAAAAAATAAATAGTAGGATTGCTCATTACAATTTCTGTCCAGGCTTTCTTTAGGGTTCAGAACCTCTACTGAATTTTGCCCCATAGCCAGTTCCTAGTAAGGCGTGACAACATTGCCCCTGAGTTTGCCCGCAGCCACCAGCATATTGTCGCCCTCAGCAACTCACCCAGGACCGGTAAAAGTAAAACTCCTACCTGCTGCTCCAGGTTCTCCACAGCTTTATGTTTCTCATCTCGAAGTTCTTGCTTCTCTTTCTCCGCTTCCATCAGCTTCTTCTCAAGCTGTGACTGGTACTCTGTGGCTTCTTTCATGCGTGCTTCTATGGTTTTACGGGTTTCATCAGTCACCTATTAAAACAGAAGTACAAAATCTAAAAACAAATGTATAACAGCTGCATAATATATTATTCCCATCAAAGATGGTTTTTCTCTACAACCTAGAGACCAGTGGAGGGATTGGCAGAGAGGGGTGGAGGACACTGAATGGAGGCCAGTGGAGGGGATTGGCAGAGAGGGGTGGAGGACACTGAGTGGAGGTCAGTCGAGGACACTGAATGGAGGCCAGTGGAGGGATTGGCAGAGAGGAGTGGAGGACACTGAGTGGTGGCCAGTGGAGGGATTGGTAGAGAGGGGTGGAGGACACTGAATGGAGGCCAGTGGAGGGATTGGCAGAGAGGAGTGGAGGACACTGAAGGAGGTCAGTGGAGGGATTGGTAGAGAGGGGTGGAGGACACTGAATGGAGGCCAGTGGAGGGATTAGTAGAGAGGGGTGGAGGACACTGAATGGAGGCCAGTGGAGGGATTGGCAGAGAGGAGTGGAGGACACTGAATGGAGGTCAGTGGAGGGATTGGTAGAGAGGGGTGGAGGACACTGAATGGAGGCCAGTGGAGGGATTAGTAGAGAGGGGTGGAGGACACTGAATGGAGGCCAGTGGAGGGATTGGCAGAGAGGGGTGGAGGACACTGAATGGAGGCCAGTGGAGGGATTGGCAGAGAGGGGTGGAGGACACTGAATGGAGGCCAGTGGAGGGATTGGTAGAGAGGGGTGGAGGACACTGAGTGGAGGGATTGGCAGAGAGGGGTGGAGGACACTGAATGGAGGTCAGTGGAGGGATTGGTAGAGAGGGGGTGGAGGACACTGAATGGAGACCAGTGGAGGGATTGGTAGAGAGGGGTGGAGGACACTGAATGGAGACCAGTGGAGGGATTGGTAGAGAGGGGTGGAGGACACTGAATGGAGGTCAGTGGAGGGGATTGGTAGAGAGGGGTGGAGGACACTGATTGGAGGTCAGTGGAGGGATTGGTAGAGAGGGGTGGAGGACACTGAATGGAGACCAGTGGAGGGATTGGTAGAGAGGGGTGGAGGACACTGAATGGAGACCAGTGGAGGGATTGTAGAGAGGGGTGGAGGACACTGAATGGAGGTCAGTGGAGGGATTGGTAGAGAGGGGTGGAGGACACTGAATGGAGGTCAGTGGAGGGATTGGTAGAGAGGGGTGGAGGACAATGAATGGAGACCAGTGGAGGGATTGGTAGAGAGGGGTGGAGGACACTGAATGGAGAGCAGTGGAGGGATGGGCAGAGAGGGATGGCATGTGCCCGGAGCTGATGCTATGTCCGCCGGGCACCCGCGATCGCTCGTGACAGTGCGAGAAATGGGATCTGTATGTAAACACACAAATCCCGGTTCTTTCAAGGGAGAGCAACCTGATCGTGTGTTCATACCAAGTATGAACACCAATCTCTCTCCTCCCCTAGTCAGTCCTACCCCCCCCAGTTAGAACACACTGAGGGAATAAAGTTAACCCCTTGATCGCTCCCTAGTGTTAACCCCTTTCCTGCCATTTTTATAGCACTGATCCTTGTATAATTTTCAATGGTCCCAATAATGTGTCAAAAGTGTCCAATTTGTCCGCCGCAATATCACAGCCACGATAAAAAGTTGCAGATAGCCATTAGTAAAAAAATAAATAATAAAAATGCCATAAATCTATCCCCCAATTTGTAGACGTGATAACTTTTGCGCACTCAAAATACGCTTATTGCAATTTTTTTTACCAAAAATATGAAGAATACGTATCGATCTAAACTGAGGAAAACATTTGTAAAACATTAAGGGGAAAAAAAAAAAGAAGAAGTGGGATATTATAGTAAAAAGTAAAAGATTGCGCTTTTCAAAATTGTCGCTCTTTGTTTATAGCGGTAAAAAAAAAAATTTAAAATGCAGAGATGATCAAATACCACCAAAAGAGAGGTCTATTTGTGGGTGGGGGGGGGGGGGGTGTCTTTTTCCGGTACAGCGCCGCACAAGGCAGTGCTGTATCGCAAAAGATGGCCTGGTAATTAAGAGACAAATACTTCTGGGGCTGAAGTGGTTAAGCATTAGCACTTTATAGATATTGCATAAAGAATGTGTTTAGCACACACACACACACGTACCATTTCAGATTGTAACGTTCTTGGCGTATGGATTGGCGCTATTCTTATCACCATTATTGGCGGAGAAGCTGTTCAGTGAGAAGACATGTGCGGTGCTGGGATTACATTACCTGCTTCTCCTTGTTCAAAGACTCTTCCAAACCGACGACCACCTCCTTGTACTGCTCCACATTACTGGTGGACGTCTTCAGCCTCTCCTTCAGGTCACCGATTTGCTCGGTAGCCTGCTTCAGCTTATTCTTTATCTCCTCCATATCTTCAGCGTTTGCCTCTTTGTCTGAAAAATAAATTAAAAAATAATTAGTGTGCAAACGAACGAACCCTTTCACGCCGATACTAGGAATATATGTGGCCTCACTGCGCTAGGGCTTTTCTCCCCATAGGGTGGCAGATATGCGCATTTCTCTTTGTATTGAGATCAGCCAGAATCGGCTCCTGCCTATTTTTTTGTTATGCCGGATCGGCTCTTCACCCGACAAAAAAAAAAAAAATAAAACGCATTTGAAAACACTGATCTTGGCATTTTGAATGCTTTTTAAGGGCAGAGAAGGAACTTGGAGTTGTATAGATCCCCCCCATAAAGAGGGCCTGACACATGGGATGTTTATAATTCTTGTGAAAGCAAAAGAAATATAATAAAAAGCAGTGTAAAAAACAAAAAAACAAAACAAAAAAAAAACAAAACAAAAAAAAATCTAAAGTGCCCGCAAACAGCAATCGTCCTACACATGTGAGGCCTCGCCACAAACGTCAGATCATGGGCAGCAATTCCAGCACCAGACCACCTCTGTAAACCTAAGTGGTAACCTGCAAAGGCTTTTAAAGCATCGCCCATGTATAGTAAAAGTGACATTGTTCTTGTCGTTGCACGGGTGTACGCAATTTTAAAGCTTGACACGTTTGGTATCCATCTACTCGGCATATCTTTAACCACTTAAGAACCGGAAGATTACCCCTCATTGGCTGAGACAGCAAAAAACGCCATTGGCTCCCACTGCTGTTAAAGTCAGCGAGCCAATGAGGAGAGAGAGGGCAGGGCCGCAGCTCTGTGTCTGAATGAACATAGGGAGCCGAGGCTCGGCTGCCCCCATAGAAAACTGCTTGCTGTGGGGGCACTCAGCTGGTGGGAGGAAGGAGCGCGCGGCGGCAGAGGAGGGTGGGGGGTAGGAGCGTGCAGCGGCAGAGGAGGGTAGGGGGCCAGGAGGGCACGGCGGCAGAGGAGGGTGGGGGGCCAGGAGCGCACGGCGGCAGAGGAGGGCGGGGGGCAGGAGGCACGGCGGCAGAGGAGGGCGGGGGGCCAGGAGCGCACGGCGGCAGAGGAGGGCGGGGGGCCAGGAGCGCACGGCGGCAGAGGAGGGCGGGGGGCCAGGAGCGCACGGCGGCAGAGGAGGGCGGGGGGCCAGGAGCGCACGGCGGCAGAGGAGGGCGGGGGGCCAGGAGCGCACGGCGGCAGAGGAGGGCGGGGGGCCAGGAGCGCACGGCGGCAGAGGAGGGCGGGGGGCCAGGAGCGCACGACGGCAGAGGAGGGCGGGGGGCCAGGAGGAGCGCACGGCGGCAGAGGAGGGCGGGGGGCCAGGAGCGCACGGCGGCAGAGGAGGGCGGGGCCAGGAGCGCACGGCGGCAGAGGAGGGCGGGGCTTCTCTGTGCAAAACCATTACACAGGGCAGGTAAGTAGAATGTGTTTTATTATTAAAACCAAAGGAGGAGACTTTAGTATCACTGATCTCTAATAAATTACCTTCTGCAGATGGCTGACTGGAACGCAATGCCAGCTGAGCTTCGAAATTGGTTAGCTGTTGCCTCAATGTAGAGATATCTTTGTTTGCATTCTTCAGGAGCTCCTTGGTGCTGTTGTGAAGATTTAACTCGGAATCATATTGCCTCTTGATATCCAGTATCTGAACCTAGAAAAAAATATTATAAAAAAAAGATGATTTCAGTGCTCTGGAGGTGTGGAACAAGGAATTGTCCTGAGTTTCGGAATACTTACGTAATGGAAATGTTTAAGTTCTGGATATAATTGTATTCTATTTTGTATGTATTGCACGATGCCCTCACTGTGCACACGGCACTAATAATGTTTTCAGTACATGTTTTGCATTCTTTCGAGTCCTGATTAGAATTAGCCTGCC